>NC_060214.1:130890000-131257500 GCF_021130785.1 Homalodisca vitripennis | reverse complement strand
TTTATCTTTCAGCGATTTATTCTAATAAATCACGTTTTTTTTATAGATTACAAACATAAAATCTCTTAACATCACACCATACAAATGTCATGGTTCGGTAGCTTTAAGGAGAAGCAAGTAAGACACATGAATACCTCGCTGTGACCTACTTACAAGTATTGAGCTCTCTTCATGTCATTTTACACTCAATTGAGTCTTAATAGTTTCATATATCGAAGTTGTGGTTCTCAGTTCTCTTGGTTTTACCATTAAGAATGAAATGTAAAAATTGAATATTTATTGTTTATTTCTTTAGAAAGGACTATATTTATTGAGGCGTTACAGCATAATATACTTACTAATTTCCTGTATTTATTCTGTAAAAATGTTATCTTTTTTCTTATAATACAAATTTATTATACATTAGTGTGTATTAAAATAATATTTTCCATAACTTGTTGAGCCTCAGCTAAGCCTATCAAAGGGGATTTAGAAAAAACTGCCCTTGCCTCTGCTTCTCTACATGGCTTTCTGCACTATGGACAGAGAATGAAATATTGTATAGATTTATAATTTTAAGTAAAACTGTATTTCTAGATGAAAGAGATTTAATTTGTACAACACGTGTCGTCTAACAGGCATAACTGAGGTTGAATGGTAAATTTTAAGTATCTAAAGCATATCATGATTAACAGATAGAACAACATGAAAATTATATATTTGATAATGTCAAATAATGTATTGAATTTCCTAAAAAACAAATGAGAAATTGTCTCAGCCTACCAAGTGATAAACAACACAACCAAATTCCGTAGTTGTACGTTCAATCATAAAACCTCTTCTTATCTATATATAACATGAAGTTTCATGAACTTTTTACTTTATGCAATCGTGCAAGATATCTTGCTACATGTTAAATTTGGTTTCATATCATTGTATTAATTAAAATGTATACACAGCCAATTTTCTATAACATGATTTTTTAATCGTAGTGATTTATAGACTACATGTGTTAATATGTCACACGTTTAAATCTCTCGTAGAGATATTGAGTAAATTTCAAAACTTTACTCATTTTGCTGTTTACCTATAAGTACAATTTTCGCTAAAGCTCAGCTAGATCCAATAGAATGACATGCAACATCGCAGATCTAAGTGTTTCTCAGAGTTTAAAATGGAAGGTCGTGCACAGTTTCAAGTCTATAAGTTAGTTGTTTTCGAGATATCTTGTGCACTTGCAAAGATAATTGAAGATTTTCCAGCCCCAAGAGTGGATATGCTACAATAAAACTCAGTTAATAAGATCAAGTTAGGTAGAAATCTACCTAAATTGATCCCTTCGTGGTAAATGGCAAAAATGTTTGCAAGATATCAGAAACAAGGTAAAAAATACAACAATAGATTTTAAATTCTGCATGAAGAGTCACTTATAAAAAATCAAATTACAGTTAATATTAATCTGTGGTCCTCACACTACTGCAGTATGCTAGTACAGTACCATTTACTGATATTCCATGAATATTCATGAAGTCAATATTTTACAAAAGTCTTGGATGCCCAATTATTTTGGGTTTTATTGGTTATGTTTTAAGTTTTAGTTTATGATTTTAAGCTCTTGAAAGTTCAAATAAACATTTTAATTTTTTGATTAATACGTTCGTTGCAGTAAGCGTATATATGTAGATCGTCAGCATAAGCATTACATTTTGTGTCAATTAGGGCTATATGTATATCATTAATGTACAGTACAAACAATAAAGGACAAAGACTTAGACCCTTGAGGTACACCACATGTGACAGATTTCCACTCAGGTTTATTGTCATCGACAGCAAAACCTGCTGCCTCCCACTCGGATAAGGTCCCATTTACGAAAATACCTCAGCAGAAAATCCAAAGAATTTAACTTTATCAATAAATAGAGTTTGACTGACAGAGAAAGCAAACAAGACTAGAACAGTGCAGGTCGTCTTAACGATGTACTTGAAAATGTCTAGCACCATTATGTGGAAATGTAACTGTAGGAACATTATATGCTTATCCTTAGACCCGGATGCAGCCTCCAACTTCTGTCATTTTCAAGGTGAACGTACTTTGAGATGGCCCTAAAGGTTTCACACTTATAAATACCACAAAAAGGTTGAGATTCATTAATGTTAGATACTGAGCGCAATTTAACCAGGGCATCAGCACTTTCGTTTCTAGAGAACCCCACTGACCAAGAACTCATCAAAGAGTCAAAATATTGATTCTGGAAAGGGAAGAAACGACTGATAGCTATCATGGACAAGGTTGGAGTGGAATACAAAAGGGTCTAAAACCTTTAATGCTGGTCTGAATATATGTTAAAATTAAAATTGTCATACTCTTTTACTGTAGATAAATTTGAATCCGTTTCATCATTCCTTTCGTAAGTTTCTGATGATCGATAGGTATTGTTAGGTTTTTATCCTATTAAATATAATTTAACTCTTTTTTCTGTTTGTTGATCTTGAGAGGGGGTATTTAATTTTGTTAGTAGAACATGCACAATCATTAATACAATTATAACATACATATTTCTTTATGTTTATTCTTTAGGATTTATCATTTCAAAAAAAAAAATTCAAAGCACGTTTGCAAAGATGTGTAGCTAATTAAAACAATGAGAGAGAAGTGGCCAAAGTGATTAAAACACTGTATTTTATTTACCTTTACTAATTCTAATGATTTCGAACAGACGTAAATGTGTTCAATCATATCCTACAAGAGCGATACACCTAAAGTGCTTGACAAATGGTGTCCATTTATTGACGTCACGTGCTACCGGATATTACCTGGACCTATTTCCGGTTCTGTTGCAAGATAATGGCTGATAACATTCGCCAGGGCATTATTGCATGTTTTGTCAGTTTGATAAGAGCTTCACCATAAATTTCCTGACCTCGTTCCGAACATGGATGTATTGTGAACCATGGAATTCACTCATTGTCTTCTGTTAATAATTAATATTGGTTTTTTTATTATAATTTGATTGGTAAAAATATTTTGCTTTTAATGCTGTATAGTAAATGTGTAAATAAATCCACAAACTTGAACCAAAAACATGAGAAGTTGAAATATCTAATATTGTATATAACGATATTTTTATTATTTCCGCAGTGTTATTTCTTTTTAAATACTTAAGGCAATTCCTACGTAATTAAATTCATTATTTAGTGAAAGTCCTAATTTAGTATATTTTCCGTACATATGGTATAATATTGTCCTGCATGAGGTTAATAATTATTGAACAGTTACAGGTAAAGCGATAATAGTTCATACATCATTACTGCCCTTATGAAAGTACTTTTTAAGTATCATATTTATGTCAGGTCAGAGGGATGGCCCGCAAGGAGTCAGAAGGAAATCCTAAATAAGAGCATAGGTCGAGTAATACATGAACTAAAAGGTCTTTATTAGTTGAGTGCAGTGCCGCAAATCCGACCTGTAAAGGTGCACTCTTTTTAATCGTTCATAAAGCTAGAGGCACTACAATCAATATGATTAAGTGACATTTTATAGATTCTAATTACAACAAACCATTAAATAGTGACAAGTGAATAATGAATGAAATAATCGCTTGACCAAGTGACATGAGAAATACTCCTAAAACTACTTCTATTTTTGACTAACGAATATAACACTAGATATTAAAATAGTAAGAAAAGAACAATACGCTGTTTAAAGTCATTGCAAGAAAAATGTACGATTATATGAACTCCTGTTTTAGCGTTATGGTGTAAACAATTGGAAAAATGTCCAAAGTTATTTTACTTTCAGTTATATTTTTTCACAGCGAGCGTTTGCGACTAGATTTTGTTTCTTTCTTTAAAACTTCATGTAACAAAAATTGCAAAACACAGGCAGGATTTTTAGTGTTTGATATAAGTGGTGAGGGCCTATGGAAACGAATAATATAAATAATTTTAATAAACGACACTGACAAATAATTCAGGATTTTCTGAATACACTTCATCCATTATAATGAGGTTTAGATAATACTTACTTAAGTAGAGCAGTGTTTAGTATTCATTAACAGGTGGCGTCTAGAGGGGATGATAAAACCATACAAAACTTCAATGGAAAACTTTTCTCATTAAACTGTTTAAGTAATGCCACTCGGAATGAGTTAATACTCGTGATTGTACTAAGCGTCGCGTCGCCCAATGATGTCAACCCTTATTGATAAGCGATCACGAATTGCATTTGCATAAACAGCCGGCATTTTGTTATTTACTACTTTAAATTTATTTTTATTGGTAGAAAATAATATAAAAACATGTTCCTAAAGTACAAATTCGTAGAGGAACAACGATTCGTTTGAAAAGGAAAAACTTATCCCAATAAACAGGAATTACCTCATTTTCTAGAAACATTAAATAGATAATTATGCGTTGCCTACGAGAAAACACAGCTCGATTTCCATAAATATATGATAGTTTCATTGCCTGAGTAAATTACGGAATAGCAGTAGGTAACACACTGCTGCTTTTACACTTAAGATAAATGAACATTCAGTTTTGATGTCAGTTGTGGAAAGTATAGTATATTTAAATGACATAATAATTTAGAGAAATTATTTTATAATTTTTCTCATTCAAAACATATGAAAATTAAATAAATAACAAACGAAAAGTATTTTTGAATATCTGATACTTTATTTGATGCCAAATACAATAAGAGTGGATGGAAAAAATTTTTATCAAATATTAGCTCACTATTGTGAAATAGGTAAATTTCAGTAACAATTATATTCTTGTAAAAAAAATGTGTTTAATATTAAATCATAGTTCTCCTGATTATACTTCTTTATTATAGGTTTGCGACTAGAACTGATCCCTTAAAACCCTTTTGATAAACAGAATTGTGCTTGTAATAAAAAAATATATATTCCTCCATTTTACAGTAAACATGCCTATATTTATAGTTTAAGATAGAACTGAAATAATGTTTAGTTAACCTTATAATTGTGAAGTGAGATTCTGACCCACTATTAGCCTCATTAACTATAGAAATGAGTAAAATAAAATTATGTTATATTGTTAAAGAAGTTGTTTTGTGTTTACTAAAATAATTAAGTTTACGAATTTATTTAATTTTCATCTTTATTTTTTGGGAATTAATTTTTGGGGAGGTCCTGTGGGCTTAATTCTTTAGTATTTTTTAACTTTTCGTAATGTTGATAAATTTTACTTTTTATGTGTATAAACCATTAACTTGTGGATTAATTCTTAAACCTTTTTTATTGCGCTAAATGCTTTACAAATATTTAATATATCACTCTAAACTCGTTAAGAATTCCTTGTAATAGGAATCGTCTAGTGTTTTATTTACTTAAGGTTATGTAAATTTCATTGTCTTAGTGCTTATTTTGCATCAAATAATATAAACATAGCTTTCCTCCTCATTTCAATTTCAATGTAGTGCATAAGTCAGTTATGTTACAACATACAGTAACAGTAACTCGAAGTATAGTATGAGTTTATGAAGTAACCTTTAAAAATAATTTCCATTAATACCAAAATTGGAAAAAATAGATATTGTATCATTATTATTATGTAATATACCGTTTTGATGATTTCATTTTTCTCCTCGTAAATAGTCGTTTCCAGTTCAAATGGCAATATATATATATATATATATATATATATATATATATATATATATATATATATATATGAAGAACTCATAAAAATAAATATAAATAATGTAAAAAAATAAGAATTATTTTTTTTGTGTAATGTTCTAATCACCGAGATGTTATACGCTCTAAAACTTTAGACACTTCCGCACATTTATACAAAAATAACATAGAAATCTAAAATTTTTCACATTATATAATAGTTTTTATTGACGATGTGAATATCAAGAATTTAATATTGAACCGTTTTATTACAAAGTACTCGGTAACCATTGTAGTAAGCTAAGTAAATCTAATGACAGACGGTGTCTATGGCAGTGTGCCACCCTTACCCCTTCTGTACAGTAATTAGCTATTACCACATCCTACCACCTCCCAGCACTTCAGCTCATTCGACTTCAATAATTACTGCTCTCTGTTAATCAACTGTAGCTATTGCCTGGACGTTACCCACTTCACAGTTTATAAGTGAAATGTTCTGGTAAATGTAAAGTCTATAGACCTATTCATTCTCGAGATATTTCTTCACCTCAAGGTTGTTATCTCAGTCAAAGCTGAATATACGTCATGCACCTACATTTTTTGCTATTTTGGAATGAACTGCAACGCTATAGCTTATTTCTGCTTGAAATATCATGCTAAATGTGCGTAGGGGTAATCACGCTACTGTCGAATTTATATTACCTATGATGTTTCATATAATATGCTGTCATATTATGAAGAGTTAAACTGCATCTCTTATCGAGAAATATTTTAAAAACGTACAAACTGCCAAGCAGTCATACCTTGCCAGCCCAATACCCAGTAACGAGCTATGCACTTTAGCAAGTCTCTACTTCTATGTAATATAAACCCTCAACCATATTCAATGGAGGATATCTATGAAATGTATATATTGCCTAAAAATGTAACTACTAACAACCTTTACGTAACATTATAAATCTGAAAAATATAACTATATAACTACATAAACCAATATCTGGATTCCCAATATACAACTAACCTAGTAAATATAAGGTTTACGATAGACTAATTGAAGTGAAGTAGTGAAACCCAGACCATTGTAGAATATTCATTACCTCGTGGCGTCGAATGGATATAATGAAACTTTACAAAACATCTCTGGAAAACTTTTCTCATTAAACTTTTTGAGTAATGTCAGGTGGAATGCTCTGTAATTCGTGACCACACTGTAGTTGGCTATATACTACAATCTCATTGATAGAATATCATTAATGGCTTTGCTATTAAATCTATATTTTATTTTATTCTTTAAAAATTTAATTCTGAAAATTTATCTAAGAATAAATATAAATTATATAACATAAAACTTTATATATATCTCGTAGGATTAACTATACGTATACGTACTACTAATTTAATTTGAGTAACCAATATAAATCACGTTTTTAATTAAGTACAATGACGGCATAATGATATTGCTCGTAGAATACGTGTAAAATATTATGATTAAAGTATACTAGTAGATATATTTTCGGAATAAAATACATATATGTCATCCATTACACTCAGGAGTTTGAAATAAAATTGAATCTTGCTTAGGTTGTTTAGCAAACTAGAAAGGTTGGTACCGTTGTGTTGTTCAAGCCAGGGGTAGTGTTCTTGACTAATATGATTAATTGATTTATTAAAATTGGAATTTTTATTATTAGTTTTACCCAAAAACATTTTCATTTGTTAACCACAAATATTTAAAATGTATGGATGTATCCATTAGAGTTGGATATGTATAAGCAAGTATAGAAAATAAAATAAGTACGGTTGGAAATTCACTAAAGACAGTATTGGGTAGATTGGTTGAAAAATAGCAACAGATAGGCACTCTTGAAAATATACTCCTAAAGTTATCTAATATATATATCATAACTCGTAAAAAAACTAAAAACGTGGGGGATTCTTTTTATATACCTTGAAGCAAAATCGAGAAATAAATGTCAGAAATTTAAAATAACGGAAGTTGAAATGAAATACAGTAAGAAAATTCGGTGAGATGACGTTCAGAGTGATTAGCTTTAGCCGATGGTAACATTGAGGTTAAACGACTTTGTGTCTCCGACAGCTATATACTCTGTCAGTACCACACTCATGCCTAAAGTATGTTTTTACTCTGACACTATGTTTTTTTGCTCCCTCTAATGTTCCAATTAATTTCTTGTGGAATTTTAAAGTCTTTAAAGCCCCATGTAGTAATTCATTTTATTCCTAGTAAATAACTACCATATTTTCACGTCGTAGAAGTTGCCTGCTCGAATAACAAACATTTGGCAAGTAATATTATGTTCTTATAACATCATGCTTGTTCCTTTTATGATTTAATGTTCCTTTATGTTGTTTAGTTTTTATCTAATGTGTTTTTTGTTCTTTACTTTACTTTACTTTATTATGTCTTATAAACGTAATATGTTCCTACTAATTTTCTTAGCCGTATTATCATGTACCGAAATTCTACACCACCCTAACTAAATGAGTGAATTATTTACTTCATTAAAATATGTAGACACCATTAAATACAGAAAACAAGAATATTATCTATTACAAATGAAGATAGAATCCTAAGGAAACGGGCCAGCGTATACAGAGTGGACTGTAAAAAAATATAGGAAAACTTTGTACTTGTCTATATAGAAATGATTAGATTTGAATTCATTTCCTTTTTTTTGTAAACAAATTATGTGTTTACATTACTTTGAAGTGGATTACCTTAATTTTTTTTATTTCATTTGTTTATGTATTGTTCGAGATAAAATACAAGACGCCACGAGGCCTTAATTTCACCTGGAAACCCTTTTATATCACGTTCTAATAAATAAACTATATTTAAAAATTTAAAACCCATTTCTTTATGGAGTTCCATTAATGTATGTTTTAGTACATGGTACTGTAAAAAAGTAAAATAAAAAAAACTCAAATTATTTCTTACGTCACTGATATAGAATAATCCTTGCAGATGGAATCTGCTCGCATTATATTACATTATCATCCAATCTTCTACGTATTTTGGTACTCACCTTGCATGGAATACTATAAACATAACTCTCTTTCTCCTTGAAATTTGAATGTAATGCTTTGTTAGTACAATATATTTAAAACGTATAGCCATGTTAGTATTTATGATGTGGGTTTAAATAAAGTTTAGTAAATACAGAATAAAATACATATATAACAATAAAGTATATATAAAGCAAATAGTTTCGTATGTGGTGGTTTAAGTTAAAACCCGAAGAGATTCACTTTTCTCATCGTTGTATAGTTATTTATAGTTTAGAGTTTACTAATGTTCAATATATTAAAAAAAAATAATTATAAATAATGAATAATTAAACAAATACATTGTGTTACTTTTTATCTATACGATATGAGGGAGATTTACTTATTACAAAAAAAATTACTATATATAATATTTTTCAGCAATACCTACAATTGCTAGTGGCAATAAGTAGTGTAACGACTAAAGTTTGAACCGGTATAGTACCATGTATACGCAACCAATTGTAGTGAACAAAGTAAATCTAATCACAAACGGTGTCACTTACAATGTGCCATCCCTCCCCTTTTCTGCAGTAATTAACACTCACCACCTCCTAAAACTGCTTTAATTGTTTTGTATATAATAATTAGTGATCAATCATATTGTGGTTCTGTTGATGTTTTCCGATCTATGTATAAAAATACAGTTTCAAATACGCCTTAATTCAAGTCAGTAGATAAATTCGTCTCGATATACTTCCTTGAGTTTACAAATTCTCAGCCAAAACTGACAGACGGATATGTACTATTAATCCAGTCAACGTTTCCAATGTACGAAAGAAATTGTATGGTAATGTAAAAGTCTATAACCCAATTATTTGATCTCGACTTACCCTGCAGAGAAGCAGACACACGGAAGAGAAATATTGTGGTTACGTGATTGAGAGAAAATATTGCCAATCAACAATAAAATGTGTCGTAGAAAGAAAAGTTCACTGCAACAACACAGTTTAGCAGATCCACAAATTTTCACATAAACTTAGGCCATCATGTATACACTTGCTCGAACAATGAAGTAGGTATATTAATTTCAGCATTCTGTTTTCTCTCGTTACTTCAGTTGAAGTCTACATGGACTCTACAGAAACATCATGGCCTCTACATCAACCTCTAACTTGACTGCAAGCTGCCGTTTTAGGACGACCTTTTTAAAAAATGTTAAAAGGGTGATTTTTTCAAAGTTATTTGATTTTATTAAATAAGAGTTGTACAGTATCAGTTTATTATTAGGAGTAATCAAATATTAAATATCCAAACAACTAAACATATTTAGTACGAAGGCTATGGGAATGAACACACAAGCAAAGAAGCATGACAATACAGTGGTTCTGGTGATATTTAATAAAGACTTGTAGACTTCAAGCTTGACAGCACTGGCGCCATAAGTCTGTTGTTTCAAGGAATTTTATGACCTCTCTTTTATGACCCGAATCAGATGTTTCCACTAGGCTTGTGACAGTAATATTCGTAGAGCAAATTAATACAATACGGTCCTATATTTTATATTTATGAAATTACTCAATATCTTTATGGATGTAAAAACACTGTATTTAGTTACTATTACAACGTATTACATGTCCACTAAGCTACGATATTATAATAGTATCCTAGTAGTTATCCAATAATATCCCATCAATGCCACATTAAAAGAGAGGGAAGATTACACTGTTTTATCTTCTTCAGTCAAGGCGGTCAGAATAGGTGTCTCACTCAAGTTTAGGCTTATTAAATCCTTTATAGTTAAGTGAACCTTAAAAGCCCTTATCGAATTCATAAAAAATCCAACTATCCGTTTTTTTATAAACTAGCTCTTGAACCAATTTTTTCACCACATAATTCGATATCTACTGTAGTCATGATTTAATACTTGACAATTATTATGTTATTCTAGTGTAAGTAAGAAAACCACTTTTATTCGCGCCCAGTGGAAGCTATCAGAGCATAAATGTAATTACTTGTTAGTTATTACGTGCTCACAATAACAAAAAATATTATCAGTAAACTATGTAAAATAAATGTAAGTTACTTTAAGATTGAGTTTTGGTGTTCAAAAGATTAATATTAAATTGGAAATTTCATCGACTTAAATATTTGCTTGATTTAATTCAGTTAGTGTAATAATTAAAAATACTTCATTAAAAATTTATGTTTTTAAACTGACCATGTTTAATGCTTACTGTTGTACCCACATTATGGAAATATTTTTAACTACAGATAATAATGGCTTGATACACGTTAAATAAATTATTAAAAACTGCGATATTTTGCGCTAGGAATATATAATAAATTTTTAAAAAATTATGTAACAATACACTTAGTTCCATCAGTGAAGATATATAACCCTTATTTACTTATACCTTAATTCAAACAAAGCAAAGTAAACAGATTTTAACTATTATTATATTAAATAACGCATAAAAACTGTACAAACTGGACAATAGAAGTTTCCCAAAAAATAAGGACACACATGGAATACATAAAATTTAACTCAAAAATCGTAATGCGGCAATTTATTTAGGATAAGAAAAACAATAGCTCAAATTTATCAGTATGTATCCGCAATCAAATCAAGATCAAATGTATAATCCTTAAATGTACCTATAATTATACTAAAGTTGAAATAAAAGTATGTTTGTATGTTTCTTGTTATATAAACTTTGTTTTGAGAAATAGTGAAACCTTTTTAAAATCAAGTAATATTAAACTAAATTAAGTAATATATGTTGTACGTGTTATTCAGTCATTGACATAGAAAATAACCATGCAGGTATTTTAGAAATATTTAACTTAGTGAAAAAAAATATGCGTATTAAGGTAATAAAAACCAACATAAATACTTTTCAGAGAGAAGGTGAATAAGTAATGTGAGTAAAAACGTTAAAACATACAATCTCGTGGAGCAACGTGTAAATGCCTCGCTCACTAACACCACTCGGATTTACGTGACAAGATCGCTAAGCCACATTAAGTAATCTGTTTGCTTAACACTTTGCTTGCTTACTGACACGTGATACATGGAGTACTTTGTTTACTGTCTTATGATTAACTAATTACAAATCATACAGTAATGTAAAGTGCACAAAGAATTTAGTTTTATATTATTTAAATATCCCAAAAAACTTTTCAAATGTGGGTCAAAATGGAGTTCTTTGTTTTAAAAAGGTTCAGTTCTTCTTTGACTGTACAAATAAAGTAATTAGTTTATAATGTTAGTTTATTCCTGTATCAATAACTTTATATCTGTTATGCTTCTAACTGAAAAATATATAATATTAGTTAAAATTCGGTTTCAGATTTACGGAACATATGTTTATTGCCTATTGTAGGGAATTAAAATCATTATACTGCCTTAAAGATGTAGGTTCTCCGGAACGGCAATAGAGAGAATAAATTAATTATGTACTTCTTTAAGATATTGCATATTATAATAACTGATAATAGACATATTATTGAATAAGCATAGTTATGTTTGATCATCACCAGTTAATTCAAGTAAAAGTTACCCACAAGGTTGGATATTAAATATTCTCTAAATTGATCATTTATAACTGCATAACAATTTACCCCAAAAAGGGTTCACGCATATGGATATTTGTATACGTTATTACGTAGAAATCAATTTTATAAAGAGTGCCGGTGGCCAAGCGTTCTAAGACGTGAAATTTAAATCCGAGTTAAAAATAGCGCTGGTCAAATCCTGTCTATGGAATTTTTATCAGTACCGTGTGTTCTATTGACCGTTCCACGTATTCTATTTGATAATTACCTTGCACAGGGCAGAGACCTATGATAATAGGCAAAATCAGGCTTAAAATGGATCATTCTCTCATAAAAAACGTTTATTAAATATTTTTTCAAAGGAGAGTAAAAAAAAAAACTAGAGCATATATAGTGCCACTATCCTTATTGTGAACCTATAAAGATTCCACTTATGAATTTGATTAGAATTCGCGGTGGCATGTTAATTAGAACACATTTGAGAAGTAATGTTGAAGAAAGACAATTGATTTTCGTTGATGGATATCAGATTTAGCTGAAGTACACAAAGAGATAAATAAAATACAAGTCGCAAATACAAACAGGACGCGAAGTGCGTCTCTGAGGAAAGTTTGTATCAGATAAGAAGATTGAATTGTCACGTCCATCCTGACTCGAGAGTGACCTAGAAACTGGGTTTGACTTTTATGCTGAACTTGCTGAGGTCTTATAGAAAACTTTATCTTTTTCTGATAAATTTCAGTCCTGAAGTCTTATTTTTAATAATAATAAATATAAAAAACACCAGCGCCTTAGTAAATAAGATTATATCTGTAATATTAGTAAAATATCCGATATCCATCTCTACAGAATTCCTTTCTTCAAAATTATTTCAATTCCTCTCTCGTTTTGGATGTTTAGAAACAGAAACAATAATGCGTCGAACGGATAAATCTACATGTGTTGTAACTTTATCAGTTAAATTCTCATTCAAAAGCTGTACAACATTATAATATCTTACAAAGTGAGTATTGTACTATTTAACACTTAGTTTCATGAATAAAAATTTTTATAGGAAGTAAATAGCAAAATCTTTCTCTGATGTTTTATCTTAGCCGTCTATTAGTTCATAAAACAAAGCAGGAGTATACCCCCACCCGCGTCACGTACCGGCCTTTGCTAAGGTCGCATGCAAAATTTAAGGCCTTTACAAAATTTCGATTTAGGGATGTTATTTTAAATATACAAAGAGATGAATCCATGCAAAAAAGTTAATATTTACATGGACCAGCAGACAAAAAAAGGCCTACCAGCAACTGAGTGGTAGGCGTTCAACGACGCTACTATGTTTGGTTGGTCACGCTTCATAAGCTCGTACGTCTTCATAAGCTAAATTCTAATGGCCAATTTACATTCCACGAATAAAATCATTCATTTGGTATCCTGCATATTTAATCATTTATATGCTTTCTGTGACTTAGGTTAAATGACTATGTTAAAATAATCAAAGTGCCGGAGAGGAAGATAAAGTATGTATCGACAGAATCGGTTAACTCTATTGTCCAGTTTACATTTTCCAAGATTGTCTTAGCATTTAAAAATAGTTGTATATTCAAAACATAGGAAAAACAAGTAAATGTTTGTGCACACACTAATAGAAAACTTTACTTGTGTAGTACATGTGTCATCATTGCACAATTTTCTGTTTGAAACGTAAATAGTTATTATTATTATTATTGCAATTATTTGATAACATGTTTATGAAAATCTTTTGTGCCCTAGTTTAAAGAAATAACTGCAACCAAAAATGTAAGCCTATATTTAAAAATTAAAAATATATTAATACGATAAAAAACTATGTGGTTATTTAGTGTACAGACCGAGATAGATTTCATACGAGTCATTCCTTGTTTGTTAATTTCAATAAGTTACAAAAACCGTTAATATTTATGTTTTTGAGATTTTATAGAATATACCTCTTTTTAATAACGGAAATGTGTTTTTAGTTTTTAAATCTGAGAAAATTATAAAAAAATTGTGATACCTTTTAAGTGGTACATGCAATTTTACTCCTGGTAAACAATAAGAGAATTACTACTTACAGGACGTGTATTATTCTTAAGTTCTCTGAAGATCAAAATCAAGCAATCAATATAATACTTTTAATTTTATACATATCTGTTTACCACAAAAAATTAAAGAGAACAAATGTATCATTCTAAATTGAATTTAAAGTAAATGCATACAATTTCCCATAAGAATAAAACTGCCTTGGATCGAAATCTGAAAGTAAACTGGATTTGCAATCAGTTTTAAAGTAAATAGTCTGTGACGGTGTGCTTAAGCAAAACCTCTTCGTGTCGTCGAATCTCATTTGTAAGCCTTTCCGTAACCCAATACGTAAATTTTAATATTCATTCCTCTCTCAATGAAATATAAAAAACTTTTAAATTATAATTATTTAAAAACCATACATACGTATAAATTATATTCTTCATAGAGACGTAATATTTATGTAGTGTCCAAAATATTATGTAATTAATTGTTTTCAAGACAAAGTTCAAGACAAATATTTTACAAGCATATACATTTATTTGAAAATAGTGTTACATTTTAGTTTTGCTATTATACATGACTTATGGTAGTAAATATATTTCGTTAAAAACATCAATTGCATACATTGTAAAATTTATTGTTTGAATTTTATTCGTTACTAAGTTTTGTTAAATAAATAACACAACTTAAGTTTGTTGGATTTGGCTTGAAAGTTATTTTCTTTAACGCTTAAGCCAAATGCCATGGAGTAACTTTCACTATCATCTAACTCAATAACTGTATGAGCCTAGACTATATAGAAATAGAGTTACATCATACATTATAAATATTTTAATTCAAAATCTTTTATAACTAAATCACATGAAATTAAGACATATTATAATCTTCTGTGGTGCTTTAAGTAGATAAAAAAGTTATACATAGTATTCAAATATATTTAAGAATTACATAACCTTAAGATCTGTATGCTATCATGCCTTTTTTCCTGAGGGAAAGACACGATTATCCCATTAATTAGTCCTAAAAGAACTTTGTACCTGCTTAAATTATTTTTGCATTATCATAATCTGAGAATTTTGCAGAAGCCAATAATATTTGAGGGATCATGTTCTCTGATATCCTTGGGGCCGGGAAGTCTTTTCCAAATTTTAGATATGGCAGGATGGTTTAGCCAAATATGCTCTCTGATTCCTTCTCTTCTCTGCAGAGTCTACATTCATCATTCAGGCTAATTCCCACATTCATAAGGTGTGTTTAAGGAGGCCATATCCTGTCAGCATCTGTATTACTATTCATATATCCTCCTTACTATAATTTAGGATAGATGCAACAATCCCAACCCAGTAGAATAGGGAGAGATAAACATTTTTTAATGCCTTAATCATGAGGACCTGTTCCAATTAAAGTGTCGTGTCCTCTTTAACGCTGTCACGTCTTAAACAGAAGATTAGATTAAATTAAATCCTTAAAATTAAAGATTATCATCTCATAGTGGAGCTGTTACAAAATAAGTTTGCACCCAATAGATTTTTTTACATTTAAGTTTAAAAGTTCACAAGGAAAAAATATGTAAATTAAATAATAAAAGCGTATTAGACTATAATGGAATTGTTTTAAAAGTATAATTTGGAAAATTGTACAGCTACTTACAGATTTGGTTCTGAATCTTCGTCTTTTTCTTGTAACTATCGTCTGTTCTTTGTTAACTTTGGATTATCTGAGGCTAAAATGTATTAGATATAACAGTAAGCATTGCATTTTAAATTGCACATAAAACTAGAAATGCATAAAAACATGGTTTATATAGGCTTAAAAATTAAAAAAGAGGTTTAATTCTTCACTATATCACATATTTTTTGCGATAGAGAGGTTTCTCTGTACTTAACTTAACTATAGCTACATTTCATCTATGAAGTACGAATTTTCAATAACTAACCGAATATGTATTCTTATACTTTTATATTTGAATTTAAAAAAAATATTGCTTTGAAGATATAAAATTAACCTAGTAAATCAATCTTTATGAGATATAATGCAGTGAGTTTCGTCTATTTTAGCCGACTGAGAGTCGGGTTTATATATTGTATTATTATTTTAAATCTACCTACATACAAAAAATGTTGTACAGAACTTAGAGATACTTAAATCGAATTGGCTATACAGACAAACATTACCTAGCGATATTTTATTTTAAATTAAAATTTTTTTTTTTTAGACAACCTTAAACTATTTAATTTTATTCGGTCATTGCCATCGACAGATAACCAAGTAAAGCAATGGTGAGTATTTTTATTCCTTGTAGCTATCATGACCCTGCAAATAACTTGTGTAATTGAGCGTTTCCCTTAGTTCAGTTTAAAGAAGGGATTATAGTCTCATTATGTTCTTGGTAAAGTAAAAAAATTTCAATAGTCTGTTATTGTTACCTAAAAAGTGTACAAAAGTTAAACAAAAATGTGGACTTAGAACGTATGTAAGGGATAATATTTTCGATGGTTAAACATTTAAAAAACAGATCCTTTTTGACAATATATTTTTCATTAATAGACCATAGTTTCCTGATTCAATAAATCTCACACACACACACATATACGGTTTGAAATTTAATATTAAGTTGCATTATGAGTTTCACTGCTTTTTATTTTGTTACTATGTTATTATGCTATTAAGTTATCCATTACCTTTTTTCAAATTAGGAATAATAATTCTTTACGACTAATTTGAACGATTGACCTTAAAACTTTACCTTGGAAAATATGATTGTATATCAGAAAGATATTATTATTATTTAATAATTATATTATTATTTTTCTCTCACCTTACATACAATTCTAGATCTTTATTGAATTAAGTACTTTAATGAAGATCAATCCAACTTCATTTTCAACACTGTAACATCATGAACAGATTTTCGTTTGTTTACTAATGGAGATTTACGAAAAATGTAAACACTACAGCTGAACTTATTTTATAGATATTTTGCTTAAGTTTAAATTTGTTACAATCTTTGTAACGAACTCCTCGCTGTCTACAAACATAATAAGTTTTAAAACTACAGTTCAGTTCGTTCTCAAGATACGCTGCAGACAGAGAGTCAGAACTTAAATTGTCTACAGGACCTCCTTTGATAGTTTTTTATAACGTTCAGGTAAGTAAATGGTCTGAATTCACTGCAGAATTTAAATGACAAAGCGCCATCTCAATTAAGTATTTGCTCTCCAGCATGTTCAGAGGAAGCAGAAAGGTCGTTTCTGAGCGGAAGTAGCTCGTTTAAGGAAGCACTAAGACCCGTAGTACGTCAGATGTTCTCACTTAAACTTTATTGAGGAAAATGTTTGTTTTAAAATAAATTTATCCTTCGATAAAACCTTGATTATGTCTTTATTAAAAATCCATTTGACTAAATGCGTAAGTGTACAATATTAAAAAGCTGCTATTTTGTTTTATCAAAACTAATATATTACATTTATGTTAAATGCTATTTTTACTCTAATATAAGTAAAGAAACATTTTCTGTATTAGAAAAAATAGTAATTTATTTTAGTATTAAATAATAAAAATGTCGTATAACTGAATAGCATAAAATATGTTGACATTTTTAAAGATAGCAACAAAAGACAGGAAGAGGTAGTAAGTGTTTTTTTAAATAAAAGTAGTACATAAATAAATTGATAACTTATTTTATAACATGCTGATATATAGGACTGTTGTATGTAAAGTAATACTTATTCTTCTGTATAAAAATGAACTGTAACAAGGTATTTAAAATTTCTTCCATTTTAATCTTTTTAATGTTAGAATTTTATAAAAAAATTTAAAATTTCATGAATTCATTGATCGAGCGTTAGTGAATCCTTTTGCTCGATGGATTGGAAAATTAATGTACGGTACTTGTTTATTGTACAACCTTGAAAGAGTGATAATAATGAGAAAAATGGCAGATACAATACTTAACATAATTAAACACTCAAATGAAACTTAAATATTTATTTATAATCAAGAAATGAACACTAATTAAAAAAACATATACATTTCAAAATCGTACGTACATTTTGAAAATGTTAAGTATTGAGATTCTGAATGCTGAAATTAAGTGATTGTTATTTAATATTTAGGTATGGTAAAAGATAATCACAATTAAAAAAGCTAGTTTTTTTAACTATTTTCATTTTGTATTGCGATATTTAGAAAAACATACTATTATAAAGGCAATTATGATTTAACACGAAGCATAATCTTTTTTACTACCGTATATCCAACGTATTCCTAAATAGTAACAAACCTCTTAATTATAATAAATAAATCCAAGACAACACTATTTGATACTTATAGTGATAAATTTTCAAATACATGATCTATTGTAATTGTATGGTAACTATTTTGAAGTGTAAATAAAAAGCTTCAATATTTCTAATAATTATAGTTATAGATATGGAGTTAAAGCTCCAATAATTGTTATAGTTAAAGTTTTAACTATTAGTTCTATATTTTTATTTTATTTGTAGAGGTGTTTAATTTTTTTAAGCACTAAAGCACTAAATAAATAAAATTATTATAAACGGAAAAATAAACCCTGGTTAAACCTTTAGATTAGACTTTTGCATGGTTTCGTACTTGATATATGACGTCACAGGTGATGAATGGTAACCAGCTTTCTTATATATTTGATTTCAAAAACAAATCTAATACCTGAACACACACATATTGAGGAACTTTTATTTTCTAAAAAATATTACTGGGGCATGATTACATAAATTTTAGTTAAAAAGAGTGTCTTTTTGTCGTATTATTAAAATTCACGAACATTGCAGCTTTTAATTTATGTACAAAACTTCCCAAAAATTGAATTGATTATATTAATCGATTTATACATTTATACTTATTGATGGGTTGTGGGATTTTTATTACAATGTGCGATTTTTAAAGTGAATTTACCTACGTGTATGTACCTGTATGTTTACGCTAGTGTTAAGCAGATTATCCAATACTGAAAATCTTGGGAGTCCTCCTAGAAGTCGTGTGAAATTATTCCAAATGTACGGTATTTAACTAAAGGGCTCAGGCATTATAAAATCCATTTCATACTTTTAGGTTTCATACATTTCAATAGTTTATCTAAAATTAAGTGTAATATGGAATTAAATGATCTTATGCTTAACAGCTCTGACGTACTATATTTGTATGCTTTTCCTAGATCTAATCTAAAACTTATTATTTCATTTAATACAACATGGCACGAATGGTAGTTACAATTGCTTAACAAATTTTACACTACTTTAGTGTAACTAGAAGGAGATATGATTCAATATATTCGTTCTCTTCCACAGCCCAAGATAAACTCGTACGTAACGCTAGGCTGTCGACAATAGCCGACTGTGGTGAGGCAGAAAATTGGTTCTTCTCTATTATGCTTTGTCGCACACGTGGCGCGGAAAACTGTTTTTCTCCCAACCTTATAACAACGTACATGAAACTGTCTCATCGGCAAAAATAAAATCTGCTGCAATTCAGTACCTCAATCCTACAGACCACTGTACACCTAAGCAAGTAGGTAAAGCCAAAATGTCAACAATAGCTGACTGTGGTGTGGCAGAAAATTGATTCTTCTCTATTATCCTTTGTCGCACATGTGGCTCAAAGAACTGTGTTCTCTCAACTGTCTCCTGCATAGTAACATCAATGAAATTGTTTAATCAGTACGAATGAAACGCTATTGAGGATTAATTTTATCCAGTAGACCGCCTTACACCTCAGAATGTACGTAAGGATAAACTGTTGAAAATAGCTGACTGTGGTAATACGGTCAATTGATTCTTCACTAATATCCTTTGCAGTACGTCTAGCTTTATATAACCACATTTTTACTCTAAATGCATTTATGAAAATAGCATTAAAAGCACGTTTTTTATTACAAACCAAAATGTAGATTTCAAATAGTGTTATCATTTAAAACACACACTTATTATTCGCTAAAATGATGAGAGACCTCCATATTTGAGATTGAACATTGAATGAATAATGCATATTAAAATTATTTCAAATATTGTTAAATTTCATTAATTTTTATTTATATTTATTGAATTAACATTCATGACAATATTTGATCAACTAGGATAAAATCTACTGTTAAGGACTAACTTTAGCCAGCAGACAACTTTACACCTTACCAGGTTTGTAAGTCTAAACTGTAGCTAAACCGACAATATGTGAAAGTGGTGAGGTAACTACTTGGTTTTTGTCTATTGTCTATTGTGTCAAATGTGGCTTGGAAAGCTTTTGATTTTAGAGTTGTAAGGCAAAATATATTGGGCTGATTCTTAATTTTTAAACATGCATTACGTAACCAGAGTGACGTAAGCGTATTAAAACATGTCATAATCATAATATTGATAGCTAGTAACGTAGCACATAAGTATGGACGAAGTATAAACTGTTATATTACTAAGTACACAAAACACATGGCAGTAAGCTAAGTAAATATAATCACAGAAGGTGTCTCTGGCAGTGTGCCACCCCTCACCCTGCTCTATAGTAATTAACACTCACCCCTCCTGCTCCCAGACCGCCATCGGTTTCGATAATTGGTACTCTCAGTAACCCTGATACTGTTGGCGTTGTCCTGGCCATTACGCACTAACTTCATCCTGTATTACTTCGTCTGTAACATTTATTTCACTGCAAGGGTTACAAGTACTTAAAATAATATCATTATTAATTAATATTATTAGTAAATAATAATTTATTTCACAAACATTTTGGCTTTTTTTATACAATCACTTTTTCTACTATGCAAGTTGTATATTTAAACTGCCTTTATTTTTATACCAATCCTTTCTTCATGCGCATATAATGATTTTTTTCAAGTTTTAATAGTTTTAAGTAAACATTAATGAACCTTTTCATTGTATTGTATATTTTATTTTAAAATTCAAAAATAATGAATCAGTAAATGTTAAAAGGGCGGAAGTAAATTTTTTTGACATATTCGTTTTATGACGGAATAATGTTGTGATAATATAGCCGCTCCAATTCGTGTTAAAAGGGCATCTGAAATAAATTTACTATAGTAACCATGGCAACATGAATTCTTTGTTTTTTGTTAAAAGGGCTGAAGTCCGGACTTCCGCCTTTTTAACAAAGATTGGTTGACTAGCAGCTGAGTGGACAAACAACATAACCTCAATTTGCTGCTATAGTTTCTGAATCAGTGGGTTTACCGTTTTGGCTATTACATAACTCATTAAAATATCAGTAGTATTAATTATAATTTAATGTTAATTTGATGGCGGGAAGTGGTGGTAGTGACGAGGATGTCAATGTAGGAAAGAAGAGAAAGCAAAATCCTCAGAACTACAAAAGAAATCAAATTAAAAGTGCAAGGTTATCTGGCCAAGCCTATGAAAGTTTTAGTGGCAAGAAAGTAGAAGAGAAAAAGGTTGGAAACCCTTGTAGGTAAGTAATGATATTAATTATTATTACTGTATTCAATTGGCTAATAAGAACAGAATTAAGTTAGGCTAGGCTACTAACAATTTTATATTGCATATACTTGGAGGGTGGTTTATAAAGTTTAGGCCTAGGCATATTACTAAGCAGTGAAATCTAGCCCCTCCATTGATTCAAGGTTTAAGCGACCAGTATTCCCGTTTTATATGGTTCTAACGTTAGCCTCTTGTGATATAAAAAAAATTAAATTAAGGCCATTACTTTCTAGTAAAAAACCTGTTAAACTATAAAAACCTAACCTAGTAAATAGGCTGTTTATTAACAGAATCTACTCTAATGTAATGTGGGTTGATCTGAAAAGTTCATTTTGTTAGTTTTATTTTCACACATTTAGCTAATAATTTGGTTTAAAATCAGTTAATTTTGGTGGTTGTTTTTTATGTTGCAGATGTTCAGCAAAATGTTTTGAGCACATTGGGCCAGAAAACATCCAGGATACTTTTAACCGATTTTACTCTGCCTACAAGACAAAAGATGAACAGGACCTTTTTTTACATGGTCTGATTGATGTTGGAGACGTTGTAACCAGAAGACCTGGATCACGCGACATCAAAGGGAAGGAGCGCGAAGAAAATGCAAACATTTGCCCTAAAAAAAAAGGCAGGTGGCAACAGCAACACCTTCCGTTACCATATTCTTGTTGGAGACAGGAGAGTAAAGGTATGCGCAGCAGCCTTTATTTCGATTTTTGCCATTTCAGAAAAGAGAGTAAGACGAATAAGGCAGCTAAAGACCAGTAGTAAGCCAGTTAGAGACCTTAGAGGGGCACATACCAGTAATACTTTGGCTCCAGAAGTTTATCAAGAAATTGACAAGCACATAAGATCATACCCAACTAAGATAACCCATTATTCTGGGAAAGTGAAACAGTTTCTTAGTGAGAAACTGAATGTAAAACTAATGCACCAAATATTTTTGGAAGAACACCCTGAAGTAAAGGTTTCATACCAAGCATACTGGAACTATTTCAATACCAGTTTTAACTTAAGTTTTGGCCAGCCTCAGGTTGACACTTGCTGTACGTGTGAGGAGTTGAGCATTAAAATAAAGTCGCCCCATTTAAATGACGTTGCCAAGCGAGTAGCTGAGGCTGAAAAAATTGTACATAAAAGGAGAGCAAACAAGTTCTACAACCGCATTGAACAAGATGTTACTGACGCAAAGAATAAAATGAACAGTAACGTATTATCATTGGCAATTGACTACATGCAAAACATTTCATTACCCCAAATACCGGTTCAAGAACTGTTTTATATGCGACAACTTACCGTAAGTTTGTTCTGCGTCCATGATGTTAAGAAGAATGTTGCCACCATCTACCTGTACCATGAAGGAGAAGCACGAAAATCACCTAATGAAACGTGTTCATTCATTTTACACTACCTCTCCTCTGTGCCTTAAAGTGACTATGATGAGCTGAATCTGTATGCAGACAACTGCGGAGGACAAAACAAGAACCATTGTTTTTGCAAACAGTTTCTAGCACTCACTGACTTAAAACGATTTAAAAAAATAAATCAGATCTTTCCTATTAGGGGCCATAGTTTCCTCCCATGTGATAGGGACTTCTCCATCATCAAACGGGAGCTAAAGAAACATGAGTGAATCTATAGTGTTCATGAAATCACTGAGATAATCATCAAAAGCAGCAAAAGCCAGAAGTTCATAGTGGTTGAAGTAGACAGCTCTAAAATGGTTTACAATGTTAAAGATTGGTGGCCAACCTTTTACAAACGGAACATTGCATCAGAAGAAACCAAAATGAAGCGCAAAGAAGAAAGAATCTTTTTCGGAATAAGTAAGTTCCACCACTTTGAGTACAATTCCGATCAACAAGGCGTCTGTAGAGCAAGACAGGAAATCGATGGAATCCTTACTCATACGTTCAAAATGAGCATGATCACATGTGGCAACAATGAGCTGCATCTTCCAGACCAAATAGCTTATCCAACAGGGAAGGTCTCCATTAAAAGTGCAAAACTAAATGACTTGAGGAGGTGTTTACAATACATTCCCAACGAACACGCTCAGTTTTATACAGAAATTCTCGAATGGCCTCAAGACAACATTCCTGGTGTAGTCGAAATAGTTGATGAGACAGACTAAGTATCTCTTGGATGTAAATATGTATAATATATTAATAAACTTGTTATATTAATAATTTTTCTTTATTTCCCCGTCTAATCAATGCAAGGAGCAATAAAACTGAGGTTGGTTTTGAGATAAATGTTAAAAGGGCGGATGTCTACCAGTTTTAAGTGCTTTTATCCATCACATAAAATATTATAATTCTTTTTATACATTAATTTTGTGTTTCTACATACATGTATGACTAAAAAATACCACATGTATTATTAAATATGAATATTTTAGAACCTACACAGTTTTTTTTTATTTCCCGAAAGTTTACTCAAACTGACTTCCGCCATTTTAAAATTTACCGATTCTAATACTATGTACATTTTGAATTCAAAAAATACATCATCATGTACTTGTGGGTTAGGATATATAAAGTAAAGAAATAATTGAAACCGATTTGCCGTATGTTTTGAACTACATTGGTGGCTAAACTTGTGTATTTAATTTTATACGAGATCAATTTATATCGTTTAAAAGTTTATAAAATAATAAATGATTGTTAGAAACTCTTTAACATTTAATAACACATTATGATTAATTTTGGCACTTTTGTAAATTTAGAAATGTTGTAAAAATGTTTTGTGATGTATCTGACGAAGATAGCCTTGCCATCGAAAGGCCTCAAAAAATAACAGTTTTAAGTATTGCTTTGTATGTTTTAAATGTAATTAAGTTAGCCTCTTAGCATTCTTCAGTGTAAGGAGAATTATAATAAGATTAAATTTCTGAAGCTAGCTAGCCTCCCCGTGTGTCTCACCCGTTTGTCAATGTTAAGAATATTACAATTTTTATAAATTCATGTAACCGAATATTTATTTCGAAAACCTATGGCAGAATAGTTTACCTAAAAAGGTTTAGGTGATAAGGACATTGATAAAGAGTAAATAAAGACGAGAAGGGTCACCTTTAACTCCCAGTCCCAGTAGAACTGCCTATTATCAAACACCTACCTTTCAAAATGTTAACTCAAATATGAAGCTTAAGTTTGTTTTCAAGAAACAGTCACTTAAATGTCTCTTCCTGGTACTCAATGTGTTGTAGTTTTACGTAAACCTTAAAGTTAGTTTTTATATTGATTTGATATTAACGCAAATTAATATTCTCAATGCTTATAATAGGTTCCCTTTAAGTGAGAGAAGTTTCATTCTACATTAAATTCTTACTTATTAAAAATTATTACTTATTACCTAATTGAATTATATGTAAAAGTTATTGGGATAAAACATTTTAGTAAGTAGTGCTATTTAATATTATATTGATACCCTAGTAAAAGAGTTCAAAAAAGGGACTTCACCAAACAAAACACGTGAGGCCGTGGTTAGAGTAAAATGTGTTTGTTTACTGATAGAAGAAGAGAAGTTTCTTTCCTGAATATTTGTCACAACTTCCGAATCGGTAAACTTGAACTGATTTGTAAGTGTGGACTGATTTGTTTCCAAGACTTCTCTGTGTATTCTGCAAGTGAATCATTGTTGTTTCTTATTTGTTGTCAGTGTACACGATACAGTTTTACTGTTTAAAAGTGAATGTTTTTTATAAACTACTGACAAGCTAAGCTATATCCTGTTAGATATGTCTAAAACACACAATATTATAGTTCATCATACGTAAGATATTTTTATATATAAATAAATACAAACTATTATTAAAATACAGCCAACATGCTAATAAAAGTAGAAAACCGTATAAATTTCCAAAGCATAGTTTCGCTTAATTAATTTATAATCCTTATTCAGCACGTTCTCATATGAAACTAGCCTTTTATAAGAATCTATTGAAACATTTCAAACATAATAAGGAGAACGGCCTGTACAGTACTATGTTGATAAATAAAATGGGCTGTAGGTACTAAAAAAAAACTTTTAACCAGCTGTATATCCAACTTAGATCCAAATTCTGATACCATAGGCAGTCTGGCAGTCAGGCCTTCGTGTAGAAAAATTAATATTTTTATTTTAATTATGTAAAATTTAGTAAAATTCGTGTATGAATTTGTGAACTTATATTGCTGAGAAGTCTCTTGGAACACAAAACTCACTAGTTAATTATTGTTTGTACTTTTAATTATACAAAAAAACTGTGTATTTCCATCTTAAATATATATTATATATTTTACAGCCTTTACCTGAAGGCTGAGCCATAAAAATATTATAATTTGAAAATTGAAAATATAAATTTAAAATAACATCTATTAAAGGCGTTTTTTGGTGTTAAAATGGTGGTGAGCAATATCAATGTTTCTTTGCAAAGTAATTTTATGCTTCACTTTACTAAAATCTGGAGGGATTCTCTTCACAGGGCGTTCCAATAAAACCCATCACCTGTAATTATTTTAAATACTAATAATATTAGTATTTAAAGTTGGCCTTAAAAAAATGTTTACTAAAAGTTGTTTTCCATGAAATTCAAAATTTACATTTTTTTTGGGGGGGACCATACCTAGCAAACCAAGTTATAGTAAGAAAACTATAAAAGTGAGATAGCCATTTTGTGTCAAATTTATTCTAGTTTCAGAAACACATAAGCATTATACAAATTTATGAAACTATAATAACACTATATAACATAAAGCAGCGATGCGCATAAATTGTGAAAATAGGGTGTATATGTAAGAGTTTGCTAATAAAAGTTTTACTAATACAGTTTTACTTCAATACATGTTATATTGCATATTTTATTACTCAGAATGAAGTAAAATATACAGCAGTAGTAAAATAAATTCCATAATTTTTTTTGAAGAGTCGAAAAAAGTTTCATTTTGTCATTACTCAAAACTTTTGCGAAAAATTTTCGAGAAATTTATTTATTCTAAAATATATTTATTTGCATTACTGCAATATTTAACAATATTCACCACACACTAAACACAACACTAAAACACAAATAAACCTACTAAAACTTACTAATAAACACGACTCGTCACTCAGACAGCATCGACAACATCGCGGTCACATCTTTTACGTTACAAACTACGAACTTGGTACGTTTCAACTACAATACAAATAGGAATAAAACTATAGTATTCCTTAGGCCTTTTTTCCCAAATCCAATGGTGCATGAATCGAATTGATACGTTGCCGGAGTATACTGTAATGAGTGATTATGCAAGGTAATGTTTGTTCATCAAAATTTTGATGAACAACAATCCACAATGGGTTTAAAATGAAAAAAACTACAGTTTTTATAAGTTAAATTATAACATAATTCAATTTAAATAAAAGATATGTGTTTCAATTTTTCTTCGTGTGATATAAATATTTTTTTACCGCACGGAGGGAAAACTCGGTCTTAAAACACTAATTAGCTCCTAATGATAAAAATAACTATTTTGTCTCTAAATTAGCATCTCCCTTCATTTACTACATTATTTGTAAGTTTGACACACTAGGTATATTATTAGCTTAATTTAAAGAAAAACAAACGATATAATGCTACTACAGATTCTTGTAGTTTAAGGTTAGAGTTAAATAGTATTCCAGGATTTTATTATATACAATATGATTGTAAATATTAAAGCATACGAACAAAAATTTTTGAACTCTAACACTTAATTACTTAACACTTAAGTGTGGAAACACTTTTCCAAGAAAACACTCAATTTATAATGAGTAGTATAATATTGCAGTATTTGGCCGGCCCAATCGATCTTTTTATAATTTTACAACTAATGGAAAATAATTATTGTTAAGTTATTCATGTATACAAAGATACTATACCATTTATATACTATATTTATGGTTATATATTTTCGTATTTTAAGATAGTTGTGACACACGGAATCAAAATAGTGTATAATGTTTAGTAGAAAATTATGTGTCATTAGATCAGCAAAATAAAACTATATTGCATATGTAATTAAAATACTTGGAATAGGGTCGTATTCTCTACAAAAAGTTATTTTATAATCATACAGTTTCTGTCGTAAGTCTGATCGTCTCAAACTAATGTATGTAATATATCGTATCAGACCCACGCTGTAAATTTGACAAGCTGTAACTCATTTAACCCTCAACCGATTATGTCAGACTCAATTATTTTCAGTTTTATCAGTTATTTATTGTGTTAAGTACTAAAAATGTTTCATGCAACCTATATTTCTTATAAAATAACTCACTAGGAGAGTAGTAATACGATTTATGTTTCAAAACAATGTTATCACTTTCTTTAGTTTCCGAAACACTTGATTCAGTCGCTAATTTTCTTTAACCAAAACATACCCTTACGTCACTATCGAAACTTATTCTATTTGAGTCACTTTATTTTAACAACCAAGAAAAAATAATTCAATTACTCCAGGAAAATGGTGTGCCGCTAGTACTTGGTTGAGACTTTATAACCGAATTGTAATAATGATAATTCTCACAGCTCTTTTAATAATTATTGTTCAGGATGTAGTGTTAAGGAATCAATCTTCAAAACAATCATTGAAGAAAAGATGTATGCAAAATTGTATGGAAAGTTCTTGAACCATAATTAATAAATAAAATATTCCGACTCATTTAGCTTTAAGCCTAATCTCAACCTGCGCCATAAGCTAAAGTCCGTATTACCAAGTCAATAATAATATAAAAATAAGGCAGAAGGATTAGAAAAAGCTATATATTTTTTTATTTAATAATAAAATACAAAGTGTTATAATAAATGTATTCATAACAATAATACTGTAGTATGCGCGTTATTAATTGACTTATGTGGGAAGGCCAAACATGTGTATTAAGGTGTTGTACGCTTTCTTTTTAAATAATAGCATTATGTTTTTATAAGAGAAAAATATACAAGTTTAAGACAGAATTGAAAATGTTTTTAATTATTTATTATCCTGCATTTCTCCTTACTAATCAGCCAATCCCTATCCTCTCAACATGGTTATTCGCAAAAGGCTAAGGTTTACAAAAGTTCTGATATGATGAATAACTATAACTCATTATTACCAAGCTATTGCAAAATGTAAAAAGCAGAGAGAGAGGTGCAAGTAAATTCAGTAAGAAGTGAAAAGCAAACTTTTGGTGTATTAAACTCAACTTCACCCAATAAAACGCCTATAGAAGACTTTCCAGTCACGTCTTTAGGAGTGAGTCTTCTCTTCCAATGTTAAACTTAATAAGGTCTGTTATTAGCTTCATATGAAAACTCTCCCGATTAACATACACAAAGATAATAACGTTTTATTGAGCTCACACACTACTCTTACTCTAAATTTACTACGGAAGATTATTTGGTAAAGTTAATTCACCTGGTAGATAATTTATCAAAATAAATACTGGCAAAATAAATAATGTATAGAGTAAAATAATTTGTAGATTTAATAATATGACAAATAATATTACTTAAAAAATTGTATATTTAAGTATAAAAAATGCTATTGCATGTATTCAAATGTTTATTACATTTTATAATTATTACTAAAGTTATTTTTATTTTTTTATTATTAATTATTATTAAAGTTCTTAGGCAATTAAAGAAAATGCAATGCAATCACATTATTGTATTCAATAATGCATCAAGAGTTTTCAAGGTATTTGAGGGCAAATGTAATATTTTATTGGCGGGTTACACTTAGCTGAAAATTTCGTGTTTTGTTTTCAAAATTGGTTTTGTATGTATATAATTTCAATTTTGGAAATAAAATATAAGATTTTCTAGATTTGCAGCTAAAATATGGGTTTACTTAGTTTTAGAAATTATATATTTTATATATATATATATATATATATATATATATATATATATATATATATATAATCATATCTAATTAGGACACGTGTTACAACGTTAGCTTTACACTTAATATTTGCCCAATCAGCCCAGACTCCTAGGTTTAGCATACATCATGCAATTATTAGTAATTTAAAATGTGTTTGTAAAATAAAAACAAAAGTGGCTGAGACAAGACTCCCCAAAGAAAAATTACAACAAAGAGATAACAAAATATATAGGTTTGGATAAAACAAAATGAAAATCTAGCACGCAGATTTATGTTTATTGTTGTAAAAATGTCACTAAGAGTTATGTGTAGCACCGGCTGTAAAGAGGGTCTCACATTTTGTGGCAGTTAACCTCAGTTTACATCAGGTGACTTTTATATTCACACCTTACCTCCATTGCACTATATTTGTGGAATATTTGCATTGAAATACATGTAAGTTTAGACACTCTGTTCAATACTGCAAATTAAAGTATGCAACATACTTGTATAAATGGGCAAATCTTAAATTGTACTGTTGAGTAGCAAACAAAACCCATTTTGATTTTTAAACGCTGCATATAATATTTAACTGACACACGATAAAGCCTAATCTCTTGAAAATATTTTAATAAGACGTAACCCCTAAAATACATGACCTGCAACGGTAAGAAGAAATATATACGTACAATATATACATACATACCACAAGCTTTCAAATATTCCATATTTACAACAAAATAAATTTGAAAACTATACGCTGGGTGTTTCCCACACAAAATATATAATGAGGCAATTAATACTTGAATGCTTAGATTTAAATCTTAAACAAAGGTAAATATTTTTTATAATTATAATAATGTCCAGAAATTATTCCCCTGACTGAGGCACCATCCAATATATATATACTAAATTGTATAAATGGCAATAGCCTTAATTAATTTCAATAAACATTGAATCACAAAAAGTATTTAGTATCCCGGCGGAGCAAGTACTTTTTGTGATTCAATGTTTATTGAAATTATATATATATATATATATATATATATATATATATATATATATATATATATATTGTACTTGAATATACGTAAGTTAACAGATAGGCAGACAGAATTAGTTTTCCCGCACATAGAGTAGTGACAGGCTTTGATTACGCTCAGGAATCACTATTTTCATATAACTTCAATATTATTTTCCCACAACGTTGTCTTTTGACGTGACAACGTCTTAAATTAGGTTGCGGCTCGGAGTCACTCATGAAAAAGTGTAACGCCCGGTAACGTTACGATGCCCGTCCATTGGGTCCGCCGCACGGGATCCGCACGGGATAAAGCAGATAAATGTGGGTCCGCCGCACGGGATAAAGCAGATAACTCTGTTTATTCGTGAAAATGTGGAGTGCTTAGATTCGTCATTTACAACAATTACAACAATAAAGGTAAATAATTTACACTGATATTTCATTATCGTAAACTATGATTGATTGATTAATTGTTAGATTGACACAAAAGTTGAGAAACTGAGTTTATAGGTTATGTCATACTGTTGACAAATGTTGATAGTGTTAAGTAAATTATTAGTTTAAATCATGCTGCAATCAATCGTAATTCAGTCGATTGAGAAGAAACAGCGCGTATTGCTAGTCAAACATTTAAAATAACAAATTATAACCTCTAACCTGCCATAACAGTGCGACCAAACAAACGAACTAAACCGACCAATCACCACGCGCGGAGTTAGAATTTAACTGTGTTTAGCAAGAATTTCAAATTCCAATTTTAGTAAATGTTTTATTCAACTTTACCATTTACAATAACAAATTTTAATTAATTTCAAATTATGTACAATGTTTTAGTAAACAAAATATATTTCTATAGTTAAAATTTGTGCAATTCTTATTTTCATTCAATTCCTTGTTCCTATTGTGCAATTTAATAATATTCATATCAATAAATATTCTACCGAGAAAAAGACGTTGTCACGTAAAATCTTCGCCCGTAAAACCGACTTTACAGCCAACCATATTTTTTTTTAATTATATTCATATCATATTTTCACAACGCTCTATGGTAATCGCCAACTAACCAACAGAGTTAAGATATACAAAAGTAATCTTTTTCCCTGTAGCATCAGTTTATTTTCCCCTTCCCAAATAATATTTTCCCTATGTAAACACCCTTTTCCTGATGGATCTGTATTTCTTCCTTTTTACAGTCACGTTATTAAACAGCAGGTGTTACATTTCTGTATTGAGGTTTCAGAAGGAAGGTATTAAATTAAAAATATTCTTTTTTTAAATCTACATATAAAATGAAACTTCCAAAGGGATAAGTACAGAGATGTTGTATGAAGATTCAAGTTATTATTAAAAGTATATAACAATTTATGATAGTGTTTTACACTTAAAAAACACTTACATTATTGTTAGTTAAAGTACCCGTCCCGGAAGTTCAAGTGGCCGGAACGGCAACAGGAAGTTGCAGTAGGTTTGTTGGTGGCTACTAGTGCATAGTAGACGTCTTTCCTAAGTTAGCTATTAAGTGCAAACCGTTACTAAAATATACTCTAATTTAAAATATATAACTGTATTAAGAGAACTAGTAACCCAGTTTTAATTGTTACAATTGTAATAATCTTATACATAACTTTAAAATTTGCATAATGTATAATCCTAGTGTAACCCAATTAAGGAAGATACTAATGAAATTCACTAACCAGAGTTTCTTCAAAATACACTCTTTGCTGCAAAAATAAATTACACAGTCGTTCGAGAACGCATCGAAAGATAAAAATAAAAATAAAAAATAAGATAAAAAATAAAATTATACGTTAACTCACATTCAGAAATATATATACCAATTTACGTTTTAATACAAATACTAATAGAGTACTTCATTAGAATGAGATGAAAATATTCACCGATCTGCAATTCTCTATGGATATACAAGAAAGGTTCATATCACACATGAGGAGACAATTGGAAAAATGGTTCTTTACTCTCGTCATTGAAAATTTAATAGATCTCGAATTAAGAATAAATAATATACACCAGATTTCTAATCACTGCCAATTAAGAGTTATATGGATGGGCAAACGGTAAAATATAAATACGTATGTATTAAGAAGAAACCAAACCCTATGGCACAATTTTGAATAGATACAAATTTAATTTGTTTATGATCCTAGATTTAATTTTAAGGAACAGGCTTTTATTAAATTTAATATATGAAATGTTTGATTAAACCTATACAGTATTATCAATCTGTTGTTATAATTGCATTACAGTTAATAAAATAGTCATTTACAAATTATAATAAGAAAATAATATACAATACTACAGACGCCTTTATCTTTAACGATTAAACTGATAAAAAATTGTCTGGCGCATACCTTTACGTAATACTATTTTACGATTGGATAATCCTTTGTTGGAAATTATTCTCTTGTATCTCTTTTATGTCTATGCTGGGGATTAAAGTGATTAAAGTTAAAATATAGGCAGAGCTTTATTAGTAAATGCCGGGGTCCCATGTGCCAGAACAACCAGGGATTATTTTTTTTATAGTTTGATTAGAAAACCGTCTAAATTTAAATTCCGGTCAACAGGAGCAGCAAGGTCCTGTTATTATATTTTTGTATTTACAGGATTTATGTTATACTGATACTTGAATTATCAGTAAAGTGATTATGCTCGTACTTTATGGTAACAATGATAAAGTACACAACATTTCATATTATTTTCAACAAAGGGAGTAAAGTCGTGAACTCTTAACAAATCAAGTATATATAAATAACAATCGTTTTGAACATCTTAGATAAATTATAATACGATAAAATACTTTTATACGACCCACCATTCGATTTGAAGGTTTTAATAATAAACTGAAACACTAATGAAATACTGATAGGTTTAATACATTGACTTAAACAGTATAAACGTGTAGTAGTTAAAATGATTTGAATCAATGACTATAATATACTAATTATACAATTTTATTACATTCTAAAGTATGGGCGCACGGATAGTCTTTCTTTTCATATAAAATTTCATTAAACTATGTCAAATTGGACAAATTATGTTATCCCGACAAGCGCTTAGCAACTATTTATTTATGTAATTTTGAATATAAGATGAACGTAAAAGCTAATTAAAAACATTTAAGAATACAAACGTAAAAAAATCATGAACAATTTTTTCTTTCTTTGCATTCCTACAAAACAAACAGGAGCCCTTATCTATGGTCTTGTAACTGCAGACAATCCTCTTCCGAATTCCGGTTCCGGTTTCAACCACTTGCCACTTCCGGCTTAACTGGTCTTTTGTATAACTTCTAGACCAAATTAGACAATATGGTTTAACCTCGCTCTTATTATGTTCGTATTCACTGTCATTGCTTATGTTCATCATATCTGAGGAAAACCATTCCAATCCAACTTTATTGTCTACATTTAATATTGCTTGAATAAAACTTAGATTTTAACTTGAATTTTTTTGTACATTAGGGTCACTGAAACCTGATATGTGTCTTAAAATATAATAATAGGAAATGAATAAATAGTTGTATATATATTGTTTTTGTTCTGCAGTTTTAGTGATGAACAATTTTAAGACGTGGAACTTTGTATCCAGGGTTGAGGTAACGCACAATATAATACTTGACTTTATTACTTTGCATAAGTACTGTTGGATTTTTACTGTATCGAATCCCTCCCTTCTTCTTCTTGATAATTAATAATAATAATAATTAGTAACATCCTGTCATGCGTAAATGCCAATTATTATAAACAGAAGAAGGCTTGGCTACGGCAAATTGTTTTCATTAAAAATGTATAATTGCCTTAAAAATTAACGACAGAAAGATTTTATTCGTATAAATATTTATACATTTATCGTTATCTATATACTTTTTAATATTGCAAAGTAGACTATTTTCCTTTGGATATAACCTATCGCTAGCAATATTATATTACTATTTTTATTTCGTTTATAGATAGTTAATATAAAATTGTATTTAAATCATAAAGAAGTATTATAAAATAGGGATAATAAGAGTAATTTTCGTAGTTTTATTTTAGATTTAGCTGAAAAATACGAAGAGATTACTGAGTCTCAAGTTAGAAATACAAATAGGACGAAACATGAGTCTCTGAGGAAAGTTTGTATCCGGTTGATTTGTCACGCTCCTCGTGAGTGACCTGTAAACTCAGTTTAACTTTTATGCTGAACTTGAAGAAGTCTTGCAAAGAAATTTGCAAACTTTTAATATATTTAATGTTAACAAAAATATTATCTTCTGTCAATAGAATTATAGTTATAATCTCAGTAGGATAGAGACTCGGTATATATACCTACAGTTACTCATCCCTCAAAATGTGTTTAATTACTACAAATTTAGATTTCTAGAAATGTAAATAAAAATGATCACTAATCGTTCTACATAGAACGTAACATTTGCATATAGAATTGTTACTAGTCTAAGTTATATAAAATTTAAAACTTTCCAAAGGGGATATTATATATATTTAACCTCTTGGTTGCATGAAGTTCAGATGTTTGTTCTTTGCAGGATATAACTAACATAATATCTACCTGATAGCTCATATAAAAATTGTATTTGAATTTGTTCAGTACATACCTGATAAAAAAATAGAAAGGTTACAAATGAGAATAGTATATCAAAGTAAAAGGGAAAAGCATAATATGGACCATACAAACCCTTTTATATTGACTTATCGGACTTTAGTACAATAAAATAAATACATTAAGTTTTAATTTTATATACTGATATTTTTACCTTCTTTCTAACCTGTCAATTGCAAACTAATTTATCACCATAATGTAATTTTTTAACGACTCGTAGATGTTGCTTTAATTTCTTATTATTAAAGGTCTTAATAATTACCTAATTTATAAGTTATTAAGAGCCTTTAAAACTGTATTGCTATAATGTTTCTTAAAATAAAAAGGAGTATTTTGAAAATAGTGTTACTTAGTATCATTATCTTTCTATGTGGTTGGATAGTGCACATATCGTTTTAGTACCAGTCATAATTTATATATATATAGTATTACTTTACTCAGATAAAGATTATTCAACATTTTTTACGAGAATCTTACATTTTTTAACTATATTTTTGTCTTTCTTAAAGCCAGGAATGAGTTTTGAATAATAAAATTTATAAATACATTTTCTTTTACCTTTAGCGCTAAAAATATTTATTTTTAATTTTCTTTCTTATTATCCAATTCTTTTTATTCTTAAAATTATTACACAGTTTTTTCTTGATTGATTGTGAACTCTAAATTGAACTTGAAGTAAGTGAATACAATTTCCCCTAGAAATAAATCTGGCTTGAGACTGGAAGTAAAGTGGATTTCCAATCAGTTCCAAAGTAAATAGTCTGTGACGGTGCGCTAGACAGAAACTTCAACGTGTAGTTGACTCTCTTTTTTCAATGTTCGTATAAGGATATGATATAAGTATTAATATTTATTTCCTTATCTTGTTAAAATAGTTACTATATTGAAAAAACGAATATATTTATATTAAATCATTGCATTTATAATTAATTCAAAAGAACTTAAATAAACACATACACACACGGGGTGTAATATAAGTCCCGCTATTACTGCTCCTATAAATGTACGTTTTGGTTTCTATAAAACTACCATACTTTTTCAGTATGGAAGTAGGCTCTTTGTTAACTAGACGCGGTGCGTGGACATTGTTTTGTTGGTTAAACAAGTCAAACAGCTGTTAGAGATCTACACTGATACGTTCCCGAGCCGGTTGGTTTGAAGAAGAGAGGGAGCAGTCTTCGAGTGGAGAGCAGAGCGTCCAGACGTGCAGTTTAGAAGCGATAATACTTCCTCTAATCCTATACTTTTGGGATATAGAGTAAATTTTTACCCGGTGTGATTTAAGTCAAGTTTTTTTAATTTCTTTTCTTTCCTTAAATGCGTAATAGTTTCTTTTCAGCCTCCATAGTCCTCAAAGTAGTAAGTCCTGTACCAGCGTTTAGTTTAACATCTTTTATTTTATACTGTTGTGTTTAACGTTCTAAAGTTTGCCATATAACAGAGTCTAATAATTAATTCAATTTTTTGAAGTATTGTAAATTAGATTTTGATCGTAAAGTTAACATCAAGTTTTGTGTTATTTTGATTTTGAATATTTTGATAAGATAACTTTTTATTTTAATTTGTTGATTTAAACCATTTTGGAAGAAGTATACATTTTTAGTTTCATTTTAATTTTGATCAGACTCTAAATTAGATTTGACCGATTGATAGAAATTTTAAAGAAAATCAAATCAAGATTTTGTAAAGCATGTTCAATTTTGGGTGAAGTTTAAATTCGGAATAAATTAAGTATTTCCGAAAGGTTGTTCTGATTTATAGACAATTAGCTCCAGACTCTATAAATATATGTACTATAATAACAGTACAGAGGGATGGCCCGCAAGGAGTGAGAAAGAATTCTAAATGAGAGGATAGGTCGAGTAGTACATCAAATTAAAGGTCTTATTTAGTAGAGTACAATGCCGTAAAACCGACCTCAAAGTGTTCACTCTTTAAATAAATACACTGGTTTTGTCTTAGCTCAAATTGTGAATGTTAAACATAGTAAATGATAACTGGTATTATTGAAATATTTTTTAAAGATAGTAATGCTGCGCGCTAGTTTCTCGGTTTTCTTTATCCACACGACTATTCTGTATTTATACCTTTTTGATGTATTTTTTAGAATACTTGCAAGCAATTTTGTACGTAGCTTTAGCAAAAAAAGTGTAATAATTATTTTTAAAAGTAGGATAACGCTACACCACGTGTCACGTAATATGATTTACTGAGGTTTTATAAAGATTTTTATTTTATACTAACATATTTTACTTTGTTACGTGTCAAAATGTCGTATTAATTCATTCAGTATGTATAAACATTTTTGTATTTTGCTACTTTATTAGACCAATAAACCAGCTTTTGCTAACTTTCAGTCAAATCCCAATAATTGACATACACCATCATTGATATATATTTTTCTAATATTAAAATAAAACTTTTAGTCTAAAGGTACATATACCAGAAAGAGTTAACATTTTCAATCAGTGCGGATAGTGTTTTCTTACGCCAAGAACAAAATCCGTTTTATTAAGTTGTAATAGTAACTTAATAATTCTCTTCTCGCAATAGTTTCTTATCAAATAACATTTAAACTATATTTTCATAACTCTATATTGTAAACTGGGCACTTTCCAATGTACCTGTGATCTTGGAAAGTCATCGTTTACCTCGTTACTGTAAGCGGATTTTTCTTCGCTCAATAACTATTTTCACAATGTATTTACCTCATTTCCTGAATAAACAAATTTATTAATAATTATGTTGACAGTCGTATTTTAAACAGCCAATTTTAACACCAAATTGAATTACAAAATTGTGTTACATTTCCTTATGAATGGATAAATAGTTGACAATGTAATGACATATAATCAATCTTACGAGTGCTCTTGTTAATCTTGATGAAAATTTCATTCAGTACTCCTGTACAAAGTTCTATTGCTGGTCTCGGTACACCATTGTATGTGCTCGGTTTTACCTGGAGTGAACTCTTGTATTGTAGCCGCGATTTATGTACGCAGTAGAACTTATGACACTTTACGATTGTTTTTTCGTACTTTGCAAACTTAAAAATCCCTAGAGTTAGGTAATTAGTTAGGTTTATCAAACCGGAAGTACAAGAATCCGGTACGGTAGCCGGAAGTTTCAAGAGGCTTTTTGCAAGGTGGAAACTACCGTAGTAGACGATTTTCTCAAGCTATCTAGAACGGTGTTTTCAACATAGCACTATATTATAAAATCATTAACTGCGTCATTATAATTAGGGCACACAAAAATTATTACATTTTAATAGTCCTATAAATAGAACAATATTTGTTAGCGATTTATCATAATTTTATTTATTTAAGGAAGAAACTTAGTACATATATGGACTATACTTTTTTTAAATCTACCGTAAAAATTACTGATACTGTACGTTACAAAACTGTTATCATATTATCTCAAATATACACAATCGGAAATACAGAAAAGTATACGTTTTGGCCCACAACCTATAAGAGTACTTCTTTAGAAGAAGATAAAAACATACATTAAATTTCAAATTCTGTACCACTATCCTATACACCTTTTTTCACACACAGAAAGAAATATAAAGATGCTATCCATATTTTTTTATTTTATGTATAGGACTTATCCTTGGATAAAGAATTATATATGTTCCAAGTTTTACTATATATATTTCCTATCATCAGCAATTTGTAAACCGGCAGATGGATAGACATGCACGATAGCAGACGACCTACTCTTTGGCCTTATGAGCCATAAAGCAATACAGAAAGCTAATAACATACCTTATTCATTATAACACTAGAAGAGAAAACTCGCTTCTAAAGACGTGACTGGAATCTCTTTCTTGGGAGTTTTATTGAGTGACGTCGAGTTAGGTTTACAATCAGTTTTCTTTTTACTTCTTGCTTTAGGTTCTTGAATTTTCTCCTTGTTACATTTTGAAGTAGCTCAGTTATAATGGAAAACGTACTTATAAACTATGTAAGAATCATTAAAAGCTTATTTAATTATTTGTATTATATATAAGAAATTTTTTACAGAACGCTAAGTAAGAAAAAATTCTTCTCCTGACCAAAAGGGATATTTTTGTCTAGTTTAAGTTCTAACAACCTTTCTACAAGAGGCTTAGGGAGATAAGGGATAGGAATAGATGTACGATCTACCATTTGAGCTGTTGAACGCAAAATCTTGAGGAAATACTTTCTTTAGACTTTAGGATACCAATGCTCCAAATTTCAGGTTTGTGTGACTTTTCCAAAAAATTGTTTGTTACTACAAAGAGAGAGACAGACGAGTGTCTTTCAGCCTCAACACTCGATATGTTACTTACTCAACCCACTGGACAACTAAGGTTCGTAGCAAGGCTACATGTTTTCAACAGATTTTCAATGAAACTTAATGACATAGATGACGTATGAAAGATAAGGCAATGTTTTACTGAGTAGGACTGGAACCACACATTTGGGAATTACGCGATAGGCTGGTATTTAGGAGAGATTATCATATCATCCTTCGGTTAAATCCCAGAGGCTATCGGCGCAGCTATGCTGATATGTATAAGAGCTTGAATTCAATATAATTCAGAACTCTCTGTCCTAGCCATTTACTCTATAATAACAATTATTTTCCCGCTTAAATAATGAAGCAAAGTTTCTTTTATTCTGTAATCAATTTAGATTTTAAACTGATCATATACTTGATTGTTATGCCAAACTAGCGGTTACCCACGGGATCGCAAGCAGTTTTTGTGGTTTTGGACCTGTATGAGCACTTCTGTGTTGAGTGAATTATATTTCCGACGATAATATCCAGTTTGCCTTTTTGCCATGATCAAGAAAATATGATACAATTTGCATAATTTTGATCATTGTAATTTACTCTGGTCTTACTATTTTTTGTTTTATAGTTGACTTTGTCTTTGCAAAACAAAAAAAAATCGCTTACGATGAGTTTTATTAAATACCGTCTGAAGATAAACCTGCTTAGCCCTTGTCCTTTGCAAATTATAAATAATCACCATTAAATGGAATCTGGCTGGCAAATCTATTTGCCTAGAGACTGTGCACATATCTTTTCTGTTTGAATATCTGTCTCTTTAGAGAAAATTAATAAAATAAATTAATTGTATACGTATAGTATTAAATATTATATATACAGGGTGATTCAAAACTAAACGGCAATCTCTCGGGAGCTTATTCTATAGCTAAAACAAGTAAAAAAGTTCATATAACCATATGCCCGGAAACGCTTCGTTAGCGAGTTACGCCTAGCGAAAGATTTCGCCCGGATTTCAGAACCCTTGGTGAAGTCAGGCCGTATAAAAATGGTAAAGGTAGTTACAAAAGATACAAATACGATTGTTTTTTTATATGTTTTTATATCTGACAAATTTATTAAAATTCGTCCCAGAGCTGTAAATGCAATACTTTCAGAGATATCTTACGTAAAACACAAGAATTGGTGCAAAGAAATAACACACTTTTGTGTTTAACGTAAGATTACTTCCATAAATGTTTAAATAAAGGTCTTTTTTTTTCTTAAACAGATTGTAAAAACATTTAATTCTGAAAAGATTCATGTGAATTACTTAGGAAAAAAATTAATAATAGGTATTGAAATTTAGCTTTATTTAAAAATAAAACAGACGCACAAAAATGCATATTCTTATCTGCATAAAATATTAACTAATGTTTTAGGTTGTGAGTAACAGCTGATCATTTATTCTAGGCTGAACATTAACATAAAATGTATTTACCTTTATAAAACTGTAATAAATCACCTATAATAGTTGCTCAAAGTGTCCTCCGTTGTTAGCAATGCACGTTTTTTCGCACGACGAATCCACTCTTTTCTAGCGCGTTTCATAACGTTTGGAGCATTCTTGATAGTTTCTGCCGCCTCTGTAATGCGATTACGTAACTCCTCTATGGTGTTAATCCGTTTTGAATAAACAATTGACTTCATCCAACCCCATAAGAAAAAGTCTGCTGGCGTGAGGTCAGGAGAACGTGGTGGCCATTTTACTGGTCCATTTCGACCAATCCATTGTCTACCGTATGTATCATTTAAATAATTTTTTCACATCATTAGAAAAATGTGGAGGTGCTCCGTCGTGCATAAACCATGCATTTATTCTGTTTTGAACAGGAATATCTTCCAAGAGGGTAGGCAGGTTTGTTCTTAAAAAATTTAAGTACGGCTTACTCCATTAAGTCGATTAGGGAGGAAAAATGGACCAATCAAATTATCACCCAGAACACCAAGCCATACATTGACTGAAAATGTATGTTGAAAATGCCTCGACGCAGTTTCATGTGGGTTGTCGTACGCCCAAGTATGGGTATTACGAAAATTTACAATTCCATTTCTAGTAAAAACAGGATTTCAGCAATCAGTAACGAGAATACGCCGAAGAAAATACTGATGTCGTAAACAATTTCTTCTTAACCAGCGGCAGAACATCTTCCGTTTGTTAAGATCTTGCGGTAATAAGTCTTGAACACGTGTTATATGGAATGGGTACAACTGTGCTTCATGAAGTGTCCGCCATACGCTTGACTGTCAAATATTTAACTGACGTGATAATCGTCTGGTGCTTGTGGTTGGTGATAATTCTACAGCATTTATTATTGCTTGTTCATTATTATAGTTCCTTGCGCTTACGTTGACGACCAGTATCTATTCGCTTCGGTTTAAAGCTACCAGTTTTCTCTAAGTCGTCTCTCCACAGCTTCAAATGTTTTGCGATCAGGTGTTCTTCGATGTGGAAAAAGAATCACGATATTCCTGAACTGCAGCTAAACTATTTCTTGTTAACTTTGCCGTAAATCAGTATCATGTCCGTATACTCTTCAAACGAATACATACCATTTACATTATCTGCCATTATTTACTAAGATAATTACATACACTTTTATAAAAATATTTAATAAATATTTTAAAAATAAATATTTAATAAAATATTTTATACACTTGCATAAAATATTTCCAAATAATCACAGGATCTCACAAAATACAATCTTCACACGCCACAATACAAAAACCTCCATAAAGGTTATTCAAATATTACTTCATGAACTTAATTTTTGATCAGCTGATATTGCCAACCTTTGCAAAGAAAAATATGACGATAAAAAGTGTTGAATAAATGATCAGCTGTTACTCACAACCTAAACATTAGGTTAATATTTTATGCAGATAAGAATATGCATTTTTGTGCGTCTGTTTTATTTTTAAATAAAGCTAAATTTCAATACCTATTATTAATTTTTTTCCTAAGTAATTCACATGAATCTTTTCAGAATTAAATGTTTTACAAATCTGTTTAAGAAAAAAAATGACCTTTATTTAACATTTATGGAAGTAATCTTACGTTAAACACAAAAATGTGTTATTTCTTTGCACCAATTCTTGTGTTTTACGTAAGATATCTCTGAAAGTATTGCATTTACAGCTCTGGGGACGAATTTTAATAAATTTGTCAGATATAAAAACACATAAAAAACAATCGTATTTGTATCTTTTGTAACTACCTTTACCATTTTTATATGGCCTGACTTCACCAAGGGTTCTGAAATCCGGGCGAAATCTTTCGCTAGGCGTAACTCGCTAACGAAGCGTTTCCGGGCATATGGTTATATGAACTTTTTTACTTGTTTTTAGCTATAGAATAAGCTCTCGAGAGATTGCCGTTTAGTTTTGAATCACCCTGTATATATATATATATATATATATATATATATATACAACATATTTCTACCTTGTCATATAAAAAACAGCTCGGGGAATTGAGGATATCCCTAAAATCGATAATATGCCAAGTGGTTGTTACTTTTTCACAGAAGTTTGATTACTTTTTGATAGATCGGTTCTTCTCCAGCTATTTGTTTTACACAACAGTTACAAACTTTGAATTATAATATAAACTATGCGTGGAAAAATAATTATTTCATAAATATAATGTAACTATTTACACATATTACAAATGTTTAATAACTTATAAAAATAATAAAATACTAATTTGTTATATTTTGTAATACAAATGAAGTAATACATTTTTGCTTAAAATAACAATATCTATATTTTTTGTATGTAAATATTTTACCTTTTAAATTCTGTTAACTCGTAGCTTCATATATTTTACTGTAAAAGAATACTTAGATTTCAAAATAATAGCAATAAATTAATAAATGCATAAAATAGTAGGGTGCTATTCACCAGTCATAGCAATGGAGAGTTTTGAAGATCAAAATTACAATACTATAATATGAATTTATTTAGAAAACTAAGCCATATTATTTTTCTGGATGGACTACAAATTTAAAGACGTATCCTTGGAAACTTGGATTGAAAACAAATAAATAAAAGTGCGGCTCTAATCTATTTGCGTTGACAGATTTGGGGAGCCTTGTTGTCAAGAAGTAGTTCTTGGCAAGTAATTTATTCGACGAATACGACTCCTGATTTACCAGAGTGCAGCCATCCCACACTGTTTCTCCTTTCCTAAATTTTATTCTTCCCTTTTATAGAGATTGGTCCACAACCATTGTATTTTTATTGCGGGTCTTGTTGTTTCAGACCAAATATCTTTTTCTTGTTTGGACTCGCAACTTGTTTGATCTTAGCTTAGTAACAAAGTTTTAATTAAAATTTTTGCGCTCTTATAATTAATGCATTACTTGTTTACTTTTTGATTTCGCTAATGTATTCCTCCAATTACATCCAAGACTATAATAATTTTATGGCTCTTGGAAGTCAAGTATCGTTATTCAAGAGTTAGTAATAGGAAGTTTAAAAAATTAAATTATAGGGTATTAGATAATATAATTATTACGTGAGGTTTTCAAATTCCCATTTCTACGTAATTGTCTGAATTGTGTTAAACTTAAATTGAGGGTTTAAATACAATATGACTGTGTCCAAGAAGCTATTTAGTAACATTTATAAACGTACGTAGAGATTCTACAGCAATGTTTAAAAAATTTAAATAAATATCGTTTACAGGATATTGAATGATATGTTTAACAGTTGCTCCTAAAAATTTTAAATGTTTACGTAATCATATAATCGGAATAGTTAGTATTAAATGTGGGTAAATTTGTCTGTTATGATTTCAATATATTGCAAAACAACACTGGTATTGACTGGTAATTATATTGTATAGAAACCATTGGGTAGAAAATCTAACAAATTGCTTTTAAGGAAACCCATTAATAACTTATTCAGATATTGAATCTATAGTTTATGTAATGATGAACGTTGCTTACCAACTTCATCATGAAGCTTATATTCAATTTGTGGTAGTCTTGAATCTAATGAGTAAACATTAATAAAAAATATACGTAGATATTCTAAACTGATATTTCAATTATTATTAAGAGATGGTTTAATCTCACATTCTGGCGTTTCACCTACCACTGAAACTTGTCTTAAAGTAATTTAAGAATTATAAAAATGTTTACTTAAACAAAATACCTTACGTAAGGTTAGGCTTCATTCGAGAGTATGTACTAATCACTGAAATAACTACAGAGCAACACTCAAATTGAAATTTTATTTTGCGATTAAATTCTTCCATTTTTACTTTTAGAATACATATTTAGCACGGAAGTTATAGATTTCGAAGTAGAAATTGAAATTACATCTTTGACCTTATATGATAAAAAAGTATATTTGAATAACAAGTATAAGATTATATTTTTTGTGGAGAATGCAACGTTTTACAAATTATAACCTTAAAGTAGGACTTCGGAAATTTGCCTTCGGGTATGTTTCGAAATGTATAACACAGCGTTTCCAGGATTGAAATCTATCCTCTTCATTAGTTAAGAAAGTCGTTAGTGTATTAAAAAAGTGAGATAGTAAGAATTAATATACAGTTAAACATTTTGGAAAACCGCTTGGAATTCCGATAGTAGGAGGTGGACTTGGGCGTTGCCACTAGACAGGACGCAAGTCACTATCACGAGAATTGAAAAGCAATGTCTCATATCCCACCAACTCTACGCTAATATAGAATATAATGGCATTGAAACACTTCTTTCTTGAGGCGAAATAAGGAACACGTGGTCCTTTCTTACATCAAACCTGTTAAAAAAAATAGTCTTAATAATACAAAACAGGCTTATGTAACACACTTTACTAACACAAAGTTCTTTGTTTTGTAATTCTGATACTTCGTGGACCAGTCCCTGTTATACTTGCGCCACTCCTCACCACAAATTAAAAGTTTTGATAAAAAAATTATGGTTGCCTGTAAAGTCGGTTTTACGGGCGAAGATTTTACGTGACAACGTCTTTTTTCTCGGTAGAATATTTATTGATATGAATATTATTAAATTGCACAATAGGAACAAGGAATTGAATGAAAATAAGAATTGCACAAATTTTAACTATAGAAATATATTTTGTTTACTAAAACATTGTACATAATTTGAAATTAATTAAAATTTGTTATTGTAAATGGTAAAGTTGAATAAAACATTTACTAAAATTGGAATTTGAAATTCTTGCTAAACACAGTTAAATTCTAACTCCGCGCGTGGTGATTGGTCGGTTTAGTTCGTTTGTTTGGTCGCACTGTTATGACAGGTTAGAGGTTATAATTTGTTATTTTAAATGTTTGACTAGCAATACGCGCTGTTTCTTCTCAATCGACTGAATTACGATTGATTGCAGAGTGATTTAAACTAATAATTTACTTAACACTATCAACATTTGTCAATAGTATGACATAACCTATAAACTCAGTTTCTCAACTTTTGTGTCAATCTAACAATTAATCAATCAATCATAGTTTACGATAATGAAATATCAGTGTACAATTATTTACTTTTATTGTTGTAGTTGTTGTAAATGACGAATCTAAGCACTCCACATTTTCACGAATAAACATAGTTATCTGCTTTATCCCGTGCGGCGGACCCACAGTTATCTTCTTTATCCCGTGCGGATCCCGTGCGGCGGACCCACTGGACGGGCATCGTAACGTTACCGGGCGTTACACTTTTTCATGAGTGACTCCGAGCCGCAACCTAATTTAAGACGTTGTCACGTCAAAATGTTGTGTTACTCCTTTATTATTTATAGATTACAACAATTACAATATAAAAACAGATCTGGAATCGGCTAACTTTAGAATTGATGATCCCTTCGACGTAAGTCAAATAGACAGCGAATGTACTAGTTTCGTGCTCTGTACAGTTTAGTGCTAAAATGTATCCCATTGGTTACAGAGTCGCAGTAGGTAAAGCAGGGAAACACAAGTGATTCTATCAACGGAAGCGAAAGTGAGATACAAACAAATCAATATCGGAACTGTTTGTAGCGTGATGGTGTGACATCCGAAATAACGAGACAAAGGCGATGGTCGAGAGGAGGAAAGGTAAACACAGGCCTTTACATGGGCTTTGTACGAGTTATTTGTGTTTATAAACAAACTTTAAGCGAAAATGTCATGTTGTATCATTGCTACATGTTCATGACCAGGAACTGGCCACTAAAAATTTTATTTTTGAGATTAATATATCTTTATAAAAAAATTAATAAAGTATGTAAACTTACATACATGTGCTTCCCTAACTTTTATAGAAACGTAAAAAAATATTTTGGCGAAATTAATCAATGTAGTAGTAATAGGAATAAATAAACGGAGAAGCATGAAGTGGTTCTGGTGATATTTAATAAAGACTTGTAGACTTGACAGCACTGGCGCCATAAGTCTGTTGTTTCAAAGCATTTTATGACTTCTCTCTTTTATGACCCGAATCAGATGTTTCCACTAGCCTGATTACAGTAATATACGTCAGCGAGTAAGTTTTTTCTTCAAGTCATGCGCTTTAATTCATCAAACTTCTTTGATAGTGAATACATTTTTATGTTAATAAACCAATATACAGAATTATTTACTTATACTATATGACGTAACTTTTATGTACAATTAACTACGACGTGAGAAATGTTCTACTATTAAGCCCACCACGAGCATACTGGGATATTTGCACTGTTTCAGATTCTACCATCTAAGTAGGAAAAGGGAGGTTTCACTCTCGGGCTAACCCCATTAAAGCCTTTATCTTTAAGAGATTCCCACCAAATCCAATAATATACTTCTATAATAAAAATTCCATTGAAACTATCCTCTTTAATATTTAATTTATGGGTAGGACATAGTCCAAAGTTTTTAGTAGAAAGAGTTATAAGGGTAATTGATTTTTACGCTATTCGCCTTCAGTTTAAAAGTAACTGAAATTATAACATTTGAAACTATCACTCTAAAATCTAAGTTCTACAGTTACCTGAAGATATCAGGTAACAAATGATGCCTGCCTTCATATTTACATATATACATTGCAAATAACAACGACAAAATTATGGATGACACAATGACATACCGTTTTGAAATCAGAGACATGAATATGTGACTATACTATTGGATGTAGATATAATACCTTTTACTGTATACAAAAGTATCCGTTTCTATGTCCCTTTGGGGGACGTAACCATTAGTAAATATTACTATAGTTACACGAAACATAAGATAACAATATACTAATAATATGATGGGATGTATTAAAATATATATATATATATATATATATATATATATATATATATATATACACTTATATATATATATTTATTTATAAATTATATTTACATTTTAGTCACCAACATAATTTTTTGTAACACCACGATTTTACCACTTTCAAACAAATTGGCTCTCAGGTTGTGTCTTTCAATTGCAACAATTTCATCCCTGTTATTCAATTCTGTCCTGTTTCAATTCTCTAATTGCAACAATTTTACAAATGTACAATAATTATTATTAAACCTAAACGCATGAGATAAATATTTAAAATAACGTGAAGTAATAGTTGTCATGAGAAAAAGAGAAATCCATTGATTCCGATGTATGGTGTAAAATGCTCCTTGCACTATAATGAAATCAGCGCAAACAAGAAATTACCGTAATGAAGTACAAACGAGGGAGATCGTTTAGCAAGTCAAGTTCACTGTGCTGGTGCAGCATTTGTTCTTGTGCTGAGTCACTAGTTGCCACCGAGGTCCACATTTTACTCTAAATAGTGTAATGGAGAACAAACAAGTAAGAACGTTTAACAAGTCAAGTTCAGAGTGCTGGTGCAGCATTTGTTCTTGTGCTGAGTCACTAGTTGCCACCGAGGTCAACATTTTACTCTAAATAGTGTAATGGAGAACAAACAAGTAAGAACGTTTAACAAGTCAAGTTCAGAGTGCTGGTGCAGCATTTGTTCTTGTGCTGAGTCACTAGTTGCCACCGAGGTCAACATTTTACTCTAAATAGTGTAATGGAGAACAAACAAGTAAGAACGTTTAGCAAGTCAAGTTCACTGTGCTGGTGCAGCATTTGTTTCTTGTGCTGAGTCACTAGTTGCCACCGAGGTCAACATTTTACTCTAAATAGTGTAATGGAGAACAAACAAGTAAGAACGTTTAACAAGTCAAGTTCAGAGTGCTGGTGCAGCATTTGTTCTTGTGCTGAGTCACTAGTTGCCACCGAGGTCAACATTTTACTCTAAATAGTGTAATGGAGAACAAACAAGTAAGAACGTTTAGCAAGTCAAGTTCACTGTGCTGGTGCAGCATTTGTTCTTGTGCTGAGTCACTAGTTGCCACCGAGGTCAACATTTTACTCTAAATAGTGTAATGGAGAACAAACAAGTAAGAACGTTTAGCAAGTCAAGTTCACTGTGCTGGTGCAGCATTTGTCCTTGTGCTGAGTCACTAGTTGCCACCGAGGTCAACATTTTACTCTAAATAGTGTAATGGAGAACAAACAAGTAAGAACGTTTAGCAAGTCAAGTTCACTGTGCTGGTGCAGCATTTGTTCTTGTGCTGAGTCACTAGTTGCCACCGAGGTCAACATTTTACTCTAAATAGTGTAATGGAGAACAAACAAGTAAGAACGTTTAGCAAGTCAAGTTCACTGTGCTGGTGCAGCATTTGTTCTTGTGCTGAGTCACTAGTTGCCACCGAGGTCAACATTTTACTCTAAATAGTGTAATGGAGAACAAAAAAAGTAAGAACGTTTAGCAAGTCAAGTTCAGAGTGCTGGTGCAGCATTTGTTCTTGTGCTGAGTCACTAGTTGCCACCGAGGTCAACATTTTACTCTAAATAGTGTAATGGAGAACAAACAAGTAAGAATGTTTAAAAAGTCAAGTTCAGAGTGCTGGTGCAGCAATTGTTTTCGTGCTGAGTCGCTAGTTGCTGCCGAGGTCAGCCTTTTCTCTGAACAGTACTATGTTAATAATAAAGATATGTACACTATATTATATGTTATGTATATATGACAAATAAAGCATTAATTAAATTTGAAATGTAATTTTCGTGTAAATGTAGTTATAGTGATTGTTGAATAAGAATATTACTGTGAGATTTATTACAACAATCTTATTAGACTCTGAAACAATCTTATTAGACTCTGAAACAATCTCATTAGACTCTGAATAAATTTTCTACACATTTTATTCTATAAATGTAATAGATATGATACAGATGTCCATAAATGTGATCAATTTTTAATTCAATCTTGGCCATCTTTAAGAAAATTCTCTTAAATGCTTTAACAAATAACTTATAACTTGACATAGAAATGAATTTTTACTTTAGGTTATTTTCATGAATAACCAATAATAGTCCTCTAGAAATGTCTTTAAAACGGTCCAAAATTAGTATGTTTTTTACAGAAAACTAGTGGCCCAACTTTCTTAAATAAATAATAATTTGTTTGTTATTTCAGGATTAAAACAGTCCATTTGGTATAGAAGAGGTGATATTTAAAACAGTGGAACTTCATAAAAAAATTAATTAATAATAGTTCGGCAATAAAGAAAAATCTAATCAATGTTAGTAGCTATTTTCACCCTAACCTGAAAAAGTTTCGAGAAAAAAGTAATCTGTTTTTTGTTATTAATTTAGCATTCTCTACAAAAAAAGTTCAGTTACGATGAAAATTGGAGAAAATAAACTTTTTGTTTTATAAATATACTATATTTATTGCATAATTAAATATCCATCTGGTATTATGAAAACGTAAATACTAAATTTTATACAGCGATTTTGATATTTTTATCAAATAAAATCTACTTATAATTAATTTTTTTTCAATTACAATAAATAAATTAAATTTATATCTTTTAGCTGAAGACATTATAATACCAAAAGACAAAGATATTGTAATTTGGCACTATTTAATGTATAATTTATGTCCATAATTTTAATGTATATTAAATTTTATTTTTCAATAGCAGTGATTTCTATAATTATTAGGAAAAATATTTTTATATTAGCTATATTTTAGAACTACATGAATGTTCGTAAGTATAAAAAGAATAAGTTTTATTCGTATTCAAATTTTTTTCCGATTTTTATAATACATTTTTTATTATTTTCATTACATTTTAATTTTTTGTTATTTACACAACATGATATTTAGTGTAGATTAAAATTTTTGTACAACCGTCGATTGCTATTCCCTGAACTTCTAAGTTATTACAATTGCTCACCTTGTGACAGAAAATAAGTCTGTGCATTGTAGTTCATGTTTTCTACAAATACATAAATAGAAAGGCAGCGTTTCTTACAGCTGCGAAAAATAGTGTTTAGAAGATTATCACGTATACATTTTTTGTTGGTCATGCATATCTTTATGATACCGTTTGTTGATATTTGCCTTTCGGTTGCAGTGAGTTCATTACCAATCTATGTTTTTATCTAGTCTTAACTCGCTAAAAGTTTTGTTCTGCTAATCTAGCTGTTAGTGGCTATTTTTATAACAGGAGATATTATTTTGTTGTGGCTGGTTTATCAATGTGGTATCATAAATATTGTATTATTGGAAGTTTTTCTTTCTATTATACAGTGTTGCCATTATCTTAAATCTAATTTGCGTTAATTTTATTTCAGTGTTAACTATTACGTTAAAATCTTTTTAATTAAATAATGCACGAGTTACCGTCATTTTGCGTTTTCCAGTACCATCTGACGTTATATAACAGTCAGTAAAACAATGGATAAAAGCAAAACATTTACGCTTTGAAATACCTTCATAAAATTTGATGGTCATTTACCTCTTAAGGCTCTGCTTGACTCTTACACATCAAACGCTACAATAAAACGAAGATGAACTTGAGTTTCACTGAAAGTTCAAATGCCTTAGGTGTAGTCTCATTAGGAGAATAAATTAAGCAACCACCTCGACCATCAGCAATTGGTGATTTTCGGATATGACCTTATGGTTTTATTCCACACTAAGGAGAAGACTAAAACTATTACAGATCTAAGATTAAACTAGTTCGTCGTTTTTTGTACACGTCTATCAATATTATGAATATAACGGTTTCAATAAATTAATATGCAAAAGACTGTTTCTAAAAATACATACATGTGGTGGCACTTCAATAATGATAAAAAGAGACGTAAATATGGAACTCTGGAATTCCTAGTCCTGTGTAAGATGGCCACGTTAATACTTCAATGAATCCGGAATTCGGTATTTCAAACAAACATAGATAATTTTAGATTATATTAAAAATCTGTATAGTACTGTAAAACCTTTTTCATTTCACTATGTGATAGTATTTAGATTTGTTTCCTAATATAACGAATTAAAGGTTACATGTTGGTGTTGGAATTTTATGTAAACAATAAAGCTATTTATTTAAATTCTAATATTTGTCTTCTTAGTGATCTCTTAATAACAGCAAATAACATTAAAAATAATATTAGTTGCTTACTAAGCGAGAGTGTATATTCTTGTCACAACATAATCTTTGTTACTCTTCAAACCTTAAAAATTATTTTACAGCAGTTATGGAGTAAATAATTATATTTATTATTAAATTGAGAGCCTTGCTTTCATTCAATCAAATTAATATTCCTCCAATAATAGAATTGCAACATTCGATAATGTATTTAACATAAGGTTTAAATACACCACTAAAATAACTTGAGAACCACAGGAAACTACTTTGTAAAAGAACTTAATCACATAAAACACAGTAGGTTGTGGTTTGAATGAAATGTGGTTGTTTTCCGGAAAGAGAGGAGAAGTTACTTTCCCGAATATTTGTCACACGACTTCCGAATCGGTAAACTCGAATTGATTTGTCAGGGAGGACTGATCTTCTTCTCAAAACTCTCTTTTGTTACGCTTCAGGAAATTGTTATTTATTTTGTGTTCTCATTCAACTTGATTTTTAGCTTACTGTTCGCAAGTAAAAATAATTTTTTGCTTTATTTATACTTTTAAAGATAATATACTACCATACGAATAATATTATACATAAAAAGTGCCCCTGTTAGTTTGTTTTACCTTTACTTATAAATATCCAAACCAATTTTGATGAAATTTTACATTAACATAATTAGAATCCTTGTTACGAATATAGGCCTATTACTATCACAAAGATCTCTCCGGAATACGTTTCTGTTGTCTCTACAATAGCGGAGTATCCCATTCTAAGTTTTGAAATATTAATTAAAAAATTAAGTTAAATGTAATCAAATGTTGTTAGACACGTAACATGGACATTTTTTATCTACAAATTTTAAATATTTAAATTTTTCAAATATTAAATTTTTGATACTAAGTAACATTTTTAAAATAAGTTTATTTGACATGTCTTATTAAACAAATAGAAAGTAATATACATATTTTAAACCTTATCACTCATGTCATGTGTAGTTACATAATTTTGAAATGGTTATATATTTATTGAATATTTGCACCTAAATACATATTTTTACAAGAATCTTATGCTCACATACTTGTGGTACTATCATAGGTTATTGTTCAAAATATGGTAGTTTTAACCTACAACGTTAGTTCTAGAAACAACTTTCTACACTAAATCATACATCTCTCTTAAAAATAATTACGTATATAAAACCATATGTTTTAATGACTTTTACAATGAATTATCACGTAATTTATCTCTTCACATAATTCTTTCACTCATGCTCATTTCAATTATTTCTAAAATTTGTAGGACTGTATAACTGTATATAAATATGTTGTTTTGATATATTGTATAAGAAAAAAATAAATTTGCTTATTTCAGTAGTTTAATTTACAATTTTAAGAAATACCGGGAGCTATATTAAAAGTAATGTTGAATGTTTTAGTAGGCCTTTTAATGAATATTGATCAAATTGAGTTTCAGATAAAGATTAAAAAAATGTACTATAGAATTTATTTAGGATATTTTCAAATGTAAACCGTGTACCTTAAGTTTTATCAAACAGTGTTTCTTATAAGCTATGAATGTATATTAATATTATTTGTTATGAGTGCTTTATGTATATTTTTCAAAGCTCCCTTCGTTTTCCTCATATAAGTTCTGGACCTTTATAATATTTTATGATAGTTAAGTCATGTACTTTTCTAGTTGACTTAGCTAATAAAAATGTCTTTTCCATAAATAAGAGTGAAAGCTGTTTAAAGTTGTATAACAACTGGAATACAACAAATTACACAAAACTCAATTAATAAAATATATAGTGGTGAAAAGACAAACCTATTAAATGAAACAAAAACTTAAATAATTTATATTTATAACAACGTGTAAAAGAATTTCATTAGAGTGACAGTTAAAAACTCATATAAAACATGATTGATCACCATTTAAACGTGAAATAACGTAATATAAGTCATTAATGAGTTTAAACTTCAGATTTTGACCTTAAAACGCTACAAGTTCCATGGCTCAGAAGCCTCGATAACACGCGAAAGTTACACAAGGTAGGTATACACATTGTTACTTTGCTACGACCTTCTTTCAACTTATAAATTCTCTTCTCATGTAATATTCTACTTGATTGCGCTCGTTTTCGAGATATCGTTATTTCAGTTAATGTGGTATATATATAATTATATATATATATATATATATATATATATATATATATATATATATATATATACCATTATCATACTTATTGTTACTTATCTAGGTTCATACGTTCCATACAAAGAGAAATTCAAAGTTTGTAATCATATGAATGGTTTATCGAGATATGCTTGTGAAAAAAGAAGAAGAAGGAAGAATTAATAATAGTTAAACTTAAAGAAGACGAAATGTAGGAGATTGAAATGACACTTCACTTATTATTTAGTAAAATATGTAATCTTTTAAGTAGACTCTCAATATATTCTAGAGATTTCATGCGGATGTGTAGTTACACCTCTCTAAACTCTCAAAAAATCATATTAAGGAACATGGTGCTATATACGCATTTAAGGTTGCTTACAAAGAAATTAAACTTCGAAATATGTTTCATGGCTAAATTACATTTTTGGGGTATCTTAGTTCATTCATACAGAAGAAAAATGTTTGTAGAACCCTAATTAATAAGATTTAAAATACTCATTCAATTTAAATAAGCAGAAATTTTGTTTTATAGCATTTAATTTTTAGTCTGTATTGAGTGTCAAACTAAATGTCCTATCAAGTAGGTGTTTACAAATGTGTATCCAAATATTATTTTGACCCATTGTTGATTACGTTTTATAGCAAGATCATTATACAACTAAAGTTATATAATTTCAGAACAAACACCGTTAATGTAAATACCTCGGATTATCAAACATTTATAGAATTTGTAAGAATATGTTTAATGTATTCCTAGCAATAGCATTCTTTAGTACTGTTATCACATGTTAATAGCTCATATTTTATAGTCAAAACATGGATATATATGGCTATCATCTTACATTTCAAAAAGTTGTTAAGAAAATCTTTTGTAAAAACTTCAAAAACGTTAATTTTTATTTATTCAAAACACAACTGTAAATTTATGACAATTCTTGTGAAGATTATTAAACGTTCTGTATAACAATAAACATTTGAAATTAAATATCATATATAACGTACTTCAGGTGAGAGTATTAATCATGAATGTAGCACCATCCATGTTGTCAAAGTTTTTCCATTCCAATTAATTATAAAATATTTTTATAGTTTAATACAATCAACCCTTATATAGTGATGTACTGAGTGTCCCACAACCCACTACCAATATTTTAGGTATAATTTCTGCCAAAATAAAACCGAACTTGCGTATTAAAACTTTCAAAAATTCATTATTGCCTACAAAACCAAAATTTTAAATTTTCATCCAAATATTTTAAATTTTAAAATTCCAAGTATATTATGCATTTCAAAACTTAAACCTTTTCTAGCCTAACAATGATTCTCTAATTTTTAGAATGAGCTGTTCCAATGAGGTGTTCCATCCAAAAAAAAAAAAAAAAAAAAAACAGAGGTTGATACCGATTCATAAAAAACATGAATTTATTTCTTAGAGTAAATTGTAAAATATGAAACACAGTGCAAAATGATGTTTTAGTTGTGTAAACACAACTCAAGTTTTAATTTATTATATCACATATATATATATATTATATATATATATATATATATATTATATATATATATATATATATATATATATTTATTTATTTATATATATATATATATATATATATTAGGCTATAAACATTGTTCTTTCCATAAAATTTTTATAAAGTACGAAATAAAAATAAAATTTGACACAGAATTTAATTTATTCAATTCAAGAGGTTTCACTGTTTAGGCCAATATATAAAGTAAATATTACTTTCAAAGATCGTGGAAATCTGTTAAATGAAATAAATATTTTATTTCAGAAAATATTTGAAAACTGTATAGCTGTAAGAAATTGGAGACGGTTAACGGTGGATTCTTAATTTAATTCACTAAATATGCATAATTTCATACTTTATTCGTTAAAAGTTGGAATACAGGGCTGGCAGACTGATAATTAACCCTACTATTACCTTGCCTATAATACAGGATAATACATAGGTCAAATAGTGGTAATTACGAATAAATACAGAATCCTTTAAATACTTCTAAAGAAAGAAAAAGCCATAATGAGAATGCTTAGATACTACCTTTCCATGTATACTGTTATAAATGCATTTGTAATTTACACAATTAAACTAACGGGACTATGCCAGGAAAATAAATAAGACCACAATGATAAAAAAATAAATTAATGAATAAATATTAAATTTAGGTTACTACTATAGTTACACATTAAAATTTATTTGTATGAAAATTACAATAAGGTGTTGATCGTATAGAAATGATGTGGCGTGAAATGTGAAACGTAGCGCTTACACGTGTAGTACTATATAAATCAGTCCGCTGTGATTTAATAAATGAGCAAAGCTCAGCGAATTATTTGAAGTATCCCGCTCCACCATAACCGTTCTGAGGCGTCAGTTGTGTGAAGACCGGCTGCTAGTAAAAGAACTCGGATACTTTTTAACGGACCTCGTAGTACAGGATATACAAACGTGTATTACTTTATTGTTTGTACTTAAATTTGTATTAATTTGTTATTGAAGCAATGGATGGTTTCCTTTGTTAATAGGGATAATTTAAGATTCGTAAACTAATAGCTTTTAAAATAACTAAGTTTAGCCAGCAAAAGGATTTTTTCTTTATCAACATGTTTACTTCTTTTTACCAAATTGTATGATAAAACTTATGAATTACTCACGATAATAATAAAAAAACATTTTTTTATTTTTGAAAATACACGTTAAAACGCAATGTTGTATATATAAAATATAAAGTCACAGATCTTATAATAAAATATGAAAATAAGTTTTAGAGGGAAGATATTCTGAGTGAGTACTTTTAGTTGATGGCAACATTCAGGTTAAACGACATCGTGGCCCTGACAGCTATATAGTTTGTCAGTGGCACACCCACAAAAGAGCTATGTTTTTACTCAGTCAATGTGTCTGTATTGCTTCAACAGTATTTCCCATGAATACTTTGTGCATTCCACTGGTTGGCATTTAAATTTGGCTCTTCTCGTTTTCCGTAATGGTTTATTATTGTTTTTCGTAATAAAAGTGGTCATTCTATTGACAATTGAGAAATTAAAGTTACGTCTTTTAATAAAAATATTTTAGTTATACAAAATGCAGAAACTCTTACCCACATATTCATGTAACGAAATGAAATGAAAAATTCTGTATTTATACAGGCAAAGTTAGGGCAGCATGGCCCTTTCTTATTCATGGTGGAGCTAAAGACAGATTTTGTATTCCAAATGATCTCCGTTCGATATTATGCCACACATGAACTGCTTCTGTGCTCGTTTATACTTAAATCAATGGGTTTAAATCATTTTAATTGTTATGGGCTTTAAAAATCATGTTTGGCGAAGTTATACAAACATTTTGGGTATATTCCAACATGAGTTACAGGTCTGGGATCTTCCAAAAACAGGGAATTGACAAAGAAGAGGGGCATTAAAAAGATAGAAGCATAGAGTTTTTACAGTTATTGTAGATCACATTCTTGTGACTTTTAAAGAACTAGATGGTTCCGTAGCGTGTTTCCATAAATGGATGTGATGAATTATCTTGAATCATTTTGAGTACAGTGCCTTGGTATATTCTAAAGAAAACTTTTTTAAGGAAATCTTTTAAACTCTATACTGGTATTATTGTTGAAAGTTTTTAATAAGGAGTTCAAAGGATTTACTCATAAATGTTTTTTTTAGAATATACCATTAATAAAAAGCATGTACTGGTAGTAAATCTGCTTATATATATATATATATATATATATATATATATATATATATATATATTTAATCAGATTACTACCAGTACACGCTTTGAAGTTAAATTCACAATTATTTATAAATCATATTTATATAAACTGGTATTATCATTGAAAGTTTCTAACAATGAGTTTAAAAGATTTCCTCAAAAAGTTTTCTTTAGAATATACCAAGGCCCTGTACTCAAAATGATTTAATTCATCACATCCATTTATGGAAACACGCTAAATTAAATATAGATAAAATATTATTGCCTAATATATTTAATGTACCAATTTTAACTTAATTACAACTTTATAACATTATTGTAGAGAGATTTTATGATATTTGAAGTACCATTTTATAGATAAAAGCAGTTTTTTGTTATATTAATACAAAATATAGGTTCCAAGATCCTTAATCTAAAGTATGATTATTTTTTAACTTTAATGTTCCAAGAAGTATTTTATTACGATGGTATGATACTAAATTGCATTTTATGATAGGGGGAAATATTTAAAATGTTAATTAATTAATTTTAATGAAAAATGTACGGCAGTTATTATTTGAAGAATAGACTTAATAATATATACAATTCTTAATTTACATAATTGTATGAGTCAAATAATAGTATAATTTAGAACAAGTCATGGAAGAGCTTATTAAATAAGCCTTTTCAGCAATATTATTATTTATTTTAAAAGCACATTTACACTTTACTTTACTGAAAGCAACTGGAAATTCATACACAGAAGTTTATATCAAAACCATCAATAAAAGCCCTCAAATGCAATTCTTTGTGTGGTAATCCTCCAGATGCGACTTATTGAATACAAATTAGGGTTCCGCACGCTACTGATACTAAAATAATTCCATTTCATTTGCATTTTGTATATTAAATTGTTCAGGATGAAACACCAATTTAATAAAACTATGTTTCTAAATTAAACTCATTGTGCTTCATTATTTATTCTTGTTTTTAAAGAAATTTTTATGCGAATTGTAAAGTATTTTACTTCTATCTGAACATGTATAATCCACTAAGCGTTATGATAATATCATATTTAGTTTGAATAATGCTGCATAGAGGATTAATTAAATTACTATATAAAATGAGTACAATCATATGAACTTTGACTTGAAATTGAGTATGCAGCCTCAGCAATGCCTTTTATAAAGATTGCTGCGGCGTAACCTTACGACGTTTGATTTGAAATCGTCTTTACTACAGTATTCCTAAAATAAAATAGTTGGTAATTTGTTATTGTTTTTGTACCTTATTACTAATTTAGTTTCGAGTATCTTATTCCGATAAATTAAAAACATAAAGTAAACAATTAAACACAATAATCTTTCAGCAATTTATTCTAATAAATCACGTTTTGTTTAATAGATTACAAACATAAAACCTATTAACAACACACCATACAAATATCATAAATATCATGGCTCAGTAGCTTTAAGGAGAAGCTTAAGTTGTACAAGGTAGTCAGACACATGAATACCTCGCTGTGACCTACTTACAAGTTTTGAGTTCTCTTCATGTCATTTTACACTCAATTGAGTCTTAATAGTTTCATATATCGAAGTTATAGTTCTCAGTTCTCTTGGTTTTAAAATTATGAGCGAAATATAAAAAAAAAATGAATATTTATTGATAATTTCTTTAAAAAGGACTATATTTATTGAGGTTTTCCAGCATAATATACTTACTATTTTACTTTATGTACTCTTTAAAATTATATACATTTCTTTCTTACAATACAAATTAATTATGCATTATTATGTATTAAAATAATATTTTCTCCAACTGGTTGAGCCTCAACTAGACCTATCAAAATGGATCTGGAAATTCCTCTCCTCCTTTCTGCTTCTCTACATGTAGTTTTGCACTATGGACAGAAAATGAAATAATTTAATAGATTTATAATTTGAAGTTAAATTGTATTTCTAGATGGACAAGATTGAAATGTGTTACAACACATGTCGTCGAACAGGCTTAACTGAGGTCGAATGCAAAATCTTAAGTATCTAAAGCATATCATAATTATTAACTGATAGAACGACAGGAAAATTATGTATTAAATAATGTAATACAACGTACTGATTCTCCAAAAAAACAAAATACAAATTGTCTCAACCTACCAAGTGATAGGTTTAAACGATACTACCAAATCCCATAGTTGTACATTTAATCATAAAACCAATTCTTATCTGTCTATTAAATGAAGTATCATGAAATTTCTACTTTAATTATGCAATATACTGCGAGATATCTTGCTGTAAGTTAAATTCGGGTTAATATCATGTTTTATAATAAAATTCTATACAACCAAGTTTTTATAAGATTATTTTACAAAAGTATTGATCGGTAGACAGCATGTGTTAATATATAACTATTGTTTATATAACGGTTTAATTCTCTTATATTGGTATATTGAACAAATTTTTAAATGTATTCATTTTGCTTTTTTTTCGCTTTTTTATATAAAATACCATTTTTACCTAAAATACCCATGTATACTTTTCGCTAAAGCTCAGCTAGATCCAATAAATGACATTGCAGAGTTGAAATGAAAGGTCAAGCACAGTTTAAAGTCAATTGGTTACTTTGTTTTTCGAGATATCATGTGCACTTGAAGTTTTTACAGCCCCAAGTGTGGATAAACTACGATTACACTCAGCCAATAAAATCAAGTTAGGTAGAGTAGCATGTGCCTTCGTGGTAAATGGCAAAACTTTTTGCAAGATATCTCAGAAACAAGATAAAAAAATACAATATATTTTTAATACTATATTAACTGTCACTTATACAAGACCAATGACGGTAAAAACCAATCTATGGCCCTCACAATATTGCAGTATGGTAATATTGCACCATTGAGTTGTATTCCCTGTACATTAATGAAGTCATTAGTGTACAAAATCCTAGAGTGCCTAATTATTTTAGGTTTTGTTTTGTCCATATTGAAATTTAGCCCGTGCATTTCAGTCTCCAACGTAGTATCTCTTGAAAGTCCAAGGAAACGTTTTCAATTTTTCGAATAATCATTACGTTGCAGTTAGCGTACATCTGTAGATCATCAGCATAATCACGAAAATTTCAATAGTTTTAGTTCTATGTGTATACCATTAATGTACAGAGCAAAAAGTAAGGGGCAAAGAGTAAACTCTTGAGGTACACCACCGAAATTTCCTTAGCAAAAATTACCAAGAATTTAATTTTTTTCAAGCAATAGAGTTTGATTGACAGAGTCAAAAGTATTACAGGAGTCAAACAAGACTAGAACAGGGCAAGCCGTCTTAACGATTTACTTGAGAAGAGAATGTCTAGCACCGTTATAGGCAAAGGTGACTTTAGGGACATTATGCTTACCTTAGACCCGGATGCAGCCTCCACCTTCTGTCATGTTAAATGCAAACCCACTTTGAGATGACCCTAAATGTTTCACCCCTAGAAATACCACAACACGGTTGAGGTCCAGTCATGTCAGACACTGAGTGCAAGCTGGTCATAGATTCAGAACTGTCGATTCTAGAGAACCCCTCATGACCCATCAAAGAATATTCTGGAAAGGGAAGAAACTACTTGATAGCTGTCACAGACAAGGTTGGAGTTGAACACACAAGAGTCTAAAACCTTTACTGCTGGTCTCACTATGTGTAAAAATTCAAATTGACTTACTCATTTACTGCAGTTTATTTTTGAACTTGTTTCATAATTCCTTTTCGTAGGTTCTCGATGATCGATAGTTATTGTTAAGTTTGCATCATATTCCAAATCGGATACATCTTTATAAATCTTAACCTGTACCTGGTTTTCTATTTGTTGATCTTGAGGTGTATTTACTTTTAATAGGAGAACATGCAATACCTTTAAGTCAATTTTAAAACACACATTTGTTTATGTTTATTCTTTTGGATTAAGCATTCCGAAAATCAGCTTTTAAAGCACGTCTCCAGAATTGTATAGTTAATTTAAAAATAGAGAATCATGGGCTTAAAGTTCTTAGAAAATTGTATTTATTTACCTTTACTAATTCTAATCATTTATAATAAACATAAATGTGTTCAATCATATCCTGCAAGTGTTTGACAAATGGTGTCCATTTATTGACGTCACGTGCTACCGGATATTACCTGTACCTATTTCCGGTTCCGTTGCAAGAGAATAGCTGATAACATTCACCAGGACATCACTGCATGGTTTATCAGTTTGATAAGAGCTTGACTATAAATTTTCTGACTATTTTGTGAATTATAAAATTCACTCATAGTCTTCTGTTAAGATAACCTACATTATTTTTCAATTATGAATAGTTTTGAACGTTCGTGATTACTTTATAAAAATAACTTTACTAAGGTAATTTATATAAAACGTATTAATGTATATAATTGCAATACAGTAATAAATATAACATTTTTAAATCTTACACTGTGCAATACTCTACACATTATTTACAGTATTTTACTAATATATCAAGGTAAACTCTAATGATTGGAATTTGGTTACTATACTAAATTAGATAATTTTAATAATTAATATTGCATTTTTTATTATATTTATTATTGGTCAAAATATTTTGCTTTTAAAGCTGCTTAGTAAATGTGTAAATAAAACCACAAAATTGAACAAAAAACATGACAAGTTGAAATATTTAATATCGTATTTAACGACATTTATATTATTTCCGCAGTGTTATTTCTTTTTTAATACTTAAGGCAATTCTTAAGTAATTCATTTATCCATTCATTGTTTAGTGAAAGTCCTAATTTGGTTCATTTTCTGTACACAAGGTATAACATTGTCCCGCATGAGCTTGATAATTATTGAACAATTACAGGTAAAGCAATAAAACTTGATGTATCATTACTGCCTTATGAAAGTACTTTTTTAAGTATCATATTTATGTCAGGTAAGAGGGATGGCCCGCAAGGAATCAGAAGGAAATCTTAAAGAAGAGCATAGGTCGCGTAATACATCAACTCAAAGGTCTTTATTAGTTGAGTGCAATGCCGCATATCCGACCTGTAAAGGTGCACTCTTTTTAAACGTTCATAAAGCTAGAGGCACTTGAATCAATATGATTAAGTGACATTTTATAGATGCTAATTACAATAAACCATTAAATAGTGACAAGTGAATAATGAATGAAATAATCGCTTGACCAAGTGACATGAGAAATACTCCTAATACTACTTCTATTTTTGACTAACGAATAAAACACTAGATATTAAAATAGTAAGAAAAGAACAATACGCTGTTTAAAGTCATTGCAAGAAAGGTGTACGATTATATGAACTGCTGATTTAGCGTTATGGTGTAAAAAATTTGACAAATGTCCAAAGTTATTTTACTTTCAGTTATATTTTTTCACAGCGAGCGTTTGCGACTAGATTTTGTTTCTTTCTTTAAAACTTCAGGTAACAAAAAGTACAAAACACAGGCAGGATTTTTAGTGTTTGATATAAGTGGTGAGGGCCTATGAAAACGAATAATATAAATAAGTTTTTATAAACGAAACTGACAAATAATTCAGGGTTTTCTGAATACACTTCATCCATTATAATGAGGTTTAGATAATACTTACTCAAGTAGAGCAGTGTTAAATATTCATTAACAGGTGGCGTCTAGAGGTGATGATAAAACCATACAAAACTTCAATGGAAAACTTTTCTCATTAAACTTTTTAAGTAATGCCACTCGGAATGAGTTAATACTCGTGATTGCACTTAGCGTCGCGTCGCCTAATGATGTCAACCCTTATTGATAAGCGATCGTGAATTAAATTTACATAAACAACCGGGATTTTGTTATGTACTACTTTAAATTTATTTTTATTGGTAGAAAATAGGGAGAAAATAATATAAAAACACGTTCCTAAAGTACAAAATCGTAGAGGAACAACGATTGAAAAGGAAAAACTTATCCCAATAAACACGAATTACCTCATTTTCTATAAACATTAAATAGATAATTAGGCGTTGCCTACGAGAAAAAAACAGCTCGATTTCCATAATATATGATAGTTTCATTGCTTGAGTAAATTACGGAATACGAGTAGGTAACACACTGCTGCTTTAACACAACACAACTGGATATTCAGTTTTGACGACATTTGAAAAAATTATAGTATATTAAAATGCCATAAGAATTTAGAGAAATTACTTTATAATTCTTCTCATTCAAAACACATGAAAATTAAATAACAAACAAAACCAATTTTGAAATTTCTGATAGTTTATTTGATGCCAAACACAATGTAGAGATGACGGAAAAAATAGTATGAAATATATGCTCACCATTGTTAAAAAAGTAAATTGCATTAAGAATCTGTAAAATAGTACAATTCATAAGACACAAAACCTAAATTATTTTATTAGAATTCCTCAAAACAAAATCAGGAACAACATTTATAGATCTCAAATAAAAAATCAAAATAAAATATGGTAAACAAATCAGAAGGAAGAAGTTCCGAGTGAATAACTTTAGCCGATGGTAACATTGAGGTTAAACCACATCTTGTCTGTGGCAGCTATATAATACTGTGCCAATGACACACTCATACCTAAAATATGTAATTCCTTAGTCACAGTTTAATACTAAACCATAGTTCTCCTGATTAGTAGTAGGCCTACTTATTTATTATAGGTTTGCGACTAGAACTGTTCCCTTAAAACCCTTTTGATAAACAGTATTGTGCTTGCATTAAAAAATATATTCCTCCATTTTACAGTAAACATGCCTATATTTATAGTTTGAGTTGGAGCTGAAATAATGTTTAGTTAACTTTATAATTGTGAAGCGAGATTCTGACCCACTCATATCCTATTTAACCATGTAAATTATTTTAATATTATATTGTTGAAATTGTTATGATTTTTAGTAAAATTAATTAAGTCTACGAATTTATTTAATTTTCATCTTTATTTTTTGGGAAATAATTTTTGGGGAGGTCGTGTGGCCTTAATTCGTCAGTATTTTTTAACCTTCAGTAATGTTGATAAATTTTACTTTTCATGTGTATGAACCATTTACTTGTTGATTAATTCTTTAACCTTATCTTAGTTGCGCTAAAGATACTTTACCAATATTTATTATGTCAATCTAAAGTCATTGAGAATTCCTTGTAGAAGGAATCTTCTAGTCTGTTATTTACTAAAGGTTATGTAAATTTAATTGTTTTAGTGCTTGTTTTGCATAAAATAATATAAACATAGCTTTCCTCCTCATTTAAATTTCAATGAAGTGCATAAGTCGCTTAATATGTTACAACATATAATTACAGTGACTCACAGTATAATAGTAACAGTTTATGAAGTAAATTTTAAAACTATTTTTATTAATACCAAAATTAGAAAAATAAATATTGTATCATTAATATTCTGTAATATACTGTTTTGATGATTTTCTTTTTCTCCTCGTAAATAGTCGTTTTCAGTTCAAATAGTAATAGATATATCAAGAACCCATGGAAATAAATATAAATAATATAAAAAATAAGAATTAATTTTTGTGTGTAATGTTCTAATTACTGAGATATCTGCTCTGAAAACTTCCGCACATTCGTATGAATATAACATAGAAATCTCACATTTTTCACAACAATTAACAGTTGTTATTGACGATGTGAATATCAACAATTTAATATTGAACCGTTATATTACAAAGTACCGGTAGCCATTATGGTAAGCTAAGTAAATCTAATCACAGACGGTGGCTCAGGCAGTGTGCCACCCTTCTCCATTCTGTATAGTAATTAGCTATTACCACATCCTAACATCCTACCACCTCCCAGCACTTCAGCTCATTCGACTTCAATAATTACTGTTCTCTGTTAATCAACTGTAGCTATTGCCTGGACGTTACCCACTTGACTGTTTATAAGTGAAATGTTCTGCTAAATGTAATGGCTATAGACCTATTATTTCTCAAAATATTTCTTCACCTCAAGGTTGTTATCTCAGTCAAAGCCGAATATACGTCATGTACCTACATTTTTTGCTATTTTTGAATGAACTGCAACGCTATAGCTTATTTCTGCTTGAAATATCCTGCTGAATGTGAGTAGAGGTATCTAAGCTACTGTCGAATTTATATTACCTATGATTTTTCATACAATATGCTGTCATATGAAGAGTTAAACTGGATCTATTATCGAGAAATTTTTAGAAAATGTGCAAACTGCCAAGCAGTCATACCTTGCCGGCCCAATACCCAGTAACAAGCTATGCACTTTTACAAGTCTCTACCTCAATGTAATATAAACCCTCAACCTCTGGATGTGGATTGCCAATATACAACTAACCTATTAAATATAAGGTTTAAGATAGACTAATTGAAGTAAAGTAGTGAAACTCAGAACATTTTTGAATATTCATTACCTCGTGGCGTCGAATGGATATGATGAAACTTTACAAAACATCTCTGGAAAACTTTTCTCATTAAACTTTTTGAGTAATGTCAGGTGGAATGCTGTGTAATTCGTAACCACACTTTAGTTTGCTATATACTACAATCACATTGATAAGATATCATAAATCGCTTTGTTATTAAATCTATATTTTATTTATGTAATTCCTTTAAAATGTATTTCTGAAAATGTATGTAAAAATGAAGATGAATTATATAACATATCACTTTCAAATATATCTCGTAGGATTAACTATGCGTATACGTACTACTAATTTAATTTGAATAACCATTATAAATAACGTTTTTAAATTAAGTACAATGACGGCATAGTGATATTCCTCGTGGAATGCGTGTAAAATATTATTATTAAAGTATACTAGTAGATATATTTTCGGAAAAAATTACATATATGGCATCCATTACACTCATGGGTTTAAATTAAAATTGAATATTGCTTTGGTTGTTTAGCCAATTATAAAGGTTGGTACCGTTGTGCTCTTCAAGCCAGGGATGGTGTTCTTGACTAATATGATTAATTTATTTATTCAAATTGGAATTTTAATAAATAGTTTTACCCAAACACATTTTCATTTGTTGACCACAAATATATAAAATGTGTGGATATCCATTAGATTTGGGTATAAGCAAGTATATAAAATAAGTACAGTTTGGAAATTCACTAAAGACAGTATTGGGTAGATTGGTTGAAAAATAGCAACAGATAGGCCTCTTGAAAATATACTCCTAAAGTTATCTAATATATATCATAACTCGTAAAAAAAGCTAAAAACGCGGGGGATTCTTTTTTATATACATCAGGCAAAAGCGGTAAATCAATGTCAGAAATGTAAAATAACGGAAGTTGAAATGAAATACAGTAAGAAAATTCGGTGAGACGACTTTCCGAGTGAATAGCTCTAGCCGATGGTAACATTGAGGTTAAACGACTTTGTGTCTCCGACAGCTATATACTCTGTCAGTAGCACACTCATGCCTAAAGTATGTTTTTACTCTGACACTATGTTTTTTTGCTCCCTCTAATGTTCCAATTAATTTCTTGTGGAATTTTAAAGTCTTTAAAGCCCCATGTAGTAATTCATTCTATTCCTAGTAAATAACTACCATATTTTCACGGCGTAGAAGTTGCCTGCTCGAATAACAAACATTTGGCAAGTAATATTATGTTCTTATAACAACATGCGTGTTCTTTTTATGATTTAATGTTCCTTTATGTTGTTTTGTTTTTATCTAATGTGTTTTTTTGTTCTTTACTTTACTTTACTTTATAATGTCTTATAAACATAATATGTTCCTACTAATTTTCTTAGCCGTATTATCATGTACTGAAATTCTACCCCACCCTAACTAAATGAGTGAATTATTTACTTCATTCCAACATGTAGACACCATAAAAAAGAGAAAACAAAAATATTATCTATTACAAATGAAAAGAAAATCCTAAGAAAACGGGCCAACGTAGTGGACCAAAAAAAACTATACGACAAATTTGTATTTTTCTATATAGAAATGATTAGATTTGAATTCATTTCCTTTTTTTGTGTAAACGAATCATGTATTTTCATTACTTTAAAGTGAATTACCTTATTTTTTTATTTCATTTGTGTATGTATTGTTCGAGATAAAATATAAGACGCCGTGTGGCCTTTACCTGGAAACCATTTTCTATCACGTTCTAATTACTTATACTATCTTAGTAATTTAAAACCCATTTATTTATACAGTTCCATTAATGTATGTTTTAGTGCATGGTACTGTAAACAAAGTAAAGCAAAAAAATCTCCAATTAATTTTATACGTCACTTTTATAGAATAATCCTTGCCGAAAGAAATCTGACCGCATTATATTGAATAATCATCCAATTGTGTGTGTATTTTGGTACTAGCCTTACATGGAATACTATAAACATAACTTTCTTTCTCCTTGAAATTTTAATATAATGCTTTGCTGGTACAATATGTTAACAAAATTATAGCCATCTGATTATTTATTGTGTGGGTTTAAATAATATTTAGTAAATACAGAATAAAAGACATATATAACAATAAAGTATTTATAAAGCAAATAGTTTCGTATGTGGTGGTTTGAGTTAAAACCCGAAAAGATTCAATTTTCTCATCGTTGTATAGGTATTTATAGTTTAGAGTTTACTAATGTTAAATATATTTTTAAAAATAATTATAAATAATGAATAATTAAAAAAATACAATGTGTTACTTTTTATCTATACGATATGAGGGAGATTTACTTATTAAAAACATAATTATTATATTTAATATTTTGCAGCAATACCTACAGTTGCTAGTGTCAATAAGCAGTGTAACGACTAAATTTTGAACCGGTATAGTGCCATGTATACGCAACCAATTGTAGTAAACAAAGTAAATCTAATCACAAACGGTGTCACTTACAGTGTGCCATCCCTCCCCTTTTCTGCAGTAATTAACACTCACTTTAAATTGTTTTGGATATAATAATTTGTGATCGATCATGTTGTGGTTCTGTTGATTTTTTCCGATCTATGTATAAAAATACAGTTTCAAATACGCCTTAACCCAAGTCAGTAGATAAATTCGCTCCAATAAACGTCCTTGAGTTAACAAATTCTTAGCCAAAACTGACAGACGGATATGTACTATTAATCCACTCAACGTTTCCAATATGGCAATGTAAAAGTCTTTAGCCCAATTATTTGATCTCGATGTACCCGGCAGAGAAGCAGACTCACGGAAGAGAAATATTGCTGATTACTCGATTGAGAGGCATTACTGCCAATCAGCAGTAAAATGTGTCAGAAAGAAAAGTTCATTTAACAATAAAGATTAGCAGATCTACAAATTTTCACATCAACATAGGCTATCCTGTATACTCTTGCACTAACAATGAGGTATATTAATATCAGCATTCTGTTTTCTCTCGTTACACAAGTTATAGTCTACATGGCCTCTACAGAAACATTAAATCAAACTCTAACTTGACTGCAAGCTGCCGATTTAGGACGACATTTCCCCAAAAATGCTTATACAAAAGTGTGATTTTTAACAAAGACATTTGATTGTAATAAATACGAGTTTTACAGTATCAGTATATTATTAGGAGTAATCAGATTGTTTGTATTATTACAGGTGTTACGACGTTCTTTGTTATTTCCTCCCCCTGTGCCAATGGGAGAATACTAAAGGTTCTTAATAGAGACTCATAACCGTAACTTGAAATATAAAATGTTCACTGACATTACAATGATTGCTCAAATTAAGGAAAACAATTTTAACAACATAATATTTTCGGACGTCCACGTCAGATTTACATGGTTATGTTGAATGAATGGCGAGTAATGGAGTTCCGACACGAGTAAATGGAGCATCGGTATAAATAACTTGCACAGCGAAGCCTTTGTTAACGATGGAAGTTGAAATAAACCTCCGTCTTGTAAATATTTAAATTAAAATACAGGCCAGCAACTTCTAGTTGCTACGACACCTCAGGGTTTTGGTTATAAAATATCAGAAGCTAGGAACTCCAGAAGGTTGTGGTCTCCAGGAGCTCCTACAAATTGAAAACTCCCAAATGCTATTTGCTACCAGATATCGAGAACTCTCAAAATTTAGTTTTTGTCAAATGCCTCGCTGGAGCTCGTGTAGAATTGCCTTTGTAAGTAATGGAAGTTACAATAAATCTCCATCTCAATAAGTATTTAAATTACAATTGAGTCCGACAACTTCTCGAAGCTAAGCAACCTCAGAATATTTTGTTGTAATATTTCTGAAGCTGGGAAATCCAAGAGGTTGAGAGCTCCAGAGGCTCCTACAAATAGAAAACTCCCAAATGCTAGAAACTGCCGGATTTCTAGAGCTCTCAAACTTTAGGTCCTTCCTAAAACAGGGAGCTAAAAAATGCCACGATCTCTCAGCAGGAGCTCATAGTCTTTGAAAATGAGTTTAATGCACATTACTTTGGCTTTTTATAAACCAGGTGATCGAGTAACGTTAGTATCTCATGTATTTTTAAATACGACAGAAAGCTATCTGAATGTTATGGCTGGCGCGATGAAAGTTCTTTTATAAATAGTGCATTGCTGGAAAATGCAATCAATTTCACGGTAAATTTAATGTGTAATACTAGATGTAATACGACAGACTTACTGCCCAATAAAAAAATATAATTTTCAGAAAAATATGAAGTTTTAAACGTTATTATTTCTAAATAATTTAATCCAGTGTAATCTATTTCTAACATAATACACATTTTGTAAGGCCTGTTGTTTGAAGTGCTATTGTATGTGCCATAGCACTGTAAATTTCAAATTACACATATCAAAAACATAGGTTTGAGATAAATATTAGTAATTAAAGGATGTCTTAGAATGGGTACTGTTCTATAAAACCTCTGTTAACATGGTCTGATGAGTTGTTAAAGAGAGAAAAATATTTGAATGTGTAATATATTCAAAGGAATAATATATATTATTTGATTATGTATTTAAAAATTGGACTTTACAAAAAAGAGAAATTATTTATTTACAGTTATGTAAAGGCTCTTTTGGAAAAGAAAATCGATTCAGCAATATCGGCATTTCTTTAAAAGTACGTTTATGCTTTGCTTGACTAAAAGCCAGTGGGATTATCTTTGAAGGGCGTTCCAATAAAACCCATCACCAGTAATCCTTTGTGTGGCAATCCTCCAGATGGGACTCGATAAATGGAATGTGGATTAGGCAAGCTACAGATACTCATATACTTTCCTTTCATTCTCTAGCAATAAATGCTGAATTACTTAGTAATAATTTTGAGAAAGGCATTAACAAATTCATAAAATCATATCTAACTCACTGCAAACTCATGAACGTTTATGATTTGTTACTTACTTACTTACGAATACCTTTATTCAGGGATATACATTATAATTAACTTAGTTATTCTACCATATACTTAGTATGATATATATATATATATATATATATATATATATATAAATATAGTATATATATATATATATATATATATAAATATATATACTCGTATTTTATTTATAAGGGGTTCTTAAATCACTTAAGTTTGTTCGAGAGTCAACTACTTCGCTGTGAATTTCTTCCAACATTATTCAAACATTTTATTGATGCCATTTTATATTGCTTTGAAATTAAATAATTAAATTTTACAAAAACGTTCAGTACCGTTGGCTTGAGTGTTGTGAGATTAACGACACAAATATTTATCTATTAATATTAGAAATTGTAGACTACGTACTTTGTAACACATATGTAAATGGTTATTTCTTATTTAGCAACATTAATAATGAATACAGTGATTTTGTACAGTGTCATCAAGTTTATGAAAAAAGTTTTAATTCTCTTTCTGTTTCTATTACTAGTTGGTACGTATAATACTATAATATAGCAAGGGCTTTAGTTTAAATTAAAATTCTAGGTTTATAAGATCAGGCTCGACGAATTCGCAAACCCCTCCTTGGAAAGTAACTTATCATTACGGAGAATCTTAGCTCTCAACAGAATATATAAAGAACGGATAATGAGCTGTTCAATTAAATTTTATTTTTGACGAGTTAAGTGATGTTACTTATCCGAGAGTGACTTGTGGCTGATAATCAGTGAAGCCTTTGGCTTTCATAAATTATTTGATACTTAATTAGAATATGGGCTTGCAACTTGAATGAAACTTTATCGTTATCTATATACTTTTTAATATAGCAAAGTATATTATTTTCCTTTGGATATAGCTTATCGCTAGCAATATTTTATTACTATTCTGATTTCATGTATGGATAGTTGATATAAAATTTTAATTAGAACATAAAGAAGTATTATAAAATAAGGATAATAAGAGTAATTTTCGTAGTTCTTTTTTTAGATTTAGCTGAAAAATATAAAGAGATTACTGAGTCACAAGTTAGAAATACAAATAGGACGAGACATGAGTCTCTGAGGAAAGTTTGTATCCGATTGAATTGAGACGCTCGTCGTGAGTGACCTGTAAACTCAGTTTAACTTTTATGCTGAACTTGAAGAAGTCTTGCAAAGAAATTTGCTAACTTTTAATATATTTAATGTTAACAAAAATATTATCTTCTGTCAATAGAATTATAGTTATAATCTCAGTAGGATAGAGACTCGATATGTATACCTACAGTTACACATACCCCAAAATGTGTTTAATTACTACAAATTTAGATTTCTTCAAATGTAAATAAAAATTATCACTAATCGTGCTACATCAAACGTATCATTTTCCTATGTAATGGTAACTAGTTTAAAGTTACATAAAATTTAAAACTTTCCAAAGGGGATATTAAATTAATTTAACCTCTTGGTTGCATGAAGTTCAGATGTTTGTACTTTGCAGGATATAACTCATATAATATCTACTTGATAGCTCATATAAAAATTGTATTTGAATTTGTTCAGTACATACCTGATATATTATATCACAGTAAAAGAGAAAAGCATAATATGGACCACACAAACCCTTTTATATTGACTTATCGGGCTTTAGTACAATAAAATTAATACTTTAAGTTTTAATTTTATATACTGATATGTTTATCTTCTTTCTAACCTGTAAATTTAATACTAATTTATCATCATAATGCAATTTTTTAACTACTCGTAGATGTTGCTTTGATTTCTTATTATCAAAAAGGTCTTAATAATTACCTAATTTATAAGTTATTAAGAGCCTTTAAAACTGTATTGCTATAAGGTTTCTTAAAATAAAAATGAGTATTTAGAAAATGGTGTTACTTAGTATCATTATCTTTCTATGTGGTTGGATAGTGCACATATCGTTTTAGTACCAGTCATAATTTATATATGCTACAGTATTATTTTACTCAGATAAAGATTATTCAACATTTTTTACGAGAATCTTACATTTGTAAACTATCTTTTTGTCTTTCTTAAAGCCAGGAATGAGTTTTGAATAATAACATTTATAAATCAATTTTCTTATATCTTTAGCGCTAAAAATATAATTATTCATTCATTTTCTGTCTTATTATCAAAATATTTTATTCTTAAAAATACTTAGGGATCACAGTTATTTCTTGATTGATTGTGCACTCTGAATTGAACATGAAGTAAGTGAATACAATTTCCCCTAGAAATAAATCTGGCTTGAGACTGGAAGTAAAGTGGATTTCCAATCAGTTCCAAAGTAAATAGTCTGTGACGGTGCGCTTGACAGAAACTTCAACGTGTAGTTGACTCTCTTTTTTTTCAATGTTCGTATAAGGATATGATAGTGTTAATATTTATTTCATTATCTTATTAAATCAGTTACTATATTAAAAAAACGAATATATTTATATTAAATCATTGCATTTATAATTAATTCAAAAGAAATTAAATAAACATACACACACACAGGGTGTAATATAAGTCCCGCTATTACTGCTCCTATAAATGTACGTTTTGGTTTCTATACAACAATCATACTTTTTCAGTACAGAGGGATGGCCCGCAAGGAGTGAAAAGGAATTATAAATGAGAGGATAGGTCGAGTAGTACATCAAATTAAAGGTAGAGTACAATGCCGCAAAACCGACCTCAAAGTGTTCACTCTTTAAATAAATACACTGGTTTAAAATTGTGTCTTAGCTGAAGTTGTGAATGTTAAACGTAGTAAATGATAACTGGTATTATTGAAATATTTTTTAAAGATAGTAATGCTGCGCGCTAGTTTCTTGGTTTTCTTTATACACACGACTAATCTGGATTTAAACCTTTTTTTGATGTATTTTTTAGGATACTTGCAATCAATTTTGCACGTAGCTTTAGCAAAAAAGTGTAATAATTATTTTTAAAAGTTGGATAACGCTACACCACGTGTCACGTAATATGATTTACTGAGGTTTTATAAAGATTTCTATTTTATACTAACATATTTTACTTTGTCACGTGTCAAAATGTCGTATTAATTCATTCAGTATGTATAAACATTTTTCTATCTTGCTACTTTATTATTAATTATTAGACCAATAAACCAGCTTTTGCTAACTTTCAGTCAAATCCCACTAAATGACATACACCATCATTGTTTTATATTTTTCTAATATTAAAATAAAACTTTATTTCTAATGGTACATATACCAGACAGTGTTGAAATTTTCAATCATTGCGGATAGAGGTTTCTTACGCCCAGAACAAAACCCGTTTTATTAAGATGTAATAGTAACTTAATAATTCTCTTCTGGCAATAGTTTCTTATCAAATAACATTTAAACTATATTTTCATAACTCTGTATTGTAAACTAGGCACTTTCCAATGTAGCTGTGATCATGGAAAGTCATCGTTTACCTCGTTACTGTAAGCGGATTTTTCTTCGCTCAATAACTATTTTCACAATGTATGTACCTTATTTCCTGAATAAACAAATTGATTATTAATTATGTAGACTGTCGTATTTGAAACAGCCAATTTTTACACCAAATTGAATTACAAAATTGTGTTACATTTCCTTATGAATGGATAAATAGTTGACAATGTAATGACATATAATCAATCTTACGAGTGCTCTTGTTAATCTTGATGAAAATTTCATTCAGTACTCCTGTACAAAGTTCTATAGCTGGTCTCGGTACACCATTGTATGTGCTCGGTTTTACCTGGAGTGAACTCTTGTATTCTAGCCGCGATTTATGTACGCAGTAGAACTTATGATACTTTACGAGGGCTTTTTCGTACTTTGCAAACTTAAAAATCCCTAAAGTTAGGTAATTAGTTAGGTTTATCAAACCGGAAGTACAAGAATCCGGTACGGTAGCCGGAAGTTTCAAGAGGCTTTTTGCAAGGTGGAAACTACCGTAGTAGATGATTTTCTCAAGCTATCTAGAACGGTGTTTTCAACATAGCAATATATTATAAAATCATAAACTGCGTCATTATAATTAGCAAACACAAAAATTATTAAATTTTAATAGTACTATAAATAGAATAAAATTTGTTAGCGATTTATCATAATTTTATTTATTTAAGGAAGAAACTTAGGACATAATTAACTATACTTTTTTTTGAAACTACCGTAAAAATAACTTATACTGTACGTTACAAAACTGTTATCACAGTATCTCAGATACACACAATCGGACATACAGAAAACTTTACGTTTTGACCCAAAACCTATAAGAATAATTCTTTAGAAGAAGATAAAAAATATGCATTAAATTTCAAATTCTGTATCACTATGCTATACACTTTTTTTTAACAGGTAAAAAGAAAAATAAAGATGCTATCCATATTTATTATTCCATGTATAGGACTTATCCTTGGACAAAGAATTATATACTGTATGTCCCAAGTTTTACTATGTATATTTCCTATCATCAGTTAATTGTAAACCGGCAGATGGATAGACATGCACGATAGCAGACGACCTAATCTTTGGCCTACATAGAGAAAGCTAATAACATACCTTATTCATTATAACACTAGAAGAGAAAACTCGCTTCTAAAGACGTGACTGGAATCTCTTTCCTGGGAGTTTTATTGAGTGAAGTCGAGTTAGGTTTACAATCAGTTTTCTTTTCACTTCTTGCTTTATGCTCATGAATTTTCTCCTTGTTACATTTTGGAGTAGCTCAGTTATAATGGAAAACGTACTTATAAACTATGTAAGAATCATTAAAAGCTTATTTAATTATTTGTATTATATATAAGAAATTTTTTAGAGAACGGTAAGTAAGAAAAAATTCTTCTCCTGACCAAAAGGGATATTTTTGTCTAGTTTAAGTTCTAACAACCTTTCTACAAGAGGCTTAGGGAGATAAGGGATAGGAATAGATGTACGATCTACCATTTGATCTGTTGAACGCAAAATCTTGAGGAAATACTTTCTTTAGACTTTAGGATACCAATGCTCCAAATTTCAGGTATGTGTGACTTTTCCAAAAAAAATTGTGTTACTACAAACAGACAGACAGACGAGTGTCTTTCAGCCTCAACACTCGATATGTTACTTACTCAACCCACTGGACAACTAAGGTTCGTAGCAAGGCTACATGTTTTCAACAGATTTTCAATGAAACTTAATGACATAGATGACGTATGAAAGATAAGGCAATGTTTTACTGAGTAGGACTGGAACCACACATTTGGGAATTACGCGATAGGCTGGTATTTAGGAGAGATTATCATATCATCCTTCGGTTAAATCCCAGAGGCTATCGGCGCAGCTATGCTGATATGTATAAGAGCTTGAATTCAATATAATTCAGAACTCTCTGTCCTAGCCATTTACTCTATAATAACAATTATTTTCCCGCTTAGAATAATGAAGCAAAGTTTCTTTTATTCTGTAATCAATTTAGATTTTAAACTGATCATATACTTGATTGTTATGCCAAACTAGCGGTTACCCACGGGATCGCAAGCAGTTTTTGTGGTTTTGGACCTGTATGAGCACTTCTGTGTTGAGTGAATTATATTTCCGACGATAATATCCAGTTTGCCTTTTTGCCATGATCAAGAAAATATGATACAATTTGCATAATTTTGATCATTGTAATTTACTCTGGTCTTACTATTTTTTGTTTTATGGTTGACTTTGTCTTTGCAAAACAAAAAAAATCGCTTACGATGAGTTTTATTAAATACCGTCTGAAGATAAACCTGCTTAGCCCTTGTCCTTTGCAAATTATAAATAATCACCATTAAATGGAATCTGGCTGGCAAATCTATTTGCCTAGAGACTGTGCACATGTCTTTTCTGTTTGAATATCTGTCTCTTTAGAGAAAATTAATAAAATAAATTAATTGTATACGTATATTATTAAATATTATATATATACATACATATATATATATATATATATATATATATATATATTTACAAAACATATTTCTACCTTGTCATATAAAAAACAGCTCGGGGAATTGAGGATATCCCTAAAATCGATAATATGCCAAGTGGTTGTTACTTTTTCACAGAAGTTTGATTACTTTTTGATAGATCGGTTCTTCTCCAGTTATTTGTTTTACACAACAGTTACAAACTTTGAATTATAATATAAACTATGCGTGGAAAAATATTTATTTCATAAATATAATGTAACTATTTACACATATTACAAATGTTTAATAACTTATAAAAATAATAAAATACTAATTTGTTATATTTTGTAATACAAATGAAATAATACATTTTTGCTTAAAATAACAATATCTATCTTTTTTGTATGTAAATATTTTACCTTTTAAATTCTGTTAACACGTAGCTTCATATATTTTACTGTAAAAGAATACTTAGATTTCAAAATAATAGCAATAAATTAATAAATGCATAAAATAGTAGGGTGCTATTCACCAGTCATAGCAATGGAGAGTTTTGAAGATCAAAATTACAATACTATATGAATTTATTTAGAAAACTAAGCCATATTATTTTCCTGGATGGACTACAAATTTAAAGACGTATCCTTGGAAACTTGGATTGAAAACAAATAAATAAAAGTGCGGCTCTAATCTATTTGCGTTGACAGATTTGGGGAGCCTTGTTGTCAAGAAGTAGTTCTTGGCAAGTAATTTATTCGATGAATACGACTCCTGATTTACCAGAGTGCAGCCATCCCACACTGTTTCTCCTTTCCTAAATTTTATTCTTCCCTTTTATAGAGATTGGTCCACAACCATTGTATTTTTATTGCGGGTCTTGTTGTTTCAGACCAAATATCTTTTTCTTGTTTGGACTCGCAACTTGTTTGATCTTAGCTTAGTAACAAAGTTTTAAATACAATTTTTGCGCTCTTATAATTAATGCATTACTTGTTTACTTTTTGATTTCGCTAATGTATTCCTCCAATTACATCCAAGACTGTAATAATTTTATGGCTCTTGGAAAGTCAAGTATCGTTATTCAAGAGTTAGTAATAGGAAGTTTAAAAAAAATTTTAATTATAGGGTATTAGATAATATAATTATTACGTGAGGTTTTCAAATTCCTATTTCTACGTAATTGCCTGAATTGTGTTAAACTTAAATTGAGGGTTTAAACACAATACGACTGTGTCCAAGAAGCTATTTAGTAACATTTTTAAATTTACGTAGAGATTCTACAGCAATGTTTAAAATTTCAATAAATATCGTTTACAGAATATTGAATGATATGTTTAACAGTTGCTCTTAAAAATTTTCAATGTTTACGTAATCATATAATCGGAATAGTTAGTAATAAATGTGGGTAAATTTGTCTGTTATGATTTCAATATATTGCAAAACAACACTGATATAGACTGGTAATTATATTGTATAGAAACCATTGGGTAGAAAATCTAACAAATTGTTATTAAGGAAACCCATTAATAACTTATTCAGACATTGAATCTATAGTTTATGTAATGATGAACGTTGCTTACCAACTTCATCATGAAGCTTATATTCAATTTGTGGTAATCTTGAATCTAAAGAGTAAGCATTAATCAAATATATGTAGATATTCTAAACTGATATTTAAATTATTATTAAGAGATGGTTTAATATCACATTCAGGCGTTTCACCTACCGCTGAAACTTTACTTAAAGTAATTTAAGAATTATAAACATGTTTGCTTAAACAAATTACCTTACGTAAGGTTAGGCTTCATTCGAGGGTATATACTAATCACTTACAGAGCAACACTCAAATGGAAATTTTATTTTGCGATTAAATTCTTCCATTTTTACATTTTTACTTTTAGAATACATATTTTGCACGGAAGTTATACATTTCGAAGTTGAAATTGGAATTTCATCTTTGACCTTATATGATAAAAAAGTATACTTGAATAACAAGTATAAGGTTATATTTTTTTGTGGAGAATGCAACGTTTTACAAATTATAACCTCAAACTAGGACTTCGGAAATTTGCCTTCGGGTATGTTTCGAAATGTAGGTATAACACAACATTTCCAGGATGGAAATCTATCCTCTTCATTAGTTAAGAAAGTAGTTAGTGTATTAAAAAAGGGAGATAATAAGAATTAATATACAGTTAAAAATTTTGGAAAACCGCTTGGATTTCCGATAGTAGGAAGTGGACTTGGGCGTTGTCACTGGACAGGACGCAAGTCACGAGCACAGGATTTGAAAAGCAATGTCATATATCACACAAACTTTACGCTAATATAAAATATAATGGCATTGAAACACTTCTTTATTGAGGCGGCGAAATAAGGAACACGTGGTCCTTTCTTACATCAAACCTGTTAAAAAAAATAGTCTTAATAATACAAAAAAGGCTTATGTAACTAAAATTTACTAACATAAAGTTCTTTGTTTTGTAATTCTGATACTTCGTGGACCAGTCCCTGTTATTCTTGCGCCACTCCCCACCACAAATTAAAAGTTTTGAAAAAAATTGTGTGTTACTCCTTTATTATTTATAGATTACAACAATTACAATATAAAAACAGATCTGGAATCGGCTAACTTTAGAATTGATGATCCCTTCGACGTAAGTCAAATAGACAGCGAATATACTAGTTTCGTGCTCTGTACAGTTTAGTGCTAAAATGTATCCCATTGGTTACAGAGTCGCAGTAGTTAAAGCAGGGAAACACAAGTGATTCTATCAACGGAAGCGAAAGTGAGATACAAACAAATCAATATCGGAACTGTTTGTAGCGTGATGGTGTGACATCCGAAATAACGAGACAAAGGCGATGGTCGAGAGGAGGAAAGGTAAACACAGGCCTTTACATGGGCTTTGTACGAGTTATTTGTGTTTACAAACAAACTTTAAGCGAAAATATCATGTTGTATCATTGCTATATGTTCATGACCAGGAACTGGCCACTAAAAATTTTATTTTTGAGATTAATACATCTTTATAAAAAAATTAATAAAGTATGTAAACTTACACACATGTGCTTCCCTAACTTTTATAGAAACGTAAAAATTATTTTGGCGAAAGTAATCAATATAGTACGAAGACAATAGGAATAAATAAACGGAGAAGCATGAAGTGGTTCTGGTGATATTTAATAAAGACTTGTAGACTTGACAGCACTGGCGCCATAAGTCTGTTGTTTCAAGGCATTTTATGACTTCTCTCTTTTATGACCCGAATCAGATGTTTCCACTAGCCTGATTACAGTAATATACGTCAGCGAGTAAGTTTTTTTCTTCAAGTCATGCGCTTTAATTCATCAAACTTCTTTGATAGTGAATACATTTTTATGTTAATAAACCAATATACAGAATTATTTACTATACTATATTATTATAGAATTATTATTCTATATGACGTAACTTTTATGTACAATTAACTACGACGTGAGAAATGTTTTACTATTAAGCCCACCACGGGCATACTGGGATATTTGCACTGTTTCAGATTCTACCATCTAAGTAGGAAAAGGGAGGTGTCGCTCTCGGGATAACCTCGATAAAGCCTTTATCATTAGGAGATTCCTACAAAATCCAATAATATACTTTTATAATAAAAATGCCATTGAAACTATCCTCTACAATATTTAATTTATGGGTAGGACATATTCCAATGTTTTTAGTGGAAAGAGTTATAAGAGTAATTGATTTTTACGCTATTCGCCTTAAGCTTAAAAGTAACTGAAATTATAACATTTGAAACTATCATTCTAAAATCTGAGTTCTACACTTACCTGAAGAGATCAGGTAATAAATGATGCCTGCCTTCCTGTTCACATATATCCATTGCAAATAACAACGACAAAATTATGGATGACTCAATGACATACCATTTTGAAATCAGAGACATGAATATGTGACTATACTACTGGATGTACATATAATACCTTTAACTGTATACAAAATTATCCGTTTGTATAACCCTTTGAGGGACGTAACCATTAGTAAATATTAGTATATCTAAACGAAACATAAGATAACAATATACTAATAATATGATGGGATGTATTAAAATACACACACACACACACACACAAATATATATATATATATATATATATATATATATATATATATATATATATATATATATATATATATATATATTGTACCTACATTCTAGTCACCAACAAAATTTTTTGTAACACCACGATTTTACCACTTTAAAACAAATTGGCTCTCAGATTGTGTCTTTCAATCGCAACAATTTCATCCCTATCATTCAATTCTGTCCTTTTTCAACAATTCTCTAATTGCAACAATTTTACAAATGTACAATAATAATTACTTAACCTAAACGCGTGAGATACATATTTAAAATAACTTGAAGTAATATTTTTCATGAGAAAAAGAGAAATCCATTGATTCCGATGTATGGTGTAAAATTTTCCTTGCACCATAATGAAATAAGCGAAAACAAGAAATTGCCGTAATGAAGTACAAACGAGGGAGATCGTTTAGCAAGTCAAGTTCACTGTGCTGGTGCAGCATTTGTTCTTGTGCTGAGTCACTAGTTGCCACCGAGGTCCACATTTTACTCTAAATAGTGTAATGGAGAACAAACAAGTAAGAACGTTTAGCAAGTCAAGTTCAGAGTGCTGGTGCAGCAATTGTTTTCGTGCTGAGTCGCTAGTTGCTGCCGAGGTCAACCTTCTCTCAGAACAGTACTCTGTTAATAATAAAGATATGTACACGATAGTATATGGTATGTGTACGTGAGAAATAAAGCATTAATTAAATTTGAAATTTAATTTTCCTGTAAATGAAGTTTTAGTTATTTTTGGATATGAATATTACTATGAGATTTATTACAACAATCTTATTAGACTCCACATAAATTTTCTACACGTTTTATTCTACAAATGTAATAGATATGATACAAATGCCCATAAATTTGATAATTTTTTAATTCAATCTGGGCAATCTTTAAGAAAATGCTGTTAAATGTTTTACAAATAACTTATAACTTGAGATAGAAATGAAGTTTAACTTTAGGTAATTTTCATGAATAACCAATAATATTTCCCTAGAAATGCCTTTAAAAACGGTCCAAAATTAGTAATTTTACAGAAAACTAATTGGCCAACTTTCTTAATAAATAATAAATATTTTTTTGTTAATTCAGGATGAAAAACAGTCCATATGGTATAGAAGAGGTGGTATTTAGGGTAGAAAAGGTATTTTGCAGATTACAGCTAAACAGTGCATCTTCATAAAAAAATAAATTTTAATAGTATGGCAATAAATACAAATCTAATCAATGTTAGTGGGTATTTTTACCCTAATTGAAAAAGTTTCGAGAGTAAAGTAAACTGTTTTTTGTTATTAATGTAGAATTTCCTACAAAAAAAGTTCAGTTAAGATGAAACTTGGAGAAAATATACTTTAAATGTTATAAATATATTTATTGCATGAATAAATATCCCGCCGGTAATATGAAAACATAATTAAAAATTTTCTACAGCTATTTTGATATTTTTATCAAATATAATCAATTTACAATTAATTTTTCTTTTCAAATTACAATAAATTAAATTAAATTTATATCTCTTAGTTGAATGGTAGTTAAATTTATATCTCTTAGTTGAATGATATTGTAATTTGTCATTATTTAATGTATAATTTATGTCCATAATTTTAATGTATATTAAGTTTTGTTTTTCAATAATTATATACTATTTCAATATGCTATTTCAATAATAATTATAGAAATAGCAGTGATTTCTATAATTATTAGGACAAATTTTAATATGTTAGGTATATTTTAGAACTACATGAATGTTCGTAAGTATAAAAAGAAAAAGTTTTATTCGTATTAAAATTTTTGTTCTGACTTTTATCATACATTAATTATTCTTTTCATTATATTTTAATTTATTTTACATTTATACAACATGATATTTATTGTACATTACAATTTTGCACAACCGTCGATTTCTATTCCCTGATCTTCTAAGTTAATAAAATTGCTCACCTCGTGACAGAAAAAAGTCTGTGAATTTTAGTCCATGTTTTCTATCAATATATAGATAGAAAGGCAGCGTTTCTTACACCTGCAACATATAGTTTTTAGAAGATTAACACGTATAAATTTTTCGTTGGTCACGCATATCTTTATAATACAGTTTTTTGATATCTGCTTTTTGGTTCCAGCAAGTTCATTACCAAGCTATGTTTTGATCTAGTCGTAACTTGGTAAAAATTTTGTTCTGCTAATCTATCTGTTAGTGGCAATTTTTATAACAGGAGATATTGTTTTGTTGTGGCTGGTTTATAAATGCGGTATCATAAATTATGTAGTGTTTGGACGATTTTCTTTCTATTTAGCAGTGTTGCCATTATCTTGAATCTAATTTGCTTTATTAACTTTGTATTTATGTTTTAAAGTGTTAACTATGACGTTGAAATCTTTTTAATTAAATAATGAATGAGTTACAGTTATTTTGCGTTTTCTAGTACCATCTGAGGTTATATAACAGCCAGTAAAACAATGGATAAATACCCAAAATATTTACGCTTTGATGTACCTTCATAACATTTGACGATAACTTACCTCTTAAAGGTCTGCTTGACTCTTACACATCAAACGCTACAATAAAAGGAAGATGAACTTGAGCTACACTCAAAGTTCAAATGCCTTAGGTGTAGTCGCATTAGGAGAAGAAATTAAGCAACCACCTCGACCATCAGCAATTGGTGACTTTCGCATATTACCTTATGGTTTTATTCCACTCTAAGGACAAGACTAAAACTATTAAAGATCTAAGATTAAACTGGTTGGTTTTTTATTGTACACGTCCATCAATATTATGAATATAACGGTTTCAATAAATTAATATGCAAAAGACTGTTTCTAAAAATACATACCTGTGGGGGCATTTCAATAATGAGGAAAACAGACGTAAATATGGAACTCTAGAATTCCTGGTCCTGTGTAAGATGACCAAATTAATAATTCAATGAATCCGGAAATTGGCGTTTCTAAAAATAATAACATAGATAATTTTAGATTATATTAAAAATCTGTATAGTACTGTAAAACCTTTTTCATTTCACTATGTGATAGTATTTAGATTTGTTTCCTAATATAACGAATTAAAGGTCACATCTTGCTGTTGAAATTCTATGTAAACAGTAGAGCTATTTAAATTCTAATATTTGTCTTCTTAGTGATCTCTTAATAACAGAAAATAACATTAAAAATAATATTATTTGCTTACTAAGCGAGAGTGTATATTCTTGTCACAACATAATTAATCTTTGTTACGCTTAAAACCTTAAAAATTATTTTACAGCAGTTATGGAGTAAATAATTATATTTAATATTAAATTGAGAGCCTTGCTTTCATTCAATCAAATTAATATTCCTCCAATAATAGAATTGCAACATTCGATAATGTATTTAACATAAGGGTTAAATACACCACTAAAATAACTTGAGAACCACAGGAAACTACTTTGTAAAAGAACTTAATCACATAAAACACAGTAGGTTGTGGTTTGAATGAAATTTGGTTGTTTTCCGGAAAGAGAGGAGAAGTTACTTTCCCGAATATTTGTCACACGACTTCCGAATCGGTAAACTCGAATTGATTTGTCAGGGAGGACTGATCTTCTTCTCAAAACTCTCTTTTGTTACTCTTCAGGAAATTGTTATTTATTGTGTGTTCTCATTCAACCTGAATTTTAGCTTACTGTTTAAAAGTAAAAATAATTTGTTGTTTTATAAATACTTTTAAAGATAATATATTACCATACTAATAATATTATACATAAAAAGTGCCCTTGTTAGTTTGTTTTACCTTTACTTATAAAATATCCAAACCAATTGTGATGAAATTTTACATTAACATAAATAGAATCCTTGTTACGAATATAGGCCTATTACTATCACAAAGATCTCTCCGGAATACGTTTCTGTTGTCTCTAAAATAGCGGAATATCCCATTCTAAGTTTTGAAATATTAATTAAAAAATTAAGTTAAATGTAATAAAATGTTGTTAGACACGTAACATAGACATTTTTATCTAAAAATTTTATATATTTAAATTATTAAAATATTAAATTTTTGATACTAAGTAACATTTTGAAAATGAGTTTATTTGACATGTCATATTAAACAAATAGAAAGTAATATACATATTTTAAACCTTATCACTCATGTCATGTGTAGTTACATAATTTTAAAATGTTTATATATTTATTAAGTTTTTTCACCTAAATATATAATTTTACAAAAATTTTATGCTCACATACTTGTGGTACTAGCATAGATTATTGTTTAATATATGGTAGTTATAACCTACAACATTAGTTCTAGAAACAACTTTCTACACTAAATCATACATCTCTCTTTAAAATAATTACGTATATAAAACCATATGTTTTAATGACTTTTACAATGAATTATCACATAATTTATCTCTTCACATAATTCTTTCACTCATGCTCATTTCAACTATTTCTAAAATTTGTAGGACTGTATAACTGTATATAAATATGTTGTTTCGATATATTGTATAAGAAAAAAATTAATTTGCTTATTTCAGTAGTTTAATTTACAATTTTAAGAAATACCGGGAGCTATATTAAAAGTAATGTTGAATGTTTTAGTAGGCCTTTTAAAGAATATTCATCAAATTGAGTTTCAGATAATGATTGAAAACAATGTACTATAAATTTTATTTTGGATATTTCAAAATTAAAACCTTGTACCTCAAGTTTTATCAAACCGTGTTTCTTATAGGCTATGAAACTTTTTAAATATTATTTGTTGTGAGTGCTTTATGTATATTTTTCAAAGCTCCCTTCGTTTTCCTTATATAAGTTCAGGACCTTTATAATATTTTATGATAGTTAAGTCATATACTTTTCTAATTGACTTAGCTAATAAAAGCCTCATTTCTGAAAATAAGACTGAACGGTGTTTAAATTTGTATAAAAACTGGAATATAAAAACTTACACAAAACTCAATTTATAAAATATATAGTGGTAAAAAGACAAACCTATTAAATGAAACAAAAACTTAAATAATTTATATTTATAACAAATGTATAAAGAAAAATTAATTAGACTGACAGTTACCAACTCATATAAAACTTGATCGATCAGCATTTAAACGTGAAATAACGTAAAATAAGTTATTAACGAGTTTATAACTTCAGATTTTGACCTCAGATCGCTACAAGTTCCATGGCTCAGAAGCCTCCAAAACAAGCGAAAGTTACACAAGGTAGGTTGACACATTGTTACTTTGCTACGACCTTCTTTCAACTTATAAGTTCTCTTCTCATGTAATATTCTACTTGGTTGCACTCGTATTAGATATATCCTTATTTCAGTTCATGTGGGATAATATACCATTATCATACTTATTCTTACTTATGTAGGTTCATACGTTGTATACTAAGAGAAATTCAAAGTTTGTAATCATATGAACGGTTTATCGAGATATTCTTGTGAAAAAAGAAGAAGAAGGAAGAAATAATAATAGTTAAACTTAAAGAAGACGAAATGTAGGAGATTACAATGACACTTCACTTATTATTTAGTAAAATATGTAATCTTTTAAGTAGACTCTCAATATATTCTAGAGATTTCATGTGGATGTGTAGTTACACCTCTCTAAACTCTCAAAAAATCATATTAAGGAACATGGTGCTATCTACGCATTTAAGGTTGCTTACAAAGAAATTAAACTTCGAAATATGTTTCATGGCTAAATTACATTTTTGGGGTATCTTAGTTCATTCATACAAAAGAAAAATGTTTGTAGAACCCTAATTAATAAGATTTAAAAATACTCATTCAATTTAAATAAGCAGAAATTTTGTTTTATAGCATTTAATTTTTTGTCTGTATTGAGTGTCAAACTAAATGTCCTATCAAGTAGGTGTTTACAAATGTGTATCCAAATATTATTTTTACCCATGTTTTTGTTATGTTTTATAGCAAGATCATCATACAAATAAAGTTATATAATTACAAAATGAACACCGTTAATGTAAATACCTTGGATTATAAAACATTTATAGATTTGATAAGAAAATGTGTAATATATTCCTAGCAATAGTATTCTTTAGTACTGTTATCACATGCTAATAGCTATAGTCAAAGCATGAATTTATATGGCTGTCATATTACATTTCAAGAAGTTTTTAAGAAAAACTGTTGTAAATAACTTCAAAAAACGTTAATTTTTATATATTCCAAACATAACTGTAATTTTATTAAAATTCTGGTGAAGATTATTAAACGTTCTGTATAACATTAACATTATGAAAGTAAATATCATATATAACGTAATTCAAGTATGAGAGTATTAACCATAAATGTAGGACCAACCATATTGTCAAGGTTTTTCCATTCCAATTAATTAAGATATACCTGTATTTATATAATTTAATATAATCAACTCTTATGTAATGATATACTGAGTGTCGCACAACCCTCCACTAATATTTTTAGGTATAAGTTTTGTCAAAAAACAAACCCAAATTGTATATTCAAACTTTTAAAAATTAATTATTACCTGCAAAACCACAATTTTGATTTTCCACCTAAATATTTTTAAATTTTAAAATTCCAAAATTATTATGCATTGCAAAACATATTTTCCCAAAACTAACAAAGATTATCAACTTTTTAGAACGAGCAAACATAATTTAATAGGCGTTCCATAAAAAAAACAGAGGTTGATTGATTAATAATTAACAGGAATTTATTTTTCCAGTAAATTTTAAAATATAAAACACAGTGCAACATGATGTTTTAGTTGTGTACAATATGTAACACAACTCAATTTTTAGTCTAGTATATATCAAAGATCTTAATATATTATATATGCACAGACACATACTTATAAAAAATATATATAACATTATTCTTTTCATGAATTATTTATGAAGTACATAAACATCAAATTTGACACAGAATTTAATTTTGTAGATTCAAGAGGTTTCACTGTTTAGGCCAATATATTAAGTAAATAGTATAGCTACAAAACATGAGCGACGGTTAAATATTCCTTACCGATTCACTAAATATGCGTAATTTCACACTTTATTCGTTAGAAGCTGGAATGCAGGGCTGGCAGACTGTTAATTAACCCTAATAGTACCTTGTCTATAATACAGGACAATACATGGGTAAAATAATGGTAATTACGAATAAATACAGGGTCCTTCAAATACTTCTAAAGAAAGCTAAAGCCACAGTGAGAATGCAAAGATACTACCTTTTCATGTAAACCGTTACAAATGCATTTATACTTTACACAAAGTATACGTGCAACTAACGAGACTAACGAGACTATGCCAGGAAAATAAATAAGACCACAAAGATAAAATAAAAAATAATGAATCAATATTAAATTTAGGTTACTACTATAATTACACATTAAAATTTATCTGTATGAATACTACAATAATACGTATAGAAATGATGTGGAGTGAAAAGCGACACGTGGCGCTAACGCGTGTAGTACTATATAAAGCAGCCCGCTGTGATTTTAGAAATGAGCAAAGCTTAGCGAATTATTTGAAGTATCCCGCTCCACCATAACCGTTCTGAGGCGTCAGTTGTGTGAAGACCGGCGGCTAGTAAAAGGAGGTCGGATATTTTTTTAACGGACCTCGTAGTACAGCATATACAAACGTGTATTACTTTACTGTTTGCACTTAAATTCGTATTAATTTGTAATTGAAGCAATGGATGGTGTCCTTTGTTAATAGGGATAATTAAATATTCGTAAACTAATTTTTTTTTAAATGACTAGATTTAGCCAGCAAAATATTGTTTTCCTCATCAACATGTTTCCTTCTTTTTTCCAAATTGTATGATAAAACTTATTATTTACTCACGATAATAATAAAAAAACATTTGTTATCTTTAAAAATACACGTTGAAACGCAATATTGTATATATAAAATATAAAGTCACGGATCTTATAATAAAATATGAAAATATGTTTTGGAAGGAAGATATTCCGAGTGAGTACTTTTAGTTGATGGCAACATTCAGGTTAAACGACATCGTGGCCCTGACAGCTATATAGTTTGTCATTGGCACACCCACACATTAACTATGTTTTTACTCAGTCACTGTGCCTGTATTGCTTCAACAGTATTTTCCATGAATAGTATGAGCATTCCACTGTTTGGCATTTAGATTTGGCTCTTCTCGTTTTCTGTAATGGTTTATTATTGTTTTTCGTATTAAAAGTGGTCATTCTATTGACAATTTCGAAATTAAAGTTACGTCTTTTAATAAAAATATTTTAGTTATACAAAATACAGAAACTCTAACCCACATATTCATTTAATGAAATTAAATGAAAAATTCTGTATTTATACAGGCAAAGTTAGGGCAGCATGGCCCTTTCTTATTAATGGTGGAGCTAAAGAAAGATTTTGTATTCCAAATGATCACCGTTCGATATTATGCCACACATGAACTGCTTCTGTGCTCATTTATACTTAAATCAATGGGTTTAAATCCTTTGAATTGTTATGGGCTCTAATAATCATGTTTTGCGAAATTATACAAACATTTTGGGTACATTCCAACATGAGGTACAGGTCTGGGATCTTCCAAAAACAGGGAACTGACAAAGGAGAGGGGCATTAAAAAGATAGAAGCATAGAGTTTTTACAGTTATTGTAGATCACATTCTTCTGACTTTTCAAAAACTAGATGGTTCCGTAGCGTGTTTCCATAAATGGATGTGATGAATTAAATAATTTTGAGTCCAGTGCCTTGATATATTCTAAAGAAAACTTTTATGAGGAAATCCTTTGAACTCCTTATTAGAAACTTTGAATAATAATACCAGTATATATATATATATATATATATATATATATATATATAATATATATATTAAAGCAGATTTACTACCAGTACACTTTAGTTAAATAAAATAATTACAATAATTTATTTTACATTATTAAATTAAATATAGATGAAATGTTATTGCCTAATATATTTAATGTACCAATTTTAACTCAATTACAACTTTATAACATTATTGTAGAGTGATGTTATGATATTTGAAGTACCATTTTATAGATAAAAGCAGAGTTTTTAGTTATATTAATACAAAATATAGGTTCCAAGATCCTTAATCTAAAGTATGATTATTTTTAAACTTTAATGTTCCAAGAAGTAATTTATTCCGATGATATGACGATAAATTGCATTTTATGGTAGGGGGAAATATTTAAAATGTCAATTAATTAATTTTAATGAAAAATATACGATAGTTATTATTTGAAGTATAGACTTAATAATATGTACACTTCTTAATTTACATCATTTTATGAGTCAAATAATAGTATAATTTGGAACAAGACATGGAAGAGCTTATTAAATAAGCCTTTTCAGCAATATCATTATTTATTTTAAAAGCACATTTACACTTAACTTTACTAAAAGCAACTGGAAATTAATACACAGATGTTTATATAAAAACCATCAATAAAAGCCATCAAATGTAATCCTTTGTGTGGTAATCCTCCAGATGCGACTTAATGAATACAAATTAGGGTTCCGCACGCTACTGATACTAAAATAATTCCATTTCATTTACATTTCGTTTATATTAAATTGTTCAGGAAGAAACACCAATTAAATAAAACTACGTTTCTAAATTAAGATACACTCATTGTGCTTCATTATTTATTCTTGTTAAAAAAAAATTGTATGCGAATTGTAAAACATTTAACTTCAATATGAACATGTATAATCCAATGTGTTAATGATAATATCATATTTAGTTTGAATAATGCTGCATAGAGGGATTAATTAAATTACTATGTAAACTGAGTACAATCATATGAACTTTGACTTGAAATTAAGCATGCAGCTTTAGCGATGCCTTTTATGAAGAGTGTTGCGGCGTAACCTTACGACGTTTGATTTGAACTCGTCTTTACTACAGTATTCCTAAAATAAAATAGTTGGTAATTTGTTATTGTTTATGTACCTTGTTACTAATTTAGTTTCGAGTATATCATCCCTATAAAATAAAAACATAAAGTAAAATAAATAATTACATTAATATTTCAGCGATTTATTCTAATAAATCACGTTTTTTATAGATTACAAACATAAAATATCTGAACATCACACCATACAAATGTCATGGTTCAGTAGCTTTAAGCAGAAGCTTAAGTTGGACAAGGTAGTCAGACACATGAGTACCTCGCTGTGACCTACTTACAAGTTTTGAGTTCTACTCATGTCATTTTACACACAATTGAGTCTTAATAGTTTCATATATCGAAGTTATATTTCTCAGTTTTCTTGGTTTTCTCATTATGAGCGAAATGTAACAAAAATGAATATTTATTAATAATTTCTTTAAAAAGAACTATATTTATTGATGTGTTACAGCATTGTATACTTACTATTTTACTCTATGTACTCTTTAAAATGATATCCATACAAATTACAATACATGTACTTCTTACAATACAAATTAATTATGCCTTAATATGTATTAAAATAATATTTTCTTCAACTGGTTGAGCCTCAACTAGACCTATCAAAGGGGATCTGGAAATTCCTCTCTTCCTTTCTGCTTCTCTACATGTATTTTTGCACTATGGACAGAAAATGAAATAATTTAATAGATTTATAATTTGAAGTTAAATTGTATTTCTAGATGGACAAGATTGAAATGTGTTACAACACATGTCGTCGAACAGGCTTAACTGAGGTCGAATGCAAAATCTTAAGTATCTAAAGCATATCATAATTAACAGACAGAACGACAGGAAAATTATATATTAAATAATGTAAAACAACGTACTGATTCTCCAAAAAAACTAAAGACAAATTGTCTCAGCCTACCAAGTGATAGGTTTAAACGATACTACAAAATCCCATAGTTGTACATTTAATCATAAAACCAATTCTTATCCGTCTATAGAATGAAGTATCATGTAATTTCTACTTTAATTATGCAATATACTGCGAAATATCTTGCTACAAGTTAAATTCGGGTTAGTATCATTTTTAATAATAAAATTCTATACAACAAAGTTTTTATAAGATTACCTGTATTTTGTAAAAGTAGTGATCGGTAGTCAGCATGTGTTAATATATAAGTATTGTTTATATAACAGTTTAATTCAATTAATTGGTATATTAATGACATGCAACTTCGCAGATCTACGTGCTTTGCAGAGTTGAAATGAAAGGTCAAGCACAGTTTAAAGTATATTGGTTACTTTATTTTTCGAGATATCATGTTCACTTACAAAGAGAATTGAAGTTTTTACAGCCCCAAGTGTGGATAAACTACGATTACACTCAGCCAATAAAATCAAGTTAGGTAGAGTAGCATGTCCCTTCGTGGTAAATGGCAAAACCTCTTGCAAGATATCTCAGAAACAAGATAAAAAAATACAACAATATATTTTTTATAATATATGAACTGTCACTTATACAAGGCCAATGACGGTAAAAACCAATCTATGGCCCTCACAATATTGCAGTATGGTAATATTGCACCATTGAGTTGTATCCCTGTACATTAATGAAGTCAATAGTGTACACAATCCTTTTGTCCATATTAAAATTTAGCCCGTGCATTTCAGTCCAATGTAGTATCTCTTGAAAGTCCAAGTAAACGTTTTCAACTTTTACGATTAATCACTTACGTTGCAGTTAGCGTAAATCTATAGATCATCAGCATAATCATGAAAATTTCAATAGTTTTAGTTCTATGTGTATACCATTAATGTACAGAGCAAACGGTAAGGGGCAAAGAATAAACTCTTGAGGTACACCACATGTGACAGGTTTCCACTCAGGTTTGTTGTCATCGACAGCAAAACACTGCTGCCTCCCACTCGGATAAGATACCATTTACGAAAATAACTCAGCATTGAATCCAAAGAATTTAAATTTTTTCAAGCAATAGAGTTTGATTGATAGAATAAAAAGTATTACAGGAGTCAAACAAGACTAGAACAGTACAAGCCGTCTTAACGATCTACCTGAGAAAAGAATGTCTAGCACCGTTATAGGCAAAGGTGACTTTAGGGACATTATGCTTACCTTAGACCCGGATGCAGCCTCCACCTTCTGTCCTTTTCAATGCAAACCCACTTTGAGATGGCCCTAAACGTTTCACCCCTAGAAATAACACAACACGGTTGAGGTCCAGTCATGTTACACACTGAGTGCAAGTTGGTCATAGAATCAGCACTTTCGATTCTAGAGAACCCCTCAAGACCCATCAAAGAGTCACAATGTTGATTCTGGAAAGGGAAGAAACTACTTGATAGCTATCACAGACAAGGTTGGAGTTGAACACACAAGAGTCTAAAACCTTTACTGCTGGTCTCACTATCTGTTAAAATTCAAATTGACTTACTCATTTACTGTACTTTATTTTTGTACTTGTTTCATAATTCCTTTTCGTAGGTTCTCGATGATCGATAGTTATTTTTAAGTTTGTATCATATTCCAAATCGTATACATCTTTATAACTCTTAACCTGTACCTGGTTTTCTATTTGTTGATCTTGAGGTGTATTTCATTTTAATAGGAGAACATGCAATACCATTAAGTAAATTTTAACACACATTTGTTTATGTTTATTCTTTTGAATTAAGCATTCCAAAAATCAGTTTTTAAATACGTTTGCAGAATTGTGTAGTAATTTAAAAATAGAAAATCAAGGGCTTAAAGTTCTTAGAAAACTGTATTTATTTACCTTTACTAATTCTAATAATTTATAATAGATATAAATGTGTTCAATCATATCCTGCAAGTGCGATACACTACAAATGTTTGACAAATGGTGTCCATTTATTGACGTCACGTGCTACCGGATATTACCTGGACCTATTTCCGGTTCCGTTGCAAGAGAATGGCTGATAACATTCACCAGGACATCACTGCATGTTTTGTCAGTTTGATAAGAGCTTGACCATAAATTTTCTGACTATTTTGTGAACTATAAAATTTACTCATAGTCTTCTGTTAAGATAACCTACATTAGTTTTCAGTTATCAATAGTTTTGAACGTTCGTGATTACTTTATAAAAATAACTTTACTAAGGTAATTTATTTAAAACGTAATAATGTAGATAATTGCAATACAGTAATAAATATAACAACAGTTTTCAATCTTACACTGTGCAATACTCTACACATTATTTAAAGTATTTTACTAATATATCAAGGTAAACTCTAATGATTGGAATTTGGTTATTATACTAAATTAGATAATTTTAATAATTAATATTGTATTTTTTATTATATTTATTATTGGTCAAAATACTTTGCTTTTAAAGCTGCTTAGTAAATGTGTAAATAAATCCACAAAATTGAACCAAAAACATGAAAAGTTGAAATATCTAATATTGTATTTAACGATATTTTTTATTATTTCCGCAGTGTTATTTCTTTTTGAATACTTAAGGCAATTCCTAAGTAATTCATTTATCCATTCATTCTTGAGTGAAAGTCCTAATTTAGTTTATTTTCTGTACACAGGGTATAACATTGTCCCACATGTAATTAAATTGAACAATTACAGGTAAAGCAATAAAACTTGATATATCATTACTGCCTTATGAAAGTACTTTTTGAAGTATCATATTTATGTCAGGTCAGAGGGATGGCCCGCAAGGAGTCAGAAAGAAATCTTAAAGAAGAGCATAGGTCGCGTAATACTACATCAATTCAAAGGTCTTTATTACATAGACATAGAACATAGAAAAATTATTTATTTTCTTGAAAATATGTACAATAATAAAATTATATAAACATCATTCATACCTTAAGCACAAACATTGCTCCTTAGTTGTAGACACAATTGACATGAAAATAAAAATAAAACAATGTAACTTTTTGTTAAAGAAATATGAACATATCTTTTTTTATATTAATACAGCTAAGGTACATCAATAAACAAAATTCAAGAAAACAAAATAGGACCTCAAAAGGCAAGGAACTGCCTGTGTAGAGGCTCCAATTTTCTTAGAAAAACAAAAGAAAACAACACTCAAGCAAATGAAATTAACAAATAAATTCAAATACAATAAATCTTCCCATTTAAACTAAGCTTTAATAAAACAAATTTGAATAAAAAACACATTATATCATTTTCAAAGTCTAAAGCTAATTAAGTACATAAAATGCCATAAATATAAATTAAAACCATATCCAGTTATTATATTTTCCATATAGACTTAACGTTTGTACAGACTTAACCAACAATAAACTTAAAATTAATCAACTATTTATATTTACTAGAAAATCAACACTTTCAAAAGACAATAACCACGTTTTTAATTTTTTTGAAAGTGGTTTAGAATAATTACAATTTATTATTACACTTGGCAAAACATTGTAAATTTTGGGTCCTAAAAAGATGTAACCTTTTTGAAAAAAGTTAAATTAGGCTTGGGCACAGTAAATACAGGTTCATTTCTTAGTTTAGGGATATAACTACTATTTTTTTTTTGTGGTAAATTCCCACTTCTTACATAAAACAGCTTTAGGACCTTGAAAACAAACAAATGCTTCAGAGGAAGAATTTTACTAGTTACAAATAGAGGATACGAAGCTTCTGTCTTCACCTTTCCTGTCATTAATCTTAAAAAAAACTTTTGCAAAAGAAAAATCGGTTTGATATTTGATTCATAATTCCCACCCCAACAAATTAAACCATATTCCAATCTACTATTAACTAATGAGAAATAAACCGTTCTTAAAACTTATTCTCTACAAATTGTTTTCAAAAAGTAAATACATCTCAATACATTAGTAAGTTTAGACTTCAAATTTTGTATATGTTTCTTCCAATTTAACTCATGATCTAATATAACTCCTAAATACTTCATAGTAGTTGTCTGACCTACTATAGCACATTCAATATTGCATTTGGATTGAAAACAAAGGGATTTAGCACATTTATAAACTATACAGTCTTGGAATTTCTTCTCAATCCTTAAATTAAAGTGTATATATTTTGTCTTGGCAGGACTTAGCAGCATATTATTACTAGAAAACCACCATTGAAGTGCATTCAAATCAAAACTAAGGGAATTTTTGACCGTTTCCCAATCATATTCAACATAACATAAGGCTGTATCATCAGCAAAAGAAGTTATGTGACCGTGAAAACGTGAATCGCAAAGATCATTAATATAAATTAAAAATAAGATCGGACCAAGCACAGATCCTTGGGGTACACCGTGTGTTTTATTATGCCAAAGTCACTGATTGTTTTACAAACTTTTACACATTGTTTTCTATATGTTAAATAGCTTTGAAACCATTTTAAAACTTTACCTCTAATTCCACAGCCAAACATTTTTTCTAAGAGTATCCTATGATCCACCGTATCGAAAGCTTTCTTAATATCCAAAAACAGACCAGTAACCTTTTTAGCTGAATTCAAACCAAAGTAAACATTTAAAAAAGAATTCTTAAAGCATCTTCTGTATTTAAACCACTTCTAAATTCAAAATGGTTTTTACTAAAAAAATTTATTTTTTCAAGAAATTTTATTAATTTTTTCTTCATTACTTTCTCATAAATCTTAGCAAATGTTGAAAGGAGCGATATAGGCCTAAAGTTATTGCAATCATTTTTTAATTACTTTTATGCAAAGGAATCACTACAGCCTGTTTTAATTTATCAGGAAATATACCTTTATTAAAACTAAAATGATTTAAATAATGTAAAACTGCCAATATTTCTTTCAGAATGGACTTAATTAAAGTAGAGTTGATACCATCGATGCCAGGTGATGTACTGTTTTTAATGAATCAATTGCAATTGTTAGGTCTTCGACGTTTACTTCATCCAAAAACATTGGTTTTAACGTAAATTTCTGGGAAAAATATTGTTTATACTCCAAGTTATTAAAGTTATCTGGCTTTTCACTAGAAATATTTAGTTTATCAACAACAGAGAGAAAAAAATTGTTAAACTCATTTGCCACTACATGTGGGTCACTAACTGTACTTCCATTTACAATTAAGGCTATTTTTCCAGGTTTTCGAGTTTTCTGACCAGTAACATCATTTATTACCCTCGAAGTAGACTTTGAATCACCTCGACAGTTTTCAAAAAGAAGACTATAATATGAATCACGCAATAAACGGATATCTGACACAAGCTTATTCCTAAGTTTTTTAAAATAAATTTTCAACCTAACGTTCTCTGGATGCCTTTTAACTTTTTCAAACAGCTTATTTTTAAACTTAGTTCGACGGCAAATAAAATCATTCATCCACGGCTTTAACTTACAGACCATAGCCCTATTTGCAGTCTCAAATATACTTATAGAAATTGCATGAATTAAAACATTAAGAAAAACGTCAAAAGCATCAGAAGGGTTAGGCTGACAATAAACATCCGTCCAATCCGTGTTAGCAAGAACCGATCTAAGTGTTGCGTAATTGATGCGATAAGAACCGGTGGTAGCATGAGAGCAAAGGTCAGCTGCACCTGCCGCCTGCACACACACACACACGCACACGCACCACAATCATACAATGATCAGTTATAATTGCTTGTACAACAGATGCCTCTATCTCCGTCTCATCTTTACTATTTACTCGTGCAAAAACATTATCTTTATTAGTTGAGTACAATGCCGCAAATCCGACCTGTAAAGGTTCACTCCTTTTAATTAATCATAAAGCTAGAGGCATTAGAATCAATATGATTAAGTGACATTTTATAGATGCTAATTACAATAAACCATTAAATAGTGACAAGTAAATAATGAATGAAATAATCGCTTGACCAAGTGACATGAGAAATACTCCTAAAACTACTTATATTTTTGACTAACGAATAAAACATTAGATATTAAAATAGTAAGAAAAGAACAATACGCTGTTTAAAGTCATTGCAAGAAAGGTGTACGATTATATGAACTCCTGTTTTAGCGTTTTGGTGTAAAAAATTGGACAAATGTCCAACGTTATTTTACTTTCAGTTATATTTTTCCACAGTGAGCGTTTGCGACTAGATTTTGATTCTTTCTTTAAGACTTCAGGTAACAAAAATTACAAAACACAGGCAGGGTTTTAAGTGTTTGATATAAATGGTGAGGGCCTATGGAAAAGAATAATATAAATATTTTTTATAAACGAAACTGACAAATAATTCAGGGTTTTCTGAATACACTTCATCCATTATAATGAGGATTAGAAAATACTTATTTAAGTAGAGCAGTGTTTAATATTCATTAACAGGTGGCGTCTGGAGGGGATGATAAAACCATACAAAACTTCAGTGGAAAACTTTTCTCATTAAACTTTTTAAGTAATGTCACTCGGAATGAGTTAATAGTCGAGATTGCACTTAGCGTCGTCGCCTAATGATGTCAACCCTTATTGATAAGCGATCGTGAATTACATTTAAATAAACAGCCGGCATTTTGTTACTTACTATTTAAATTTATTTTTATTGCTAAAAAATAGTAATAAAAACATGTTTCTAAAGAAAAGTTCCTAGAGGAACAACGATTCGTTTGAAAAGGAAAAGCTTATCCCAATAAACAGGAATTACCTCATTTTGTATAAACATTAAATAGATAATTAGGCGTTGCCTACGAGAAAACACAGCTCGATTCCCGTAAAAATATGATAGTTTCATTACTTGAGTAAATTACGAAATACGAGTAGGTAACACACTGCTGCTTTAACACAACACAACTGGATATTCAGTTTTGATGACATTTGTAAAAAGTATAGTATATTTAAATGCCATAAGAATTTAGAGAAATTAATTTATAATTCTTCTCATTGAAAACACATGAAAATTAAATAACAAACGAAAACAATTTTGAAATGTCTAATAGTTTACTCGTATTTGATGTCAAACACAATGTAGAGATGACGGAAGAAATAGTATGAAATATATGCTCACCATTGTTAAAAAAGTAAATTGCATTAAGAATCTGTAAAATAGTACAATTCTTAAGACACAAAACCTAAATTATTTTACTAGAATTCCTCAAAACAAAATCTGGAACAACATACATAGATCTCAAATAAAAAAGCAAAATAAAATATGGTAAACAATTCAGAAGGAAGAAGTTCCGAGTGAATAACTTTAGCCGATGGTAACATTGAGGTTAAACCACATCTTGTCTGTGGCAGCTATATAATACTGTGTCAATGACACACTCATACCTAAACTATGTTATTCCTTAGTTACAGTTTAATACTAAACCATAGTTCTCCTGATTAGTAGTAGGCCTACTTATTTATTATAGGTTTGTGACTAGATCTGATCCGTTAAAACCCTTTTGATAAACAGAATTGTGCTTGTAATAAAAAATATATATTCCTCTATTTTACAGTAAACATGCCTATATTTATAGTTTGAGTTGGAACTGAAATAATGTGTAGTTAACTTTATAATTGTGAAGCGAGATTCTGATCCACTCTTAGCCTATTTAACCATGTAAATGTTTGTGTGTCCCTACAGGAGAGTATTGATTTGCTTGCAGAATGGTGCGACGTTAATGATATGCTTCTGAGCATTTCCAAGTGCTCTATTGTGACATTCTCTAGATCAGATACTCCTATTCTTTATCATTATAACCTTAATAATCAACCCCTGGCACGTTGTTCTAAAATAAAGGATCCGGGTGTCATACTTGCTTCCGACCTAAGTTGTCATGAGCGTATCAATCACATTTCCAAAAAGGCTAATGCAGCACTCTATTTTGTTATTAGGACCAGTCGTGATATTTTTTCTGTCGGAGCTCTGAACATCCTCTACGTCCACCTTGTTCGACCCATACTTGAATATTCTTCTACTGTCTGGAACCCTTACCTTGTTGGTCACATTGATAGGCTTCAGAACATACAGAACCGCTTCATTCGTTTGATTGGGCTGCGGCTGGGCTTTGAGTACCGTAATGTGCCGATTGATGACCTTCGAGTTCAGTTTAACTTGGAACCTCTCCATTCAAGACGTATAGTTCATGATCTGCTTTTCTTGAAGAAGTTAATCTGCTCTGTCATTGATGCACCTGATCTGCTCGAATTGCTGGACTTCCGGGCATCACGTCATCTTCGTCACCCCCAGCTGTTTGCAAGGCGGCACTACACCACACAGTACATGTTCCACAGTGCTTTACCACGTCTTCAACGCCTGGCAAACAACCTCCCCAGACATCTGGACTTCTTTGGTATGAGCTGTGATGCCTTCAAGAGAGAGTTGAGACTAGCCTGTCATGACTTGCATATCGTCTGATAACTTTTCCCCCATTATTCTTGTTGTGTTGCTCTGTTATTGTTTCTGCTTGTTTTTTGTTACACATTTATAATTACGACTGTGCCTATTGGTTATATATTTACATTTTATTACTTGCATTTGTTGTTTTTATAGTTTTTTTTTCTCTGTTGGTACCTATATATTTTTTACTCTTCTTAGTTATTTACAGTATTTTCCCCATTGTTGTTTACTTTATATAGTTTATTTGCACTGTTATTATTTATCTCTTTATTTATTCATATGTCACGTCTTAGACAGTAATGTGCATGCATTTAAGTTAAATATTTTGTATTTTTTTCAGTTTTTTATTTACCACTATCAGTCATTAATGTTAATATTTTTTTTTACTCTTGTTATTCATTTAAAGTTTATCTTTCATTGTTGTTGATAATTGTATAGTTTATTTGCATTGTTATTATTTGTCTGTTTGTTTCTCCATATTGTATGAGAAATACCTTACAGTAGTGTATTAAGTTAATATTATCACTAATTTATTATATACTTTCACTAATTTTTAATATAATTTATACTTTCTTATTACATTATTTATACGTTAATTATGCCTAGATCTGATTTAGAGTCCAGTTGCATGTTTGGTTTGGCCCTTTTGTTTAAGTACGTTTTAATAATCTATTACAAGTTAATAAATGTTAATTGGTTTTTGACCGTTGGAAGGAAATAAATAAATAAATAAATATAAATTAATAAAATACAATAAATTATTTTAAAATTATATTGTTAATGAAGTTGTTTTGGTTTTTAGTAAAATTAATTAAGTTTATAAATTTATTTAATATTATTGAGAATTCCTTGTAGGAGGAATCTTCTAGTCGGTTATTTACTAAAGGTTATGTAAATTTAATTGTTTTAGTGCTTGTTTTAAATCAAATAATATAAACATAGCTTTCCTCCTCATTTCAATTTCAATGTAGTGCATAGGTCACTTAATATGTTACAACATACAGTAACAGTAACTCGCAGTATAGTAAGAGTTTATGAAGTAAACTTTAAAACTATTTTCATTAATACCAAAATTGGAAAAACGGATATTGTATCATTATTATTATGTAATATACCGTTTTGATGATTTTCTTTTTCTCCTCGTAAATAGTCGTTTCAGTTCAAATGGCAATACATATATGAAGAATCCATAAAAATAAATATAAATAATGTAAAAAATAAGTATAAATTTTTTTGTGTAATCTTCTAATCACCGAGATATTATCCGCTCTAAAACCTAAGACAAATTTCACAACAATTAACAGTTGTTATTGACGATGTGAATATCAGCAATGTAATATCGAACCGTTATATTACAAAGTAAACGGTAGCCATTATAGTAAGCTAAGTAAATCTAATCACAAACGGTGTCTCTGGCAGTGTGCCACCCTTACCCCTTCTGTATAGTAATTAGCTGTTACCACATCCTACCACCTCCCAGCACTTCAGCTCATTCGACTTCAATAATTACTGCTCTCTGTTAATCAACTGTAGCTATTGTCTGGACGTTACCCACTCGACTGTTTATAAGTGAAATGTTCTGCTAAATGTAAGGTTTATAGACCTATTCATTCTCGAGATATTTCTTCACCTCAAGATTGTTATCTCAGTCAAAGCCGAATATACGTCAATCACCTACATTTTTGCTATTTTGGAATGAACGTTATAGCTTATTTTTGCTTGAAATATCCTGCTAAATGTGCGTAGGGGTATCTACGCTACTGTCGAATTTATATTACCTATGATGTTTCATATAAAATGCTGTCACATGAAGATTTAAATTGCATCTGTTATCGAGAAATAGTTAGAAAACGTACAAACTGCCAACCAGTTATACCTTGCCAGCCCAATACCCAGTAACGAGCTATACACTTTTGCAAGTCTCTAATTCAATATAATCTCGCGTTCTCTGATGATAAAAGACCTTGGAGTCATGCTTTCTTCTAATTTAAACCCTCAAGAACATATTAACTATATTTGTAAGAGAGCTAATTCTGCCCTATACCTCGTCATACGGAACAGCCGCAGCATGTTCTCTATTCATGTTCTACGGATCCTTTACATCCATCTGGTGAGACCCTTACTGGAATATTCTTCACCTGTTTGGAGCCTTTGCTTGATTGGACAGATTGATGGACTTGAGAACGTTCAAACCCGTTTCGTCCGTTTTGTTGGTTTGCTGCTAGGCTTCGACTACCGCACTGCTGCAATTCATGATCTGCAACTCCAGTTGAACTTGATGCCACTTCACACAAGACGAATAATCAATGACCTACTGTTCCTGAGGAAGCTGATTAACTCGAACATTGATGCCCCTGATCTACTTGTCAAGCTGGACTTCCGCACTTCTCGACAACTGCGCCACACCCATCTTTTCGCTAGACGTCAGTATTCGACCCAGTACTTGTTCCACAGCACTTTTCCTCGCCTCCAGCTGCTGGCCAACAGCATGCCGGACGACATTGATCTGTTTTATACAGGTGAGGAGGCCTTCAAAAAGAAGTTGTTGGACTGGAAGGCACTGCATTGAATCTGTATTCGGCAATCAAAACTGTAGTTATTAGTATAACATATGGTGCATGTTCATTAGTTTTTTCCGAATTCTATTTACTTATCATGATCTTCAATATTTATTATAAATTATTGTTATTTATTTGTTATCGTTGTTAAAATTTATTACGAATTCTATAGATTCTATTTTGTTACTCTAATACAGTTAATACTTATTACAAATATGTAGATTTTATTTACCCTTACTAGTATAGTTATATTTATTGTAAATCATATAGCTTTATTTATTGTTATTGTTGCATAGTGTTAGCTGTATTGTTCCCTGCATGTTTTAATAATTAGTTTTAAAGACCAGTTGCATGTTTAGCTTGTCCCTTCTCATACCTTAATTTTTTTTTATTAAGTTTTAAATTCCGTTGCATGTTTGGCTTGGCCCTTTGTGTGTATAAGTATTAGTCATCTTGAGAAACTTTGTAAAACTGTAACACGTTGAAAATTGGTCTTTTGACCGTTGGAAGTTAAATAAATAATATAAACCCTCAACCATATTCCATTGATGTTATCTATGAAATATATATATATATATAATATATATATATATATATATATATATATATATTGTCTACAAAGTTAATGACTAACAACTTTTACGTGAAGGAAACAGGATTTTTCCGGACATTTGCCATCGTTCAGTGAAACAATAAATCAGTAACACTACGTTTCGAGATCTGAAATCTGATCTCTTCTTGAGCTAAAGAGCTAACCTAATACATAATATTACAAACTAAGTTAAAATAAACAAATCTTACCAAAGCGTTGTGGCACGCCTAAGTCAGGAATCACAACCTACATCTTGTTTGTCAACTTCACTAACTCTATAAACATGCACTTAATAAAAAACTATACAAAACACTAATCATTAAAACAGAACTACGGAATACATGTAACAATACGTCTTCATTCGTCCACTAACCACCTACGACTGACCAGAGGGACTAGCCAATGGTAATCGTGACGGCAGACTAAAACAAGATGGCGGAAATAAAAAGGAAGGGGGACAGGAATGGGCCCTTTCGTTATTATTGGTTCATGCGAGATGAACTTCTTAAAACCATATTGCGACTCCGCATTGGTTTATTACAAATATCTGATCCTTTTGATACTTTTGGTTTTCTGTTTAGTTAATTTTTTAGAATTGGCAACCAAAGCGGCCTAATCTCGACTGATGGTTGACTGATTGGTTGGTCTGCCAATTTAATGTATGTTGCCTCAATTAATTTCCTTTTGAAGAAATGTGGTTCCCGAGGTATTATGTTGGCTTCATCCCAATTCATATGATGGTTTTCGGACCAACAATGGTGTGCAATTTTTGACTTCTCTGTTAGACCCTTTCTCGTGTTTTCTTTGTGCTCTTTTATCCTTACGTTTAGTGGTCTTTTTGTCTCACCTATGTATTCCCTATTGCAACTACATTTTATACTGTAAACACAGTTTTTGGAATCCTGTGTGCCATTTTTTGGTCTTGTTTTTACGTGACTTTGTCTAAGAGTGTTGTGTGTTTTAAACGCGGTTCTAATGTTGTACTTTCTACCTACTCTTCTAATTTTCTCCTGTAATCCCGGCAAATAAGGGATTTGACATAAACGCAAATTTATCACAATTCTGTTTTTCTGACTCAGGAATGATTCTTCTGGTTCTTTTGCACTTATTTATTACTAATTGAGGGTATCCATTGCTTCTGAGATCCGATTCAACTTTCTTAAATTCTTCTTTTAATCCATCTTTATCTGAGCACAAGCTCTTTGCTCTATCAAACAACGAGTAGGCTACTCCTTCTTTGATAGATTTTTGATGGTTGGATTGATAATTTAAATATTTTCCTGTGTGTGTTATCTTTCGAAAAACAGTTGTCTTAAGGACATCCCTAACTCCTAATACACACACATCCAAAAAGGGAAGCTTGTTTTGGATTTCCACTTCCATTGTGAGGCGGATGGAAGGAGAAATACTATTAATGTGATTCAAAAAATTATTTAATTCAATGTCTCCATGAGAAAAAATAACAAAGGTATCATCCACATATCTCCACCAAATCATGTAGGTTGTGATTCCTGACTTAGGCGTGCCACAACGCTTTGGTAAGATTTGTTTATTTTAACCTAGTTGTTATATTATGTATTAGGTTAGTTCTTTACCTCAAGAAGAGATCAGATTGCAGATCTCGAAACGTAGTGTTACTGACTTATTGTTTCACTGAACGATGGCAAATATCCGGAAAAATCCAGCTTCCTTCACAATCCTTCCATCGTCAAAAATAACCTTCAAACAAAGAACTTTTACGTAACATTATAAATCTGAAAAATATAACTATATATAACTAAATAAACCAATATCTAGATTGCGAATATACAACTAACCTAGTAAATATAAGGTTTACGATAGACTAATTGAAGTAAAGTAGTGAAACCCAGATCATTGTTGAATATTCATTACCTCGTGGCGTCGAATGGATATGATGAAACTTTACAAAACATCTCTGGAAAACTTTTCTTATTAAACTTTTTGAGTAATGTCAGGTGGAATGCTCTGTAATTCGTAACCACACTTTAGTTTGCTATATACTACAATCACATTGATAAGATATCATGAATCGCTTAGTTATTAAATCTATATTTTATTTATATTATTCCTTAAAAATATAATTCTAAAAATGTATCTAAAAATCAATATGAATTATATAACATAATACTTTCAAATATATCTCGTAGGATTAACTATGCGTATACGTACTACTAATTTAATTTGAATAACCATTATAAATAACGTTTTTAAATTAAGTGCAATGACGGCATAGTGATATTGCTCGTAGAATGCGTGTAAAATATTATGATTAAAGTATACTAGTAGATATATTTTCGGAAGAAATTACATATATGGCATCCATTACACTCCTGGATTTGAATTAAAATTGAATATTGCTTTGGTTGTTTAGCCAATGTTCGTACCGTTGTGCTATTCAAGCCAGGGGTGGTGTTCTTGACTAATATGATTAATTGATTTATTAAAATTGGAATTTTAATTAATAGTTTTACCCAACACACTTTCATTTGTTGACCAAAAATATTTTAAATGTGTGGATATCCATTAGATTTGGGTATAAGCAAATATATAAAATAAGTACAGTTGGAAATTCACTAAAGACAGTATAGGGTAGATTGGTTGAAAAATAGCAACAGATAGGCCCTCTTGAAAATATACTCCTATAGTTATCTAGTATACATCATAACTCGTAAAACACTAAAACGCGGGGGATTCTTTTTTATATACCTTGAAGCAAAAGCGGGAAATCAATGTCAGAAATATAAAATAACGGAAGTTGAAATGAAATACAGTAAGAAAATTCGGTGAGACGACGTTCCGAGTGAATAGCTCTAGCCGATGGTAACATTGAGGTTAAACGACTTTGTGTCTCCGACAGCTATATACTTTTTCAGTGGCACACTCATGCCTAAAGTATGTTTTTACTCTGACACTATGTTTTTTGCTCCCTCTTAAGTTCCAATTATTTTCTTGTGGAATTGTAAAGTCTTTAAAGCCCCATGTAGTAATTCATTTTATTCCTAGTAAATAACTACCATATTTTCACGTCGTAGAAGTTGCCTGCACGAATAACAAACATTTGGCAAGTAATATTATGTTCTTATTACAACATGCTTGTTCTTTTTATGATTTTATGATTTTTTTATGTTGTTTTTTTTATCTAGTGCGTGTTCTGTTCTTTACTTTACTTTACTTTACGTCTTGTAAACATAATTATGTTCCTGCTCATTTCCTTAGCCGTATTATTGTGTACAGAAATTCTACCCCACCCTTACTAAATGAGTGAATTATTCACTTCATTCAAATATGTATACACCGTTAAAAACAAAAAACAAGGATATTACCAATTACAAATAAATAGAGAATCCTAAGGAAACTGGCCTACCGTTTAAAGAGTGGACTATAAAAAACTATAGAACAAATTTATATTGGTCTATAGAGAAATGATTAGAATTGAATTCATTTAACTTTTTGTTGTAAACGAATCATGTATTTACATTACTTTGAAGTGGATTACCTTAATGTTTCTATTTCGTTTGTGTATGTATTGTTCGAGATAAAATAAAAGACGCCGTGTGGCCTTAACCTCATCGGGAAACCCTTTTATACCACGTTCTAATGACTTAAACTATCTTTAAAAATTTTAACCCTATTTATTTATGGAGTCCCATTAATGTATGTTTTAGTGCATGGTACTTTAAACAAACTAAAGCAAAGAAATCTCAAATTATTTTATACCTCACTTTTATAGAATAACCCTTGCAGAAGGAATCTGCTCGCATTATATTGAATTATCATCCAATCGTGTATGTATTTTGGTACTCGCCTTGCATGGAATACTATAAACATAACTCTATTTCTCCTTGAAATTTGAATATAATGCTTTGCTGGTACAATATGTTTAAAAATGTATAGCTATGTGAGTATTTATGATGTTGGTTTAAATAAAATTTAGTAAATACAGAATAAAAGACATATATAAAAATAAAGTATATATAAAGCAAATAGTTTCGTATGTGGTAGGTTTGAGTTAAAACCCAAAAAGATTCACTGGGTAAGATTCACTTTTTTCATTGTTGTAAAGTTATTTATAGTTTAGATTTTACTAATTGTAAATATATTGCAAAAATTATTTTAAATAATGAAAACCCAAACAAATGCATTGTGTTACTTTTGATCTATAAGATATGAGGAAGATTTACTTATTAAAAAAAATAAATATTATAATTAATATTTTGCAGCAATTCCTACAACCGCTTTTGTCAATAACCAGTTTAACGACTAAAGTTTGAACCGGTATAGTGCCATGTACACGCAACCAATTGTAGTGAACAAAGTAAATATAATCACAAACGGTGTCACTGACAGTGTGCCATCCCTATCCCTCCCCTTTTCTGCAGTAATTAACACTGACCACCTCCTATAACTGCTTTAAATTGTTTTGGATATAATAATTTGTGAACGAACACGTTGTGGTTTTGTTGATGTTTTCCGATCTATGTATAAAAATACAGTTTCCAATACGCCCTAACTCAAGTCAGTAGATAAATTCGCTCCGATATACTTCCTTAAAAAAATTTAACAAATTCTTAGCCAAAACTGACAGACAGATATGTACTATTAATCCAGTCAACGTTTCCAATTTATGGAAGAAATTTTACGGTAATGTAAAAGTCTATAGCCCAATTATTTTATCTCGACTTACCCTGTAGAGAAGCAGACTCAGGGAAGAGAAATATTGCTGGTTACGCGATTAAGAGGCATTACAAACAATAAAAATTATGGTTGCCTGTAAAGTCGGGCGAAGATTTTACGTGACAACGTCTTTTTCTCGGTAGAATATTTATTGATATGAATATTATTAAATTGCACAATAGGAACAAGGAATTGAATGAAAATAAGAATTGCACAAATTTTAACTATAGAAATATATTTTGTTTACTAAAACATTGTACATAATTTGAAATTAATTAAAATTTTTTATTGTAAATGGTAAAGTTGAATAAAACATTTACTAAAATTGGAATTTGAAATTCTTGCTAAACACAGTTAAATTCTAACTCCGCGCGTGGTGATTGGTCGGTTTAGCTCGTTTGTTTCGTCGCACTGTTATGACAGGTTAGAGGTTATAATTTGTTATTTTAAATGTTTTGACTAGCAATACGCGCTGTTTCTTCTCAATCGACTGAATTACGATTGATTGCAGAGTGATTTAAACTAATAATTTACTTAACACTATCAACATTTGTCAATAGTATGACATAACCTATAAACTCAGTTTCTCAACTTTTGTGTCAATCTAACAATTAATCAATCAATTATAGTTTACGATAATGAAATATCAGTGTACAATTATTTACCTTTATTGTTGTAGTTGTTGTATATGACGAATCTAAGCACTCCACATTTTCACGAATAAACATAGTTATCTGCTTTATCCCGTGCGGCGGACCCACTGGACGGGTATCGTAACGTTACCGGGCGCTACACTTTTTCATGAGTGACTCCGAGCCGCAACCTAATTTAAGACGTTGTCACGTCAAAATGTGTCATAGAAAGAAAAGTTCATTGTAACAACACAGTTTAGCAGATCCACAAATTTGCACATCAAAATAGGCCATCCTGTATGCTCTTGCACGAACAATGAGGTATATTAATATCAGCATTCTGTTTTCTCTCGTTACACAAGTTATAGTCTACATGGCCTCTACAGAAACATTACATCAAACTCTAACTTGACTGCAAGCTGCCGATTTACGACGACATATCCCCAAAAATGCTTATACAAAAGTGTGATTTTTAACAAGACATTTGATTGTAACAAATACGAGTTTTACAGTATCAGTATATTATTAGGAGTAATCAGATTGTTTGTATTATTACAGGTGTTACGACGTTCTTTGTTATTTCCTCCCCCTTTGCCAATGGGAGAATACTAAAGGTTCTTAATAGAGACTCATAACTGTAACTTGAAATATAAAATGTTCACTGACATTATAATGATTGCTCAAATTAAGAAAAATAATTTCAACAACATAATATTTTCGGACGTCCACGTCAGATTTACATGGTTATGTTGAATGAATGGCGTATAGTTCTGACATGAGTAAATGGAGCATCGGTAGAAATAACTTGCACAGCAAAGCCTTTGTTAACGATGGAAGTTGAAATAAACCTCCATCTCAATAAATATTTAAATTAAAATACAGGCCAGCAACTTCTAGTTGCTAAGACAACGAAGGGTTTTGTTTATAAAATATCAGAAGCTAGGAACTCCAGAAGGTTGAGGTCTCCAGGAGCTCCTACAAATTGAAAACTCCCAAATGCTATTTGCTACCAGGAGTCGAGAACTCTCAAAATTTAGTTTTTGTCAAAAACAGGGATCTGAAAAAGGCTGGAATCCCTCGCTGGAGCTCGTGTAGAATTGCCTTTGTAAGTGATGGAAGTTACAATAAATCTCCATCTCAATAAGTATTTAAATTACAATTGAGTTCGACAACTTCTAGAACCTAAGAAACCTCAGAATATTTTGGTGTAATATTTTAGAAGCTGGGAACTCCCAGAGGTTGAGAGCTCCAGAATCTCCTAAAAATTTAAAACTCTTAAATGCTAGAAACTGCTAGATCTTTAGAGCTCTGAAACTTTCAAAAAACTTTCTAGGTCCTTCCAAAAACAGGGAGATAAAAATGCCATGATTTCTCAGCAGGAACTCAAAGTCTATGAAAATGAGTTTAATGCACATTACTGTGGCTTTTTAGAAACCAGGTGATCGAGTAACGTTAGTTTATTTTGTCTTTTTAAATACGACAGAAATCTATCTGAATATTATGGCTGGCGCGATGAAAGTTCTTTTATAAATAGTACATTGATGGAAAATTTAAAGAATTTCATGATAACTTTAATATCTAATACCAGATGTAATACGACAGATTTACTGCTCAATAAAAAGAATATGTTTTTATGAAAAATATGAAGTTTTAAACATTATTATTTCTAAATAATTTAATATATTTTAATCTATTTCTAGCTTAATACGCATTTTGTAAGGCCTGTTGTTTGAAGTGCCATTGTATGTGCCATAGCACTGTAAATTTCAAATTACACATATCAAAAACATAGGTTTGAGATAAATATAAGTAATTAAAGGATGTCTTAAAATGGGTACTGTTCTATAAAACGTCTGTTAACATGGTCTGATGAGTTGTTAAAGAGAGAAAAATATTTGAATGTGTAATATATTCAAAGGAATAATATATATTATTTGATTATGTATTTAAAAGTTGGACTTTACAAAAAAGAGAAATTATTTATTTACAGTTATGTAAAGGCTCTTTTGGAAAAGAAAATCGATTCAGCAATATCGGCATTTCTTTTAAAAGTACGTTTATGCTTCGCTTTACTAAAAGCCAGTGGGATTATCTTTGAAGGGTGTTCCAATAAAACCCATCACCAGTAATCCTTTGTGTGGTAATCCTCCAGATGGGACTCGATAAATGGAATGTGGATTAGGCAAGCTACAGATACTCATATACTTTCCTTTCATTCTCTAGCAATAAATGCTGAATTACTTAGTAAGAATTTTGAGAAATGCATTAACAAATTCATAGAATAATATCTAACTCACTGCAAACTCATGAACGTTTATGATTTGTTACTTACTTACTTACGAATACCTTTATTCAGAGATATACATTATAATTAACTATGTTATTCCTGCATATACTTAGTATGATATATATATATATATATATATATATATATATATATATATATATACAGTATACAGTATATATATTTTAAGGGTTTCTTAAATTACTTAAGTTTCTTTGAGAGTCAACTACTTCGCTGTGAATTTCTTCCAATATATTTCCAATATTTTATTGATGCCATTTTATATTCCTTTGAAATTAAATAATACAATTTTACAAAAACGTTCAGTACCGTTGGCTTGAGTGTTGTGAGAATAACGACACAAATATTTGTCTATTTAATATTAGAAATTGTAGACTACGTACATTGTAACACATATGCAAATGGTTATTTCTTATTTAGCAACATTAATAATGAATACAGTGTTTTTGTACAGTGTCATCAAGTTTATGAAAAAAGTTTTAATTCTCTTTCTGTGTCTATTACTCGTTGGTACGTATAATACTAATATAGCAAGGGCTTTAGTTTAAACTAAAATTCTAGGGTTATAAGATCAGGCTCGACGAATTCGCAAACCCCTCCTTGGAAAGTAGCTTATCATTACGGAGAATCTTAGCTCTCAACAGAATATATAAAGAACGGATAATGAGCTGTTGGATAATACATCACTTAACTTACTTTTTGACGAGTTAAGTGATGTTACTTATCCGAGAGTGACTTTTGGCTGATAATCAGTGAAGCCTTTGGCTTTCATAAAGTACTTGATATCTAATTAGAATATGGGCTTGCAACTTGAATGAAACTTGCTTTTTGTCATTGTCTAAGCGTTATTGAAGTTTTAAACGACGGGGACTTATAGAGAGCGAATTGAGATTTGGTTCTAACGCTTGTATGAAACTTCATTCTACGTGAATACAGTAAGCAAATTTAACTCTTCTGGAGAGGATGACGTCAAGGATAACCCCTATTGCCTTCTGACAAAGGATAGAAGGTTCGAAAGCAATGTAATTATACTTGAATCAAAAAAGTAACTTTTAGTTGGTTTCAAGCTAGTTGGATTGAGTTAGGTTCTCACGAAATGGAATGAGTCATTTCTCATCAGGATGTCCCACTTACTAAATCGAGCCAATATTACAAATTAGTATGAGATTTTATATAACAGAGCATACTTCCATTTAATTCCGTTATCAATAATTGAGCCGATTATACTAGTTCCTAGAAATGCAGAAAATAAATTGTTAACTGTTTATGACTTACTTTATGCTTCAATCCTTCAAAAAAGTAAAAATATCTAGCTTCATTTTGATTAAAAACCCTATAATATAATTTTTGTATTTGTGATAATTCTTCAAGTTTTAAAAGCAAATTATTTGGTTTATGACGCATATTGAAACATATTTGATACATATGTTTTTAAATTGACACATATTATTCTAATAAACAGCCTCAAAGCTACTTAATTACGTCATTTGGAAGACTTTAAAAATTGCTTTATTTTGGATCAAAGTATACATGTAATTTTTGAGAATTTAGAGTTTTAGTAGCCTATTATACTAAGGTACGTTATATTGGATTTATGGCATCTATGAAATTGACAAAGTAAACACTAAATTATGTTTAGTGTTACATTACTTTAAGTAATTTTTATATGTAAAGCATTTTATAATAATACTCTTTGTAATACCTAACAAGTAAAGGGTAATTGCTTCAACATAGTACTTCAAAAACTCACCTGCAATATTATTTGTATTAATTGTAATAATAAAATTATATGTTGCTTATAATTTTTGAATGTGGCCATATTGTAGGTATATACAATTCCAGTTATATGTATATTTAAATATATATATATATATATATATATATATATATATATATATATATATATATATATATATATATATTTCTTGACTATACATTAAATTATATTAGATGTAATTAACCTGTAGTTGTACACGAGTATGTATTTACTAAATCTGATGTGTACATAGTAAACTATAAAATTAAAAGAAATTTTTAAAGTTGATATTTACTTTATTTGTATAGCAGTTGATTATTACTGCCTAAGAATATAAACCTATGAAAAATATATGTTGTATTAAAATGTATAGTGTTTACATTATTATAATAAAACAATAAAAATTGGATACAAATTAAAATTTTAACTTCATAAATTAATAAACCTATAAAACTATGTTTATTAAAGGTATCGTGATAAAATTATTAATAACAAAATCAAGAATAAACTTAGATGGACATGCAAAGTTTTAACACACCCTATTGGTTTTAAATATCTTAAGTGAAAGTTGCACAGCAATACCGTGAATTTTATTTACTGAGCGTTACAATAAAACACCGAAAGAAAATTCGGAAGAAGATGTTCCGAGTGAATAACTTTAGCCGATGGTAACATTGAGGTTAAACGACATTGTGTCTCTGACAGCTATATACTCTGTCGGTGGCACACTCGCACTTCAACCGTGTTTTTCCTCAGTCACAGAGTCTTTATTGCTGCCAATAAATCTTCAGGTAAGGTTAAGGTAACTTTTACGGGTTATAAAAAAACTTTGGTTCCTCTTTTATGTAAGTTCTACGTAGTATATATGGTTCAATATTTGGAAACCCATGTTGTTTCATTCATATTGGTGAAACTAGTCATGTTAGCACATTATTTCATTATTTTCATGGTGTTTGTTGGTAAGTTTACCTTATGTCAAAAGAAATGATTTAGGGACCTCCATACATTCATATGATGCATATGAACCTAGGCTCAAATTAAAGATGTTGTTTTAAAAACTTGCACCGTAAACAAAAGTTGGAACTTAATACATCTGCATCTTTTGTGACTGACATCAAGATTTTCAGGAGGGTGACATCTCTTCAGGATCAAGAGGACCTTCAGCGCTCCCTCGACGCCGTAAATCAGTGGTGCAGAGCCAATGCTATGGAATTAAACGTGTCAAAGTGCTTCCAAATCACGTACATTCGTAACAGTACACCTATGGCTTTCGGTTATTGCATCGACCAATCTACCATCAAATCAGTTGAGAAGATTAGAGATTTGGGAGTTATAATGACACCTTCCTTAAACCCTGAAGAACACCTAATTCATATCTCCAATAAGGCGTCTGCTCTGCTTGGATTCATGACTAGAGCCAGTAGAGACTTCCGATCACCTCACACATTAGTCATCCTGTACAAGGCTCTTGTGCGCCCCCCTGTTGGAGTATTGTTCAACCATCTGGTCTCCTTATCAGATTGGCCATATCGAAAAAATTGAAAGGATACAAGTGCGCTTTATTAGATTGCTTGGAGTAAGGCTTGGATATGACTATCTGAACACATCGATTGCGGAGGTGGGCAGTCTCTTTGGTTTGCAGCCTCTGCACGAGAGAAGGAAGTACATTGATCTTCTCTTCTTGTACAAACTGGTAAATGGCATCCTGGATTGTCCCTCATTGCTATCAGACATTAACATTTATACACCAAGAGGAACAAGATCGAGGTCAATTTTTCTAAGGAGATACAAGCCCACGAACTACTCTGCAAACCATGGAATGGCTAGACTCCTAAAACTGGGAAGTGAGGCAACATATGTTGATCTCTTTGCTGAAAGCGCACAGTCACTGCGAAGGAAGTATAACTTGCATTGTGCACAGGAGGGGAGATGATGAACATAACTATAAAGAACCACTACATCAACGCATGCTTTACCTTTACATTCCCAAATGCCAAATCCTCTTTCTTACCAGAAATTTATTATCCTATATCCCCATAGCTTTATGTTTTCAATTCACTGTAATTATTTATTTTTTGTTATTTTTGTTGTTAATTATTACTTATAAAATCTTTGTTATGGTTGCTTTGTTAAGTTTGCAATATTTTATACAGACATGTTTCTATACTCTTTATCCTCACTAATTACTTGTTGCATTTTCTCATTGTTACGCTTAAATTGTCATCTTGTTATCTGTTAGCTTTTTTATTGTTGTTATTATTATTATTATTATTGCTCTCATTGTTGTCTTCTAGTTGTATATGATTGTTCTCTTTCGGTTGTATATAATATAGATGTCCTCACAAATTATTGTTGCATTATCTCATTGTTACGATTAAACTGTCATCTTGTTATCCGTTAGCTTTGTTATTGTTGTTCTCATTGTTGTTTTCTAGTTGTATATGATTATTATTGCAGACTCTAAGTATCCTATATAGCTGTTTGGACACCTGTTGCTATGATAGTTTACTCACTGAATAAGTGCTACTCATTGTCATCTAACTATTACTGTTGCATTGTTTTATGTAATTTTTGTAAGATATTTAAGCTGTCTTGAAATGTTAATATATAGCAAATATGTACTTTAATGTAAAAATGGTGGAGCCGTTGATAAATAAATAAATAAATAAATGTACTATAGCTGTTACGTGTTTAATTTAAAACTAATTTGACAGTAAATAAGTCACATAAAATGGTCACTATTGCATAAACATCAAGTATACAAGTTGAAAAATATATCTCAGTTTTTTTTATTTTAATATTATTAAGCGAGGAATCTGTTAAAGAGTTGATATATTATACAATGTTAATCTTACGTTTTCAAACCTACAAAACCAAGTTATATTAAGATTCAAAGGCTAAAATATGCTTTCAATAAGCACTATTTAAATCATTTATATACCAGAAATATCTCTCTGATTCGGCACGAAAAACGGCTTTACTACAAATTAATATCATTATTTAAAAATTGAAGTAAGTTGAAAATAAATATATTGCAATTTTATCGTGACAATAGGTTTGTCATGTACTTAAATGCTATGTTAAAATATGTTATTGCATAATATGATTTAGAACAGTATAAAATATTTACAATAATATGATTGTCAATATTTAGGATAAGATTAATTGCTACCCAAGTGATATGAAAATATAAGTTAAGTTCTTTGTAAAGTATCAAACGGTAAATATTGTTGGATTAATATCTTATTAAAGGATAGCATAATTTAACTACCTACTACTATTAAATTACTATTTAAAATATATTGCAAACAATTCTTAATATTGCTTAGGTAAATTTTATTGGTATATTCTTATTAATTAAGATAAATTATTTAATTGCCTACTTGAATAAAACTTCTATTGTTGATATATTTCAAAATTTATTTTTTGTAGCTCCATTTGCACTAACATCCATTATATAGAAATTTATTCATAGAATTACTAAACTGTTTTAAAATCACTACACAGCATGCTAACTTTAATAATTTAAAAATTTTTGACAAAACGGATAATTATAAATTAGGAATAATAGTTGAAAGAAGGTAAAAGAGTTACATTATCATGGCAAGGATAGACTTAGTTTATAGAGTTCATTCAAAATTAAAAAATTTTGGACAAAGCATTTTTAAAATCTTTTTATTGCAACTTTATCAATCGAATTTGAGGAAATCAACGGAATATACTTACTGCTATCAAATTATCATGAACAAAACAAATTTAATAAAATAGTTTATTAACGTTTAGGGCTTACTATTCAGTATTTACTCAGGTTTGATTAAAACACGCAATATGTGGTGAAGCCTTGTCAAAGTGACAATTCATGTAATGATGTCTCGTCGAGTATTATCGGCCATGCCCTCGTACCGGAAACGGAAATAGGTTCAGGTAATATCCGGCTGTATGAGACTTCCTTGAACGGACTACGTTTGTGAAACAAGTAAAGTGTATCGCTCTTGTAGGACATGTTTGAACATACATATTACTGAAATATAGTACTACAATTTGAAGCGATAAATAAACTTTAGGTTATTTAATTTTTTAAGCCACCTTGGGCTTTATTTATGATGAACAGTGCAGTATAAAACATGCTTTTTAGAATGTTCGATGCAACAATGTTAATATTTAAAAAATGTTTTTAACTGTCTAAATGTAAATAAAATTTGATTTAGGATTAGGATATTATAGTCTAAGAATAACATACTATATAATAAGTTATACTGTGTAATATACAATTTAGAATAGGATAACAGCTCAATAAGACTTTTATTTTACCGACAATAACGGACACAATGAATACTGAAATAGGTAGAATCTGTGTAAAAGGTTTATATCGTAAATAACTGGACTAAGTTTGTTAACCAGCTGAGAAAGCTATTTATTTGTATTATGGTGTTCGTTCAAAATAACAAGATTCACACATTTTTATACTTAAACATAAAATTTATACGAATTAGTTACAATATATCGTGCAGATTTTTTGACATTGAGTAAATGGTTATAAATTCATCCATTAGAGGCGGAAGTACTAGTCGATCCTTGGAAAATGAAAAAGTATGAAACTACGAGTACAATAAATTAATTATTTGTATAAGTAAAGTACACAACTTTTTGGGAGCTTCCAAAAAATTACATGGTTTTTGTTCAGGAAAAGTAATTGCAGTATGAAAATGACATATCTATGAAGTTACGAAATAAGATATCATAGTTTATAATATAGTAACAATTAAAAAAAGATAATATACTAGAAATTATATAACAAATAGATATAAATTTTACTAAAGCTTTATCGTGACAGTGTGTGCTTATATATTGAATACATTAAAGACGATAGGAGGTGAAATCAGTATACTCACAAAATAAGTTTTCAGTCCAAGTGATAAGCAAGTGTAGGTACTGGATACTGAATATAAATTTGTTTACCAATGAGATCACTGGCACAAGTGTGGATCTGCAGATTAGGTACCATGTGTCCCTGTAAACTGAATAAATTCAAGTAACTTAGTGACGGAATATACAGACTGTAAATACGAATAGTAAGACACAATCAGTAAGTCAATATATTTATATTTAGGCTCTGTGAATCTTTTAATAGGCTAAGCGAAGAACAAAAGCTCATATCCATTCTTGATCTTCCCAAGTATCCATGACTTCGGAAATCATGCAGAGTACGTTATTGGTTTAGGTTCAGTGAGGTTTGCTCAGTTACTTGGTCTTGAGAATCATATCACTACTTCCATCTAGAGAAAGCGGTGTCAAATTTCCTTTAGCCTATACAATATGTCAGGATTTATTGAGAACCCTGTTTGATCAAAGCAAGCACTGTTCAAGATATATTTATTGGTAAACTTAATTACAAAAAAAGTTTAGTGTGAATAATGTGTAACCCATAAGCATTATATTACAGATATTAACATAGTACATAATATAAAAAAGTAAAAAAATACGTATATTCGTTTCTGAGTTCAGTTACTTTATTATCGCCATTGTTCCTCTTCGTCATTTCATAATAAAATTTAAACTTATATTTATAATCAATCTATACACTATATGCGGTTTTAATAATCTTACTTAAATCTGTATTAAGTAACAAATTCTCTTATGGGAAAATATTGAGTTAATATGTTTCATGCAATCATATTGTTATGTTTGTAGCTCAATTAATAATTCAGATATCTTCCTAAGCTATAACCTTTGCTAATGCGTATTATCATTCTTCTATGGGACACACCATCATAAAAATAGATTATTTTCATGCAGAATTGATGCTTCATGTAATATTTTTAATTAATAGGTGTATTTGTCGTTGATGTGTCTTGCGAATAGATAGGCATACAAAAATTATTTTTCCAAGTATCTGGAGTGACAGGCATTGCTAACGTTTAACAGATTTAGGATAAAATAAATTACATCGACTGTAATAACGAGTATATGCATTTCCATATGAGTAATCTAAAATTAAAATTTAAATACATACAGCTGATTTGAAGAATATAATAGTAATGACTTAATTGTATACTGAAAAGAATTAGCAATTCCAATCTTCAAAAGTGCAAAGCATTGTTTACCTGTTTATTCATTAACTTTCTTTCGTCAACAGCCTAATGAGAAACGGAGAAACCGTAACTAATTAAAGGATCTAAACTCCCAGAAACTTCTCTGAAACTGACTTTTAATTAGTTAAACATTGATTTAGGCACAGTCTTCGTTAAGGATTCCCGTCTAGAATACTCTAACGAATAATATACTACATTTTGCTATCCTCTGGCCGAATAGTATTTAGGATATATTAATTAATAGTATACAGAACAATAAAAATAGTTTATACAATTCTTATACAAACTTGTAATGAAATAAAATTGAATTTTTCCCATCTAAAATGCTTTTATCACGTCCTAATTACGAATAATGGAGACCTTTTCTTTACTTAAAGAAAAGAAAATTGTATTGCTAAATTAAAATCAAAATTTCTATTAGTTTATTATAATTTCTTCAATTATTAGTAAAGTAGATTAACGATTAGAGATAGGAGCGTATAATTAATTCCAATTTTGTTATTAGCCATTGAAGATACCATTTTTTTAAATTGGTATCGTTTAAAAATAATGATGAAATAAAACTTGATGTACGTTTTTTTTTAAATACCTACACCTGTATCAAGGAGCCTGTTCCCATAAAGGGTAGATACAACGTGTTTGAAAATAATAATTACCATATCTTCTTTTTCACCGTAGGTAATAAACGTTTGCAGTCTTCTTAACTTAGTGGTTTTCTTATATTTATTACCAGGTACCACATATAAATAAGAAATGAAGAGATTTCTCTCAATGCAGTGGAAAACCTTTTTTATGATTTTCATACAAGCATTACCTTTGCTTCTATGTGTAATGTTATAAAGCACTTCAGCGGGCTACAATTAAGTAACTATCCTGCGACATTACAAAATGCCTAATTTATTTAACACTTTTGATTGTGAGCTTTAAAAAACACGAGACTGTTTAAAAAAAGAATTTTTGGATGCGTTCTAATAAGTGGCGGCAAGGCCATGTTTTGTGTTTCTTTTACGGTCTGGCCTCCTTTAAAGTTCAAGTTAACAATTTTATATCAACTATAAATATATTGTGTTTTGTCAGGGCAACCATGAAAAATTAAGACATCCTTAGAGCTAATATTAAAATTATTTAAAAATTTCTTCACAATAAAAATAATGTTATTAATGCTTTTATAATGGTTTATTGCAATAATGAGGTTTTCCTTTCAACTGACCTTATCGAATAAAATAGGCTAAGGTGAAAAATTGGTAGATTATAAGGTTAAAGGTATTGATAAAACAATTTACCGGTCACAGATAGGTTCTAAAAATAATGTATCTCTGAATCAGGTACAAAAATCTTACGGTTTAGACTGCTCGGTATATTATTGAAGTAACTAATTTCTTTTGACGGGCTGGTATGTATGTTATGCATGGGGATAAATCTTTCGTTTCGCATTACGAAATGTGACACTTGTTCGCTCTGTAGCCGCTAGTGGCGGGACTATTCCGGGCATTTTGACGTCAGGGCGTTTCTCTATTCAGTTGCTATCCAGATGTGCTAGTAAGAGGTTACTGTTGGTCAGTGTTGAAATGACCACTTCTTTTGGCGGGTTACGGATATATATTCTGCACCGAGATAAAACCTACGTTTTGCTTATATATCTTTTCCACATGCTTTCAAAGTAAAATGACAAATTTACAGTAACGTTATCAAACCGTTTTATATATCGTCTTATCTGAACTAGCAGAAGTTGACATTAATGAAAAGTCTGTTAGGACAGATTAAAAGGGTACATAAACCACAATAATATAAAACATTTTATATGGTAAGTAAAATAATGGAACAATTATCTAATCTATTAGTGTTTTGCAATGATTTTTTTCTACCCGTTCGATCAGTTTACTCGTATTATCGGGATTTATCACTGAACTTACAGACTTTACGTAGTTATGGAATTTTTCAGGTTAGATAACTTAAGCTCCAGTTTTAAAGCTGTCATAATATACCAAATCAATCCATACCTTTCTATTAGTAGCTATGTTGACTTTAGCACACTAAAACCTTCTAACTCCAAAAATTCGTTCCAAAGAGACTAATATATATGGTAACACTACAGGTTAGAATTAATCTACGAATTACTAATTTATGTATTAACGAGTCAAACGTTAAATTAATTATCATATTGCATCATTTGATAGCTGTACATAAAAATCGGTCATATTCTATATAACATTTCGGCACGAGATTATATTAATTCATACTTCAGTTCATTACTAGTTTCGTCCAGACGAGATTTTAAAAGGGGGGATGGAAATAAATGTATCACTTATTAAATAGCTAACAAGAATGTAGTGCCATTTAATCCTGGAAGAATATTTACGTTTTGTTGATTATAATTATAACCTCTCCTCATCTACATTGGACCTTACTTTAGATTTTCTTAAACAATGTATTACGAAAAAAATTGTTTTTTATAACAATTTTGTTGAAGAAAAGGCAAACCATTAATTGAAATTTTAAAATATAAATTAAATTTAACAATGTAATACTATAAAAACCTAAGCACAACGAGATATGGTACAACAATAAATGCAGTGTTATTTATAAGATATTTATCAAATCTTATTCCAGCATTGTTATCCCTTATTTTAGTTATTAAACCCTTTTTTTAAACAATGTCAATCCATTGTTTCGGAAATACAACATTGTAGTGAAAATCTTACTGGAAAAATTATAGAAACTAATACAAACAATTAAAATGAAATTATATAAATAATTGTTACTGTAATATTTATAAGTTAGAGAACATTGTAAAATATGAAATGTAAAACATATTTTGAAAATTGTATAAAACTAATAAAAATAATAAACTTTTTATAATAAATAATTTAGTGCCTCATACTATTTAAAATATAAAGTAATAACCATTAATAACAAGGGAACATAATTTTTAAAGATTCACAGCCCGTTATGAGAAGTAGTCACTTCTGTCGGCCAGTCACGCGTATGCTGTCTTATTTATTGTATATAATAAATCCTATTCTCATTTTTAATAACAAAAGCACTATTATTATGATATTTTCTGGATTTTCTATGGTAAAACTATTGCAGATTATATGTTTTACATTTGTAACCACGTATATGTCATTGTATAAATTTTTGTTAGGAAGGACTACGTGTAATTAGTTAGGGGAATACTGTGATATATTGAATGATGGTAAATATTACATATCATCATGGTAAACATTGACATATCATTATGGTAAATCTGACTTACAATAAATTGCCGGGTAGATGTTCTGAAATCTGCGTAGCATAAATTATTAGACATATCAAGTTTACTGTTTGATATTTAAACACTTATTAATAAGTTACTTGTTTATTCCGTCATAACAATTAACTATTGGCTACATAAATTAAAAAAATTTATTACTATTGAATATACGCACACAATATTTAATTCACTGTGTTTTTTTATAGTTCATTCAATAATTATTAAAATTGTAATTATTTTTATATATAACTTCAAATACACATTGGAATATGCCTTTAATAATAAAAAACATATTTTTTATCAAACAGTAATCTGTACACTGAAAGGGTGTATATCAAACAGAAAGGATAATGAAATTAGGAAGTATAATTAATGTCAACAAACTTTTAGTAATTGTTAAAAAATACTTGCTTTCTTTACTGGTAAAAATGGTGACAGGTTGCCAAAAAAAGTTCCTTTTGACCTCATATCTGAGTTTCATTTTAAATTAGGAAATGTCTAAAATCACTTAAATATTTACGAAAAACATAGATTTATACTGTATATTTTTATTATTAAGTAACATATTTTCCCTACTACATTATTTATATCATATCAAGACCTATATAATCTACATTTGTATCAATGAACAATGAAATGTTACGCTTTATGTGCTAGAGAACTTGTTTACAGAGCAAGTGAAAAGATACACTGGGGACATTTTATTCATGTAGATTTATGTGGCAGTCACTGATGAGGAAGCCATTATGACCACAGAGCTTACAGAATGTTGACTCTGATATTTTTCCACAGCTAAGCTTCAGCCCCAAGTATCCCAAAAACTTTTTTATGCATGATAGTTGTGTATTTGGCGGTCACTGCTTGAATATCTATTATGACAACAGCACTTGCGTGTTTCTCACTTAAAGACAAATATTACCCAATTGCACTACCAATATTCTTTTCTTCAAAATAAATTATAATCGTCTATTTAGCAGTCTCTGATGTGGAATCAATTTGGACCACAACGCTTAGAGCATGCCGATTCTGATATTTCACCCCGCAGCAAAACATAAGCTACAAACATCTCAAACATTTCTCTTTACTATGGTAGTCGTCTATGTGGTAGTCTCTCATGTGGAATCCGTGTTGAACTCAGCACTTGTGGCATGCCGACTTTGATACTTTGATATTTCATCCCACAGCAAAACATTACCCACATACATCTCAAACATTTGTCTTTACTATGGTAGTCGTCTATGTGGTAGTCTCTCATGTGGAATCCGTTTTGAACTCAGCACTTGTGGCATGCCGACTTTGATACTTTGATATTTCATCCCACAGCAAAACATTACCCACATACATCTCAAACATTTGTCTTTACTATGGTAGTCGTCTATGTGGTAGTCTCTCTCATGTGGAATCCGTTTTGAACTCAGCACTTATGGCATGCCGACTTTGATACTTTGATATTTAATCCACAGCAAAACATTACCCACAAACATCTCAAACATTTGTCTTTAATATGGTAGTCGTCTATGTGGTAGTCTCTCATGTGGAATTCATTTTGACCACAGCGCTTGTGGCATACTGACTTCGATATTTGATCCCACATTTAAGAATCACCCTGAAGAATCTCAAACATGTATGTTTATTATGATGGTTCTCTATTAAAAAGAACTTTAGTAAAACATTGTTATACATGGAATTGTCCAGTGTTTAGTTTTTCCTTAATTATGAATTTTCCTTAATAATAAAATTTGAAATTTTCGAAAATATAAACTAAACATACCATAAAAAGCGTAGATTAAGCAGTGGCATGACTTACACATTAAAACTTATTATTTTGATTTAATTTTTCAGTAGTTGGATAAAGTCTTAAAATGGAATTCTAACTACTTTTGCAAATGCTACAGATTTGCAGAATAAGAAAAAATTAAATATACAACTAATATACAAGGTAATTATATTTAAGCTCAAAAATATGAATTCTATTACAATTGTTTTTATATTCTACTAGTATTTAACCTTAAATTTACTGTGCAAACTTCAGAACAGGTTGATTTACTTTAGTAATATGCGTTATAGCTGTTTATATATAAGTGTGTATGTTACTTGGTATATGAACTGTTAGGTGAGCTTAAGTTTTACATTATATTATAGTAACATTTTCCTTAAAACCTGTTTAGAACACCGTGTTTCCTTAGTTGTCTAACTCTTAAGTATTAAAGTATTTATGTTGCAATGCCTATTGTGAACCATACTACGAGTATTTAAATCTGATAAACATGTTTTACTACCTGTTACATTTCAGTATGCATCTTATATTTCTAAATTATGAAGTCTGGGATAAAGTATAAGGAATCATATTAGTTTGCTCGACATATAATCATAATGTTTTGCCATTAAACCCGATTGAAACAAAAAAGATGGTTTGTAAAACATGTATTTAGTTCCTAAGTTTTCTGTATATTACAATGAGGATAATAAAAAAAAATATGAACGTTTTAATACTGATCTCAATTGCATAAAAAATTCTTAATTTGTATAAATAAAAATTATTTCCATTGACCTATTTTTTTATAAATTTTTTGACATCTATTCACTATTAAATTTAAGCATAAGCATCTAAGCATTTAATTTCAGAATATAGTAGTAATACACAGATATTATAAATTAAAAAGTATTTTATGATCACTATAGCTTATAAATCCAAAGAGTTTTAGTAATTTTTACCATATAAAACATTTATATGGTAAAGTAAAGTAAACCCTGTATAGCCGCAACCTGTGAATACTTCCGAAACGATTGTGTTTAATCTTTTCTGTTGATCTATATGTTAGAACGGCAAAAGTTAGAATATTTTTATGCCATAATTTATATATAGTTACTATATATAAATTATTTATAGTTTATTATAGTTAATTACTATTACTATATCATATATATCATATAACTATATTATATATATATATATATATAATATATATATTATATAATTAAACTTAAACCGAATGCACATTCGTCTTGTTTGTCGAAAAAAATTATAATTTTTTTATTGTTATTATGGAAAATTTAAAACAAAAAGACCCATAAATTTAATATTATATTTTAAAAATTGATGGCCTATGCCTTTAAGGTTGCGTCTTAATGGCATTGAAAGCTGTAGAACAACTGAAAACTTAATAATTAGTAGAACAATTCAACGAGATTCTTAATGTTTCTTCAGTTGGATATTATGTGTATTTTGACACACTTATGTTTCTTTATTATTTGGGTTATCTCAATGTATGGTTCACCACCACTTACCTCAGGAATATCACAGTAGAGATAAACAATGAATTGAATGAGCAAAGACAGGCAGTGAACAATTCATGAATTTTATATACAGTTTTTCCAGCTTTTCTCTGTTGCCCTAATATTTAAAATTATATCAATCAAAGATGTTAATATAATTATCAAATTCAATATCAATCCCACAAACGAAAAAAGACACATTGTTTGATCGAGGAAGGCCGTAGGTGGTAAAGTCCTTATCAAATTGACAAATCATGTAATGATGTCATGTTGAATGTTATCAGTCACTCTCCTGCACCGCAACCGGAAATATCTCCAGGTAATATCCGGTTGTATGTGACATCAATAAACGGCCATCGTTTGGCAAACACGTGCAGTGAATCGCTCTTGCTGTGAATCATCATTGAACATCCTAATGTTTTAAATAAAGCAATAACATTTCTGGGGTAACTAAGCTATAGAGTACTGAATTTTAGCTGGGATGTGTTTATTTAGAAAGTACTGTAAAATCTTAGCACGTTTATTTAATGTAGGATGCAAAACAATTTTGTATTAGATAAATATTTCTTTTAATAACTATAGTGATTATGGTGTACTACAATAATTAGAAGATAAACACACTACATAGTGTTAAAAAGTGGAAATAAAAATAAGTATTAGAGAATTTCGAATAGTATACTAGCTCAATAAGAATATTTTTATCACTAAACACTGGCGAAAGAAGGACTGAAACAAGTTCTAAGTTGATAAAATGATGTTATTATAAATATCTCGATTAATTTCGTTTGCCATTTAATTTTGGGCTGTATAAATTATAAAAAATCTTAACTCTAATATATGTATAAATCATAAAGAGAAAAAGTATAAAATTGTTCTGTATTGCTTATAAGATTTTCTTAATGTTTTTATGAATATATGTTTGTATGTCGAACTGTTTTTTTGTTAGATATTGAGTGAATGTAAATCCCAATACAATTAACAATTGTTTATTCCAGGTAAGTCAAAATCTACTTCCTCCATCAGAGCAGCTAGGGCTAGTCCAACCTTGGCAGAGGGAGACGTACGATAAGGTAAAAAGTATTTCTATAAGACAATTAGACAACTGCAAGCTTCCAAAAGTACTACTTACTTAAATAGTATTAAGTAGAGAAACAATTATTGAACTAAAGCACTATAAACATAAGAATTGATGAAATGGTAAAAAGTTATACAAGAGAGTAACATTAACTAAAGGAATGTATACTAGACAATAAATAAAAAAACAGTTAACATATATATACGGTAAAAACGTTTTTTGTCGTAAATATAAACTCTAATATATGACACTTAAGACGAGAGGAAGTGAAATCAGTATAGACCGACGTCATGTTGTTAGTCTAAGTGATAAGTAAAGTGTGGCCACTAAATCTAAATATGTTTACCAACGAAACAACTGTCACTTGATTGGAGCTAAAGATTGTATACTGTGTGACCTTCCAGACTGAAGCAATTAAAGTACGTAGTGCCTGATGGAATATAAGGACACTAAATATGAAAAATAGAACGCAATCAGTACGCCAATATATATAAACACGAACTGTGAATACCGCTATTGGCTAAACGGAGAAAAAGGCTTCTTACCCTTCATATTCAATTATTCATCTTGAATATCCAGTCACTTTGGTCACGCAGATGGCGTTATTGTTTTAACACGTTCAACTTCTTGGTCTTGAGAATCGAAACACAACTTGTATCTAGAATTCGCATTGTCTGGCCATATTTAATTGACACATTTCCTTTAGCCCTAGCTATGACCATAGCAATATCTCTGGTTCTATAGAGATCTCAGTATCATCAAAGCCAGGAAACTGTCTGTATTCATTGCCTTATTAGTGACATCGTTTCCTTCGGTCATATTCCAAGGAAATCAAGAAAATATTAGGCTAATTTTAGAAACTAACTATTGAAATGTTCATTAATCCCGCTTAAATATGTATGCTGTAACATATTCTCGCTAGGAAAATCTACAATAAATATAAATTAAACATTAGAAGTTTCATACAGTCATATTATAAACCATTACAGTTACTAAAACTAAAGTTTCTTAGTAAAAATAGTTAACTAATATTTATGGAATTCATACAAAAAATACCAATAAATTATACAAATCCCAACAGTGAACGTATAAAATATACAATTGACAAAGTGACTAGGATAACTAACTGTGATATCTTTAGCACACAAATCTCTTCAATATCGTTTTCTTAGCTGATGCGGACAGAATTGAGTTCTCTAGAGGTAATGTCAACTATTATTTTAACGAAACATCATGTTACCAAAATACCCGTATATACTATAAGAAAACGTAGAGTTTTTGTTATTTATATAATCCTTAAAACGATATAAATACGAAAGTTGCTTTATTTGTTTTTTTTTTTCAGTGTAAACTAACCAAACCATTCTACCGAAGTTTTTACATTGAGAATTTTGCGGTTTCTGGGATGAATGTAGGCCTGTGGATAATTCAAAAATCTATCCGGGTTAGATAGAGTAGCACTGGTCTTTAGAGTAGCAATAAACCCCATTTCGGTGTGTAAAGTTGTGAAATGTTATTTCACAGAACCTTTCAAATGTAATCAACTGGTCTGTGTAAACACTTATTATTATTTTTAGTTTGTTAACATTTATATTGAGTACATTCTAATGTAAGTAATTTCTAATAAATGTTGGTTTAACCGTATTAAGGTTGTTTCAGATTTAAGCGATTAGCTAAGTACTCATGTATCTTAGAAAATGTCCTAAAACATAAGATAGTAAGAGTTTGACTCCGATGTCTGACTTTGAAGCATTCAGAAAGAACTAGATGAAAGTTCACTGGACTGTGCTTTTGAAGTAATATACTATTTCCAGCTCTACATGTTATAAAATATTAAAGATATTGCCCAGTTTATAAAGAAACAAACGGTCAATGTTACTATAGTTTTAACTGTACATTTTTATAAAATACTAACTAATAGACAAAAAAAGACAATCTAAGGTACAATATAACTTTTACCATAGGACTGATATAAAACTCATCTTAATCCACTTTTGACAAGAGTATACTTCTCTGATTTGTGACATGTTTTTTCTTTGTCGGCAAAGAAGGGTAAGTAAAGTATGGAACAATTCATACTGAGAACTATTTCATCGTGACAACAAAGCAAAATAAATATTGGCGCCGGAAATATAATTCACTCAAATGAGGAATGGTCGTCATACACCGTGCAAAGCCTACTAAATTGCGTGCAAAGTAGCGGGTATCTGCTAGCAGTTCAGATATAAAATATAATGTAGTCTTTACTATAGTTTTACTATAACTTTTACTATTCATTTTGTATGGACTGAAACGGAACCTATCTTAGGTGTCTTTTCACATAGGTAGATTTCTTAGAGCTGCGAATGTGTGTACATTTTTTATCAGAAATAAGGCAAAATCAAATATGGGACAAAATATACATATATAGCATTGGAGTGAATTGAAATAGCCAAAAATATAAGCTTTTTAACATACATTCTTGATTCTGGGAAGATGGCAAACTGAATATTAGCGTCGAAAATAAAACTCCATCAAGCCCAAAATGCTCGTAAAATTGCAAAACTTAATAAATAGCATGTGAAGTCGCGGGTAACTACTAGTATTAAATAAAAAAGAAAAATACGTTCAAGATTATTATTAAAAAAAACATATATTTTGGAAAAAAAAACAGATCTGAGACGTAAAGTTCTGTTGTAAAAACTAGGTATTAGCGAGTCTATCAATATTATGTTACTAAGTTTTACTTGGTTAGCATTTGGCCTTTGTTTAGAGAGACACACAGAGGTGGGCATTTTCTTTAAATACTTATACAGGTAACTATTTATGAAAATGTCAACTTCATAGCTCAAATGATTCTCAAGATATCAACCTGAGTGAAAGCTTTGCTGACGCTCAGTCACATCCCATGGAGGGACACACCATTATCAGAATAGATGTTTTCTCATATGGGATTGAAGTTTCAAGCAAAATTGGAATTTATAGGTCAGTTCGTTCTCGATATATCGTGTGGATAGACATAAATAAAATGTTCCCTGTCCTACAAGCGACAGGCATTGTCAACGCTCAACCAATTTAAACAGCTAGAGAATATACCGGAACCCTCTTCATGACTGTAAGCAGCCATTGGAATTAAAACTCAATTAAGCTTTTATTGAACAATAAGGTGTTTTTTATATATATATTATTAAACGTAAAACAATTAGCAATTCTGATCCTCAAAAGTGGAAAGTAGTGTATGCCTGATTATTCATCAAACTTTCTTTCGTCAACAGCCTAATGAGAAACTAAGAAATGGTAACTAATTAAAGGATCTAAACTCTCAGAAACTTCTCGGAAACTGAATTTTAATTCGTTAAACATTGATTTAGGTGCAGTCTTTGTTAAGGGATTCCTCTTCGTAACACTTTAACAGAAAATATACTTAGTTTGAAATATTACACTTTAACAGAAATATTATTTTATTTGAGAGAAATCTGCTCAGGTAGGGATTATAAAGTATTAACTAACAGTATACAACACAATTGGCAGTTTATGTTATACTGCCAGCATATAATGGCAGTCTTTGGCAGTTTTAAATAGCAATAAATAATCTGTACAGAGTACATCTAAGAGATCGTTTACAGTGGAGTAACATTGGGTTTAGATGTTTAATGTAATCTAATTTAATGTAATCCATCCAAGTAAGATAAGTTAAGTAAGTAAGTAAGTTAGTAAAATCGGACTAATTTTGTCTTTTGAACCAAAAGTGGTGACGGTGTAATATTCCTGGGTTTTTATTGCCAGCTTGACTTTAATAGTCCTTATTCTGCAGAGGGAGTCTCTTACGTGTCAGGGGGTCTGGGCAAGGGACAGTTAGTTGAGAGAGGCAGATGGCGTCTTACCTGACCTTACCTCTTATTTATCACTGCCTTATATTTTTAATTCAACAGCAATAGCTTTATCTTACACTAAATCACAATTACAATACCGGAAACAGATCCAGGCTCCGTATATAAAACTTCAGATAATGTATATTTAAACAGTCACCATATTTCAACATCAAAAATATTCAACTCAATCCCTGATTAACCCAATGATTTCTAAGTTATTAAGAAATATCATACTTGTGAAACTTTCTTAGGCGCGTATCTTAGGCGTAATATGATCGGGAGGGCTTACCATAGTCTTTACGAGTCTTCCCCATCATTGTGTGAAATATCTGTTGAGAACTATTTAAATTAGGCTAGACAGTTTTAATCTTTTTATTACTTTTAGTGTGACTTTTAGAAGTGCACACAAAACTGTATTGTTCTAGTGCCAACAAATGATTTGATCTGTTACATATTCCATAACAAATCAATACCGGGCATGATATATTAAAATTGCTAGTCTGTATTTATACCTTCCATGGTCTCCCTTTTTGTCCTCTTGAGATGCATATTTAAAAGAAGTCTAATTAAAAAAGAAACAGTTACGCTTGTTTTTACAAATGTAAGTTCCAAATTTAATTTGATCAAGTTAAAGTGAAATTTTACTATGAAAAGTCTGCAGTATTTGTACCAGGCATATTAATTTTTTCCATAATATCGAATCAATAATAATATTATATATTTGTAATTTAAGAATACATAATTATGTATAATAGATAACAAAATCTAGGCAGCGTTTTTTTAATAAAAATCATATATTGCCCTTTATATATGAATATCCTACGTTTTTTTTTCAGAAACATTGAACAACAGCTGAATTGATTTGTGTGACAGCAAACGTCCGACTGTCGTCCAGAGCGAACCGGATATTACATCGACGTGTTTCAAGTTCAACTGTTAGATAGATAACTGTTAGATGGCTAGGTTTCCTTTTACTCAATGTAATCTAATAATATACAGGGTGGATTTTAATTTCCCACCTTATTTTATTTTGAAGAATATCTCCTGAAAGAATACAACTTAAAAAAACTGATTTTGGTATCATGTACCTGGCCAAAATATATTTAAATTACGAAACACAACACCACCTGTACATTCAAGTTAATTCATTTAATTTCAGTATAAGATCAGTAGTATTCCGGAGTCAATATTGAACAAAATATGATATAAATAAGAATTATAGGTAGGGTTTTAAAAGGTACCCTGTCTACTTTAATTAATGAATTATTCAAGTCTAATACCGTTTTATTGCACGCATACCGCTAGTAAAATTTTTATGTGCTCACATGGTACTAACTACGTTACATCCGCAGATGATAGAAATTAGGCATGGTTATGACCTACAATATTTTGAACATAATAATTTACACTAAATTATTTTTATAATTAATTCTTAAAAGCGGAACACAAGTTTTGGATTTAAAACCTGAAAACGATATGTTTATAATAATTATGTAACATGATCAATAACACTTCCTACAAAGAGCTGTCTGTTTTAATATTTTATTTTATTTATATACTAAAACCTACCATTATTATACATATACACAAAGTTCTAATCCATTCAGGCATTAATACAACCCCGTGCTTAAAGGAATTCTTGTTTGTTATTACACAAGGGTTTTATTAGGCTTTAATTTTCAATGGACGTAAATATCCATTTAATACACGGAGAAAGAGCTAGAGCAGGAATGGAGTTTCTATTATTTCTTATTAAAAATTGTTCTATCGGTTAGAAGAATCATTAGGCTGTGTACAAGGAAAATTGTCTTTTTGTTCCGGAACAGTGAAACTTTTTTCAAAATTCGTAGTTGATCTTGTCAGAGGTTTGTTTATCATAAAAATCTAGACAGTGTCGAGTGACGTTATGCAACGAGATTCTGAACTTCATTATTAGTGTAGCGTTATACAATACAGAGGGAAGAACCTGAAATATTTTGCAAGAAAAACTGCTTACCTCATGAGTTTTAGGGTTACTAAAATTACTTCTATATTTCACATGGTGCTGGAACAGTACGAACTACGGTTATATAGAAACTGTGATTACCAACAATGACTATAAACAATATCAAGGACGATTATAGAGCAATGAGCTATAAGGAGATTTAGAGGTGGTCTCTTCTTTAAATTACTATATATAACGTTCATCAGGTACTTAAAAATGCTTTAAAATTTATTATATGCTTATATCTCATATCTCCCCTATCTCATATCTCAGGAACTGATGAAATGAGATTTAATTATGTACGACAATGGAGAATACTGACGAAGCTACATTGAAAAAAAATTACCATATAATACTCTAATCAAATGTAAATTGGTGTATATTTTTACTTTAATGTATGCAAATGAATGCTACTAAATGCTGTAAATATACCTCTGTAGGAAAAGTTATTGTTTGTTAAATAATTGAAATAGAATTTCGAGGTGAGGAATTTCTTTTTCAGAGAGACGGATAGAGGCCGACGTCTTTATTACCCTTATTCTACACGAGCTCGTGGGCCACTGCCCTGGAAAGAATGTTTGAGAGTCGGTAAAGTACAAGGTCGATGGTACTTATTAAACATTCAACAATCCCAGAAAGGATCTGAAACATAGTCTAATTTATGTCCAAAGCATGACTGCTAAGACCGCTCGGCAATTAACAGTATATCATAAATCCTATATATAAGTTTATTAACGAAAGCATCAACGTTATAAAATGTTCTGTTTTCTCTTTGTAAAAACTATTGCAAATGCTTTGTTTTATATTTGTAACCACGTATCTGTCATCGTCAGGTCAATTATCATTGGTATGTTGATAATAAAATAACATATATAATTAATTTAATTACGTATGACAAAGTCTTCGGAATATAACAGTAAATGTCAAAAAATGTCTGTGTGGTCTTGCAGCATCAGTACCATAATACTATAACATACTAATATTAGGGCAGTCTCACCGAAGAAATTTGTTTTGTGTGATTTTTAGTTTATAACACTTTATTTTTCTTTGGAATCTCCTCTTTCTAACGATATATAACACATATGGTACAGAAAATTCTAAATAAGTGAAAAAAAAATATTTAAAATAATCCTGCACACCAAAAAGTTGATCCAGCCCCGCTACTATTGTCAGACTCATAAAAGCAACCCGTGAAAATGATACCTATGACCACACCAAGCACTTCCATTTGCCTGAGGTGATACTTCAAGAGATCAAACCTATATTCAGGGATCTTGCCAAGCCAGAATTGTTGCAAAAATGTCTCAGAGGTAAATCCCAAAACCCCAATGAATCTTTGAACAATGTTATCTGGAGTAAAATACCTAAAACAACATTTGTAAATCTTGAAACCCTGAAATTTGGTGTATTTGAAGCTGTTTTGACATTCAACAGTGGACACTTAGCTAAAGTAAAATTAATGGAACACTTAGGCCTACAAATTGGAAGGAATTTACTTCAAACTGCAAGACGTCTCGATTTCGACCGTGTTTTCCAAAGCTGAAAAAGCTGTTTCCGATATGGAAAAAAAATAGGCAGTCAAGAAATGTTGCCAAAAGGAAGTTAGAGTACTTGTATGAGGCAGAAGATGATCCAGACAATCCTAGTTACTGTGCTGGACATTATTAAAAGTAAGTCAATTTATTTATTACATATATTTTTTTGTTTTTTGCTGTTTACCGAAACTTAAATTTTTTTAAACTGTAATTGTATAAAACCTACACCGATTGAGATACACCTTGGCTAAAATACTAGTGCCCTAGGAGAGGGTTTTGGGATATAATTATCCTAATTTTGATTTAAAAATATTTATATATTAAAATTTTAAATTTTTAAACACAACAATTTTTTTTAAAATTCATAATTTATTTATTAAAAGAAAAAAAACTAAAAACCTCTCCTAGGGCGCTAGAAAAATACATGATCTTCAAAATGAAACCAAAAGCAGTAAGAAATCTTAAATAGTTTTCAAGTTATGCAACATATAGTTAACATTGCGTTCTTGTGGGAGTCGGACTCCCCTTAATCGGGACAAAAGAAGAAGTACCAATTGTAATATTTTTACATAGTAATAATGATAAAAATTATAATAAATTTATATTTTCTTGGTATTAAATGTAAATAATATTAATCTGCATTTGTATTATAAGACACTATCAAACCATATACTACGTTTAAGGGCAGAATCACCAGAGTGAGCGTTAAGTAAATGGGCTGCGGTCCACCCTTGTGAGAGTGTCAGATCTGTCACTAACACTGACAACCCCTGGGATTGCTGAGAGCCGTCCCATGTGATTTATAGGATTTCAAAACTTTCTCCTCAAGGGCTTTATAAGCTAGGTACCCCACGTTTTAAGTATATTAAAAAAAATTAATAATAACGATTTATTTACATTGATATTCAAACTCACGTTATTTCAATACTAGTTAACATCTTTAAAAATCGAAGTTAATATCTTTCTTTGTTTGAAGCTTATTTTTAACGATGGAAGAATTGTGAAGGAAAGAGGATTTTTCCGGACATATGCCATCGTTTAGTGAAACAAAAAAATATTAAGTGCGTGTTTTAGTGTTAGTGAAGTTGACAAACAATATGTTAGTTGTGATTCCTGGTATTATTTCATATCACTCTGGTATGATTTGTTTATTTTGACCTAGTTTGTAATTATTTGTTAGATCAGATATTCGCCTTAAGAAGAGATCAGATTGCAGATCCCGAAATGTAGTGTTACTGATTTTTTGTTTCACTGAACTGTGGCAAAAGTAAAAATCCTGTTTTCGTATTATCTTTTTTAGTGAGAGAACTTATAATACAGTGCAACATGTATTGCATGATGTAGCTCTGTGACAATTAACAAACAGAAGTATACATCATACCAGTTACTATTTTTAATACTTTCAGCTTAGGGGATTAAGGATATAAAAATACGATTGGCACTTACTTTAGATGTGCTTGAGTATGAGTACTTGCGTATACATTTGCAGTACTTTGAAACATACTTCGGCCATATATTTGCTATTGGGGCCATTTAAATTCACATCTGGTCTAATGTGTTTGAGTTTGGCATGTTTTCCAGTACAGAATACACATGCACATGTAAATTTTAGAGGCATATCTTAGTGAAAGGTCGTCTCCTTCTGGACTTTCCGTTTACTTTCATTGCAACTCGACATTACATAATTTCAAGGCATTTTGGTGATTGATTTTCCTGAAATTAGTATTTTTATACCATAAAGGGTGTCAAATTTCTTCTATGTAGGTTTAGGATATAACTCCATAATTATTCTATTTAATAGAAGCACGACGGCCACAGTGACAGTTTTTATATGACTTCAAAGTCTCTGTCTTTACAGAGATTTACCTATGTTAATAACATCCTAATGTAAATAGTAATTCGTATATAATCTAATACATGAAAATATACATATTTTAAGAATTAATACATTTAATTCCTGGCAAATGTATATTATTGAATCATTGCAATAAGGTAGGAGTATGCCAAATTGCGAAAAGTGTGCGCAACAGATTTGGCGGCGATATATATATATATATATAATATATATATATATATATATATATATATATATATATATATATAATATATAAATAATGTTTGCCGTTTTCAAAAAGGTATTATAAAAAACACAGCAAACAAATAAAATTAACACATATATATAATAGCAAAAAATTAAACTTTTTTGCGTCATGTATCTGTTATTCTTTTTTAAACTAGTATTCAATAAAAAAACCTGCCGTGATAAAGCTATTACATCGTAGTGTTTTTTGACTTACTGGTAATCACTGGTACTTAATGGTAGCCAAGGTTAGTGAGTTTTCACGATTTCGGTTATTAGCTTTAAAGGTGCTAGTTTTATAAAAACATCTCTATGACTCTAAGATAACGATAACAGAGTTAGTCATTTGAACAGAGAGAACAGCAGAGATCACATAGTCTTCGTAGTTCGTGAACTTTAGAGTTCTTGAGCTTTAACAGTCAATTAGTACAGCGAGCGTAGGTAACATTATAAAGATTTTTCCGGACATTTGCCATCGTTCAGTGAAACAAGAAAACAGTAACACTACGTTTCGAGATCTGCAATCTGATCTCTTCTTCAGGTAAAGAACTAACCTAATACATAATTACAAACTAAGTTAAAATAAACAAATCTTACTAAAGCGTTGTGGCACGCCTAAGTCAGGAATCACAACCTACATGTTGTTGTCAACTTCACTAACACTAAAGACATGCACTTAATACAAAACTATACAAAACACTAATCATTAAAACTAAACTACGGAATACAGGTCACAAAGCGTCTTCTTCACTCGTCTACTGACTGACCACCTACGACTGACCAGAGGGACTAGCATGTAGGTCCCTCAACATGTAGGTTGTGATTCCTGACTTAGGCGTGCCACAACGCTTTAGTAAGATTTGTTTATTTTAACTTAGTTTGTAATTATGTATTAGGTTAGTTTCTTTACCTGAAGAAGAGATCAGATTGCAGATCTCGAAACGTAGTGTTTACTGTTTTCTTGTTTCACTGAACGATGGCAAATGTCCGGAAAAATCCTGTTTCCTTCACAATCCTTCCATCGTCAAAAATAACCTTTAAACAAAGAATTATAAAGATGCCATTTCCGTATAATTGTCTGATAAAGCGGAATTACAGAGACATGGCTAACTACTGGTACGATAGTAAACGCCAGGATACACACCCACTCTTATTCAATTAAACAGAGGATGTTGGAGTGAGAAGTTTTGTAATAGGACAATTAAAATTCATGAATAATCCTTCACTGATATTCGCATCAAGGTGCGTTATTTTAAGGATCCGTTATAAAACTGGTTCATATAACACTTAAAATTAATTCAGTCTACGGGGGGAAACACACGTAATTTTCATAATAATGGTAGATCAGGATACTCACTATTTACGAGTACGTGGAACCAAAAAACGTATATACAATTTATGTGAAGGTAAAAAGTGGTATGTGATCAATGGTGGACCGTTATCTTCACACACGTACCCGTTTATAGCTAAAAAAATACTATTCCCTGTTAGATTAAAGAAAGTTAAAATAATTTACATTGAATTTCATTATTAAATTAAAAAATCATTGATTTCATTTTCCTTAGAATGTATGAAACATACACCAAGAAGTTTGGGAAAGAAGACAAGCGAGTTACACGACACCTGTTGTAAACTGAGGTTAACAGCAACTGTGTGAAACCAACTCCCTTTACAGCCCGGAGCCAACATAACATTGAGTGATACACCGACACAACGATACACTGTTATTCTCACCTACGTTTGCATCAATTTCAGTGTATACCATTTCTAACACCAATCTTACAGAATATTTTTACATTGGTAAGAAATATTGTACCTCTTGTGGTACTTTATATTACAATTCTAAATTTAAAATATTTAACATGTGAAGTAGATTTAAGCAAGTTTTGTAAAGGTATGACTTACGTAATATACATTTCATGCTTGCACTTTTAAAGATATATTATTTTGTTATTACAGAATATTTAAATACTATAATGAATAGTGCTCTTTACAATTCAACTAAAAAAAACAGTTTTATTAAAACTGTTAAGTTGACGACAATGTCTTAACTTTTAACGACACCTAACTGCTAAAAAAGATAGGCAGACTAACAGATAGACAGACTGTGAAATATGAATCTTTCCCGAACCTCAATAGGATTTTCTAATTTTTAGGCAATTAATACACATTCAGTCGCTTTTAATCGTCTAACCGACGTGAATAAGCTTATATATTATTATTAAACTTGTATCACTCTTCCATTTTATCTATGTCGATGGAATGTTCTAAATATACCGATCTGATTTAAGTAAAATGTTTTTAGACGAAAATTGGAGTTGCACTACATTAAGCTTTTATGGATTTAACAAGTAACCAACCACTTTGGAAATTGTATTTATATAATTATATCATGAAGGTAAACTATACTACAAGCTTCTTGTCTCAGAGTTGTTGGAATATTTCTTTTCGTATTTTATTTTTAAAGTGACGCCCCGTTGGAGGCAGTTAATAAACTCAGTCCTGAAGTACACAGCGGAATTAATTGACTGAAGAGTTAGAACTTTCCAAATCACTAGAATATACCAAAAATGTATTTTTTGAAATTTTCCTAGTCTTTTTACATCAGTATGAAATAAGGATAAGATGAAATACGATTAGTCCTTCTAATGGCCACACCTTACATTGCAGTAGCTAGGGAAAGTACCATTGTTCATTGTATGGACCCTTACAATGTTAGTGACATCTCTATTTGAGGCAATTAAAAAATACGTTTCCAATATGGGCCAAGAATAAGTGAGAAAATGATAATTTCCTAAATCATTATATGTTGCATCAGATTTGCTGAGAGATGCTTATTGCTTTGTAGGTCCAGAAAATACTCCTCAAATAGTCTTATAAATTAAACCTGACGTGAAATTCGAGACGGAAAATGTAGCTTTCTTAGATTAGCCATCTCTCAGATGCTAAGTAACATAAGGCTGTTCATTACTAGAGGCAATATAAAAACATAAGTCCTATAGTACCAGGAAGGAAATAGTTCTCGAGATTCGGATCACTTTAGATTACCACATTCCTTTTTTGAAAATTTTTGAAGTCCACTTTATTTTATCTTATAATTGTGAAGTTTTTGAAAATTTATAAGAAGTAACAAGACAGAATGGATTACCGAAATTTATTTCTCTTCCGATGAATATAACCTATGTCTAAAATGTTAAAATTACCATTAATTAGGTATTTAATGATAAATAAAAATAACGTTTATGTTGCTGTTTTGGCAGCCGCATTTGCTGGAGTACATTAAAATGTATTTTGCATTATTGACACGAATATTAAAGGGTGTTTTTTTTTTTTACTTTCATCAGACAAAAGCTTATTTCTTTGGAATCCCTGCAATCATCGGGTTCATACGTACATGTCGGTTTTTTGTAATTTTTTACTTGAACACCAAAGTGATGCACACATGAGTTTCTGTTATAATGTGCTACAGACGTAGACAGTTCTGGAAAAGCCAAATGCTTCTGTAGCTCGAAAGTTAACACATGTTATTCGTTAACTAAAGGGCTTTTGGCAAACTGCAAGACATAAAAATCGTAACTTACCTAAGGATTATATCAGGATATTATTTTTCTCTGTTCAAATTGTTATCTTATGAAGTAGCTGAAGTAAACAGGAAATGATTTTATATTATTAAAATCTGCAATTCCTATCCGATTTTCTGAGGTTGATTTCTCCCTTTCTTCTACAACCTAGCTTACATTATCTAAATGCAACGATTGTGAATTCAGCCATCACATACTTGAAAGGCTGAAATATCGTAAACCCTAATATAATTGTTTTTGACTCGAATAAATTAAAACTGTGCACTCTTGGAGGTTTAAGCCGATCGGTAGGTCCCCGTCTAACAATACTATTTCATTGGATACAAGCACAGAGATAAATGTACTGCTGGTTCTTATTACGATTTAAAAAGATTTTCGCTCTCAACTGCTGATAGTGTTTTTGTATACTGTGTATTGCATTATATTTTATTTTATATTCTGTTTGCCACTAAAGGTTTTTGCAGCGACTGTGAGTCCTAATCTAGATTTATAGTTTTTACAAGAAAGTATCCTTGAACTATTTTTTGTCGTCTTCTAAATATATGGGGTTCTCATATTTTAGGCATATAATATGCTCTACCATAGGCATAACCTCATTATCTGAAAGAGTGGAGTCACAGTTTCAATCACATAGCCATCATTATCATTTTATTGGTGAACCTCATTAGACCCTAATTTATTATTAATAATCAGTCCTCTGTTTGGTTAAAATGAAGTATTATTGGAACTTACATCTACATCTGAACCTGGAATAAAGTCTGGGTCTAAATCCTCGTTTTCAGCAATAATATCACTTTCCCTGCTTAGCTCACTCGTTTTAAGCTATTTCTTTGATTAAATAAGGTATTATACACGTACAATACTACTCAAACAAAAAAAATTATGGTTGCCTGTAAAGTCGGTTTTACGGGCGAAGATTTTACGTGACAACGTCTTTTTCCTCGGTAGAATATTTATTGATATGAATATTATTAAATTGCACAATAGGAACAAGGAATTGAATGAAAATAAGAATTGCACAAATTTTAACTATAGAAATATATTTTGTTTACTAAAACATTGTACATAATTATTAAATTAATTAAAATTTTTTATTGTAAATGGTAAAGTTGAATAAAACATTTACTAAAATTGGAATTTGAAATTCTTGCTAAACACAGTTAAATTCTAACTCCGCGCGTGGTGATTGGTCGGTTTAGTTTCGTTTGTTTGGTCGCACTGTTATGACAAGTTTAGAGGTTATAATTTGTTATTTTAAATGTTTTTGACTAGCAATACGCGCTGTTTCTTCTTCTCAATCGACTGAATTACGATTGATTGCAGAGTGATTTAAACTAATAATTTACTTAACACTATCAACATTTGTCAATAGTATGACATAACCTATAAACTCAGTTTTCTCAACTTTGTGTCAATCTAACAATTAATCAATCAATCATAGTTTATAAACGATAATGAAATATCAGTGTACAATTAATTTACCTTTATTGTTGTAGTTGTTGTAAATGACGAATCTAAGCACTCCACATTTTCACGAAATAAACATAGTTATCTGCTTTATCCCGTGCGGCGGACCCACAGTTATCTGCTTTATCCCGTGCGGATCCCGTGCGGCGGACCCACTGGACGGGCATCGTAACGTTACCGGGCGTTACACTTTTTCATGAGTGACTCCGAGCCGCAACCTAATTTAAAGACGTTGTCACGTCAAAACTGTATATTGCATATACGAAACGTTTTGCACCAATATAACCTTTTACCAAATTTAGTTTAACAATAAACACAAGTTCTAATGGAATTACTGAGTTAATCACTTTGGTTTGTGACACAATTGGTTAAAAGTTTTTGACTCGAATAAATTAAAACTGTGCACTCTTGGAGGTTTAAGCCGATCGGTAGGGTCCCGTCTAACAATACTATTTTCATTGGGATACAAGCACAGAGATAAATGTACTGCTGGTTCTTATTACGATTTAAAAAGATTTTCGCTCTCAACTGCTGATAGTGTTTTTGTATACTGTGTATTGCAATTATATTTTATTTTATATTCTGTTTGCCACTAAAGGTTTTTGCAGCGACTGTGAGTCCTAATCTAGATTTATAGTTTTTACAAGAAAGTATCCTTGAACTATTTTTTGTCGTCTTCTAAATATATGGGGTTCTCATATTTTAGGCATGTAATATGCTCTAACACAGGCATAACCTCATTATCTGAAAGAGTGGGGTCACAGTTTCAATAACAGAGCCATCATTATCATTTTATTAGTGAACCTCATTAGACCCTAATTTATTATTAATAATCAGTCCTCTGTTTGGTTAAAATGATGTGTTATTGGAACTTCCATCTACATCTGAACCTGGAATAAAGTCCTGGGTATAAATCCTCGTTTAATCAAAAATATCACTTTCCTTGCCTAGCTCACTCGTTTTCAGCTATTTCTTTAATTAAATAAGGTAATATACATGTACAATACTACTCAAACAAAAAAAATTATGGTTGCCTGTAAAGTCGGTTTTACGGGCGAAGATTTTACGTGACAACGTCTTTTTCTCGGTAGAATATTTATTGATATGAATATATTAAATTGCACAATAGGAACAAGGGAATTGAATGAAAATAAGAATTGCACAAATTTTAACTATAGAAATATATTTTGTTTACTAAAACATTGTACATAATTTTTAAATTAATTAAAATTTTTTTATTGTAAATGGTAAAGTTGAATAAAACATTTACTAAAATTGGAATTTGAAATTCTTGCTAAACACAGTTAAATTCTAACTCCGCGCGTGGTGATATGGTCGGTTTAGTTCGTTTGTTTGGTCGCACTGTTATGACAAGTTAGAGGTTATAATTTGTTATTTTAAATGTTTGACTAGCAATACGCGCTGTTTTCTTCTCAATCGACTGAATTACGATTGATTGCAGAGTGATTTAAACTAATAATTTACTTAACACTATCAACATTTGTCAATAGTATGACATAACCTATAAACTCAGTTTCTCAACTTTTGTGTCAATCTAACAATTAATCAATCAATCATAGTTTACGATAATGAAAATATCAGTGTACAATTATTTACCTTTATTGTTGTAGTTGTTGTAAATGACGAATCTAAGCACTCCACATTTTCACGAATAAACATAGTTATCTGCTTTATCCCGTGCGGCGGACCCACAGTTATCTGCTTTTATCCCGTGCGGATCCCGTGCGGCGGACCCACTGGACGGGCAACGTAACGTTACCGGGCGTTTTACACTTTTTCATGAGTGACTCCGAGCCGCAACCTAATTTAAGACGTTGTCACGTCAAAACTGTATATTGCATATACGAAACGTTTGCACTAATATAACCTTTTACCAAATTTAGTTTAACAATAAACACAAGCTCTAATGGAATTACTGAGTTAATCACTTTGGTTTGTGACACAATTGGTTAAAAGTTACCCGAGTGAGTATTGCATTCAGAGACAAACTATTGAGTTATGAAGTTAATTATTTCGGCTACTTAAAAGTATTTACTGGTGAAAAATCTAGCGTTTTTGACTCTGAACGCCTTTTATGTTAAAAGTTCATATATTACGGTTTGATGTTTTAGATCAATAGGTGAATTATTACATAATTCATATTAATAATTATATGTACTAATTCACAGTAGTGTTAGGAAATATGAAATTATTCTACATTCACTATGATACAACTATTTCATATGTTTAGGTTAACTATAATAATCACCACATGTTGGTTAGGGAGGGCCGTGTTTAATTAGTTATGCACAAACAGTGATCGATGGACTAATGGTTCACATTGACATATCATTGGAGTTACTACCAATTGCGGGGATTAGATGTACTGTAGTCTACATATTTAATATTACTTAACTTACATTTTTAAAATTTATATATTTCACAAGAAGTTACACGAGTAGTAAATTACCAGTCTGACTTCCTAATGAATACAATATTCAATACACATTTAAGAAATCTTTTCAGGAATCAAACTCAAACACATTTCAGTTAGCTAACTGCTGAACAATGTTAGTCACAGTTTTGAACATTTATGCTACAGCTTTGAAACATGACCTGATTTTAAAAACTTTTAAAAGTAAATGAATAAGATATCGATCGTAGCAAGAAATAATATGAACTCTAATATATTAATGCGTAGATTAAAAGTATAATTCATGATATGGTGGAAAGTGAACGTTGGATTAAGTGACAGTATTTGATTTAAGCGCATTCTTGAACTAGGAAAATTTTCTTAACTCACCGAAAATGTATTATTTTACACTGCTTTGAAGCCTCAAATAATAAACAAAAGTCTGAATATCGAGAAAGGCTTCATTTTTTTGTTTAAAGTTTTGCATGAAACTAAATTACTACATAGAGAACGAGTTATATGATGATGCATGCCAAACCGTTGAATAGGGCAGAGCGACATAGAACACCAGTAATGAGCGACTGATACAATTTAATTTTTTTCCACAAGTAATATAAACTGTTTTATATAACATGATTCAATTTGGCCATAGGACATCTCGATAGTTAAATTATTATAGATTTTAAATTCTGCACGCAACACATCGAATACAAGTGTTATGTAATTTGTACAATTATTATGAATATTATATACTGAGAATATTGTGATTGGCATAGGATGTATCACAAATCGTCCACACTGCATATATGGTTTAGAAGAATGCCCATATAAGCATCTTTGATATGGACAAATGGATGAAAAAGCTTTTCTCAAAATGAATTGGAAAATTTTCAAAATAGTTACGTAAAAAGTTTACTAATTTTAATATGAGCATTTTCAGTGGAGTCCGTCCATTGTTTAAATAAGAAATCGGACTCTAATAAATTTTTTTTTAAGAAAAGCTCTGCAAAAACTTATTTATAATGTTCATCGCTAGATGCTGGGTGTAATAACATAAATAAACATAATTGTTGCTTTTAGTACTTACTTATAAATATTTTGGCAATACTATAAAAAAAGTAGGGTTACCCCATAAAATGTGTCGTGTAATTAGCTTTGCTAAAGTAGAATGACTAATTTCATGCCTATAGATTATTTTATTTTCCAGATGACCTACGAACGGTGGACAGGCAAATAATCACGCAGAAAGTATATTTTAAATCCTGCTGCATAAGAGAGAAATTCGAACCACTAGCATTAGTCACAGTGTTCCACATATGAAAATAAGACATCATGCAAAATTTTATGTATAATAATGTTTTTGAGTCCGTACAGACGGACATATTGGCATAAATGACAATTTTTAAAATCCTACTCGAGGATAGGCATTCCTAACGCTTAGTAAACTTTTAAATCGTAAATAATAAAACTACTGATGGTTTTGTTTCAAACTTACATTGATTAATCAAAATAAAATATAACTAAAACATCGTAGAAAAAAAATTATTAATCACCTTTTTATCTTTTTCTTGGGTTTTGATTATATAGCCTTTGTATTGGAAGTCAGTATATATTTTATAAATAATTGTTTCAATAAATGTTTTCAAGTTATGTATAATTTTATTTTAACTTTTATTTCACAAATTACTTAAATTGAGAAAGGTATATTACATTTATTCATCCTACAATATAATATTATTTCTCCATTATATACTTATAACCGTAAAGACACCTATATAAATTATGCTTCTCCCTGTGAGTAAGAGATTTCGCTTTGTCAGCGTATTCATGGAGTAAAATGGGAAATGCACTCCAGGGATATTTCATACATGCAGGATTTATGTAGCCGTCTCTGATGTGGAATCCATTATGACTACAGTGCTTGCGGCATACCTACCATAAAATTTTCATGCCCGGCATCAGCCACAAGCATCTCAATTTTTACTCTTCACGTGGATATTCGTCTGTGTGAAAGGACCTGTTACTAAAATATTATTAGGTATTTATTATTTTTCCGTGGTTTTATAAATTATATACCATAGTGAAAAATTTGTTCTAGGAATTAACTTTTAATTGATTTTAGAAATATCGTATTAAAAATTACGCTAGAAATTTAAGGTATAACTCTGGTATAACAGCTAAATTTAAAAGATAACAGATTATTTGCTAAGAATTTGCATTGGAATGTATCAAAATAAAATAGCTTTTAACAAACTCAACAGAATGTAAACAAATTTGAACAAGTTAATTATTAATAAGCTCGCAAATAATTTCAGATGCCGCAAATAATTTACCCCTTACAGGAGCCTCCAACTTTAAATCTATTGTAAATACACTATATCACTATATTTCATTGACACTTATGGCTGATCCTATGATAATACTTGCACAGTAAATGATGTAACATTTATAATTAAAAGTATAATAGAGTTTTTGAAATTTATCTTCGTTATATTTTTACAAAATGTCTCACCACAAAATTTCTAGTATTTGAAATATATCCTCTTCGCCAGGTGATAAGGTTCGAACCCTTTCTTGTTCTCTCTTTCGTTTTTATTTATTTTTCATGAACTAATTGTATCATCACTTGACAAATACTTCCCAACAAAAATATCATTGAATCCATTTTATCTCTTATTTTTTCCTTCTTTTGTAATTTACTAACTATTTTCCGCCTATATTTCAGGGGGATATATTTCAATCCTTGGAATGTTATTTAATATATTTTGTAACATATAGCAATGGCAAACGTTCTAAATCCTATTATCCTCTCAAACCTTTCACCTCAAAATAAATACAATTTTGCAACGGGCTTGAGATAACAACGTAAATATAACAAAGGAGAAAATATATTAATGTGCCCGAGTATTAGGCAGTTTTAACATATTGTGCATCAGAGAGTGGGAATCTGGGATTACTTACCATAATAAATAGTAATATGTAGAATAGTAAAATCCTAAATTTATCTACTATTTTATGGATTGAAAAAACCCGATAAAAGTAATTAGATGTCTATCACGAAACCATGATTTCTGACTGTTACATTGTTACAGATGACATTGAGCTTGATGTCCTAAGCTGAAAGAGAACGAATATTTTTATTAACTGAGTAAGTTAAAAAACTACCGCTATTAAATTAATCATTGCGATGTGAAACAATAGCTGTAGTAAATATTTTAACGTGAATAAAAAATGTTTAAGAAGTAATTAGTATACGTTTTGGGAGAATGTTTACTACCTTAGCAAAATATACAATAAAAATACTGAGCACTATGGGGAAGAATATAAATAACAATTATATAGTAAATTGCTTTGTTTCCTGTTATAATAAATTAGTAGACAGTCTAAAATACAACTGCAATTCTAAGGGCAAAGATAATTACGGCACTAAATTGGCGGGTAGGAATAATGTTTTTTTTTTACTTACCAAAAGCTACTCCTGAAAAACTTACTGTTGTTCACAAACTGCATTCTTAGAAATCAGTAGAAGTACATCAAAATATAAGGATGAAATATATAAAATAATTATTGATGACTTTGCAGAGCCGTTATCAGATTTAAAAACCTTTGAGAGTATGAAAGGATGTTTATTGAATGTATACATAAATCTGTTTAAAATTACATTAGCGAGTTCTTAAATAAAATACGGCGTAACACAAGGAAGGCAGTTTAGGGCCATTTATTGAACTAAAATACCTAAATCAATTTCTGTATCAAATAGAAGACTGTTACACTTTGCATATTGCGATGATTTTTGGTTTCTTGCAAAATCTTTAAAATCAGTTTTATAAAATTTACAATTTACTTTCTAAGAGCTTTTTAAAGTGTTCTATGGAGAATTCTTAAATTGTTTCACACAGCAATGGTCAAAAACTATGAAAATATCAGTCCAATACATTGATAAGAAATACACACACACACACACACACACACACACACACACACACACACAATACACACACACACACATATATATATATATATATATATATATATATATATATATATATATATATATATATATATATATATATATATATATATATTAAAAAAGAGAAAACTAGTTTTTTTTTTTTTTTTTTTTATTTTATTAAATTTTATTTATTTATTTAACTAGAATATAATTGTTTTATAAAACTAGTATGTTTGTAGAAACGAAAATATTTCGCTTTCTCTGCGCGTTTAAAGAGTGAAATGAGAAGGCAAACCAGGTACATTTCATTCATGCAGATTTATGTGGCCGTCACTGATGTGGAATCCATTATGACCACAGCACTTGCGGCATGCCTACTCTGATGTTTCATTCTCGTCACCAGCCACAAGCATCACAAATATTTCTCTTTATAATGATAGCAATCTGTGTGGAATACCTTGGTAGTACAATTCCGTTAGGCTTTAAGTTACCATTTTTTATTATTTTACAAATGATACTTTTAGTATACACTTAACAACAGTTTACTCACACAGTTTTTGAAAGTGAATACAAAACATTTTTATGCAACGCATGGTATAGAAATATAAACACACAGAATTAATGCTAAGTTTTAAATATAAAAACCTATAAGATATTTATATTTTAATTTTAAAAATAGAAGTGAAGAAAGAAAACATAATATGTATACAGGAATAAATTCAGGGTAGAAAGTTAGTGGTTTATTTTTAGATATTAAAAAAGCGTTTGATACTGTAGATCACACAATTCTCTTACAAAAGTTATACGGATGTGGTATTCGGGGGAATATTTATTCTTGGTTTGTTAGCTATTGACTTCGGGTTTATACAATGTGGCGTACCTCAAGGGTCAGTTTTAGGCCCAGTACTTTTTTATAATCTACATAAATGATCTTTTTGATTCAAATTTAAATGGAAATATTACATCTTTTGCAGACGATACAGCTTTTATCGTACGTAACAAATAATTGGGATGATATAGAGCAAGAGATGAATTCAGACCTTAAAGCACTGCAGTGGTGGTTTTCAAAAAATAACATGTTATTAAGCCCAGAGAAAACTAAGTACATCAATTTTAGTTTAAAAACAGATCAGCAAATGTTTAGTAATTCAATTTTGTATCGATGTGTCAATTGTTTGTGTAGTAACATTCAGTGCCAACACAACTGTGCTGTAGTATCCCAGTGCGAAAATTTAAAATATTTAGGAGTCATGCTAGATAGAGAAATCAACTGGAAGACACATATTGACATTTTAAAACGCAAACTAAACAATATTTTAAGATTTTTTTATTTTTTACAATACATTTGCACTGAAGAAGTGTTAAGAATGCTGTACTTCTCTTTGGTCAATAGTAGGCTTGACTACGGAATATTTTGTTGGGGTGGAGCCTATGAAACAAATCTAAATCTAAAGCCACTTCTAACTCAACAAAAGAAATTCATAAGGTTGATTAAACGAAAACGAAGAATGGAGAAATCTTTTCCTCTTTTTGTTGATTTAAATATTCTTCCTCTTAAATATGTGTTTGTTTATAAAGTTTTTTAAAAATATTTTATGTCATAAGTGGCAATTTACCAGAATTAAAAAATAATTACAAAAACAAATTAAGAAAGCAAGAACCAATACCAGTTCCAAAGCCTAACTTAGCATTTTTTTCAAATAGTAATTGTTTTTTGGGACCTAAAATGTTTAGTATAATTTCTTCAATTATTAGTTGTGAGAATATAAAAGTTATTTTCAAAAAAAATTAAAGAAGTGGTTATTGGGTTTTGATAAATTAGATTTTCTTCTCTGCATAGATTCCTAGTTTAATTCAAAGAAAGTAACAGTAAATTTTAGTTTGAATTTATTTAAGTGGATTTTCATTTGCTTTGTAACTGCAGCAGCACACTTTTAATCAATTTTTTAGGAGCTTATAAAAAAAATCAAAGTTTTATTGAAATTTTCTTTGATCTAAAAAATATTTTTGTAATAAAAGGAACCTCTCCACAGGCACTTGCCTCTAGAGGCCCTAGTTATTTTTGAAAATATTTCTTTTAATTTACGAGTGTTTTTGTTTTAATTTTATTTACAAGAATGTTACATTTTTATTTAAGTTTGCTCATTAGGTTTGTACATTGTGTATACATTTGTTTGTTTAGGTTACTTTATTGATGTAATACATTATGTATACCAATTGTATATAATGTGTTATTGTAATATTTTCAAAAATAAATTCTATTGTATTCTATTCTATTCTAAAGTCTTCATTTAAAATAAAGTAGAGTCTTTATGTTAAATGCCATCTTTAAAAAAAAACATATATAGAATTTTTCAATTACATAAAATGTTCAACTCATGTAGAGTGATTAGGATTAGACATTTTTTAAATATTCCTTCATAGTAGGTAACATAGTATTTAGTGGATTAAATAAAATGTGTGTATATTAAATTATATTTCTACTTTTTCCTGTTAATGTGTTGACTACAGATAATTTTCCATGGCGAGGAAAAAATACTTTCAAAAATGTTTCGGTGTTGAGGAGGCTGGGTGATTTAGTTAAGATAAGATACTAATAATTTTTATTAGTATTTTAAGAATAAAATATACTTAAATGTCACGTAACATCTTGTTCAAATGGGATGACGAACTATGTATTTTTTTACTGATGTACTTCTTACTTAAATAATAAATTGCAGAGATTGTAACTAGTCTGTTTAATTACATTGCACACTTAAACAATCACGATGACGTTACACTGTCTGTTTCATTACTCATACTTATTTTATAATATTTACGCTTTTGTCGTTTTAATATATATTAAATAAATTATTTCTTACATTTAGATCATTTTGACTAATATTTTACTATAAGTACGATAATAATTTAATACATCTTCTTTAAGGCGGTATACTTTCCAATAATAGGTCACTGTAATAGAAACATGACCCCGACAAAAATATAGCTGACAAGGTGTTTAATGAGAGTATGGAAATACTATGGACTATATTTAACGCATTTTTTATAAACTCATTCCCAATTCTGCTTACAAAAATCTTCAGCTCCTAGTTCAGTTAAAAAAGTATTTTTAAGTGCTTTGCCGCATAAAACACTAACAGGTATTTGACCCAGTACCTTACCATCCATGGCCATTTTCCGAAAGTACTAGTATTAATTTTAATGGTATTAACACTAAGGGTGCCAGATATATGGTGGAAATGTTTGGTTCTATGCGAATGTTAGCTCCTTTTTCTATTCCTCTTAGTGCAACTCTTAAATATCCGAGATCTTTATCCCTGGAATTTGCAGTCTACATAAGTTTGTGATCCTGCAAGACCAAAACAGAACAGTCCTTTGACAATAATGAAGTATTTACTAATATGTCAGTATTAAAAGCGTACTTTGGCAACACGATGAGTTTCTTATTATTTTTTGTTGAATAATCTTTACTTTAGGGACACCTGGAGTATAAAAGAGCTAAATTGTCTTGAAGATTAATGTCTGGTTTACTCAACAGAAATTCAGTATTACGTAGATGAGAAGGTGCACGATTGCACAGATGCACCTTCATGTGAGTCTGTGAAAGTGTCAACTCTCAGACATTGCATTGGGTGGAAGTTGAAATTGTACTAAACACGATAGACGAAAAAACTAAAAAAGGGACTGGCTGGCTACATTTTATCTAACGAGTACGAAATTGACGTAATTTATTATTGTGTCAGAGAACGTGTTATGATATTAACAACAGAAATAGTCTAGATACACCTTGTAGATAGTAAGTAGTATAAGACGAATGTTTATTGAATACTCAGCTTTTAAAAATCTTTTGCCAAACTCCTACAAAGCGTGACATATAAATCCTGAATGTCCTTAAAAGACTTCCTCTCGACATTTGTGTAACAGAATATGTGTCCAACCTAACAGCAAAATGAAAATATTCACTAGTGGTGTAATTATGTGGCCTATATATTATTGCAACTGAGTAGATTTTAACGTTTAAAATAGTGCCATTCTCATCTGGAATGACTCCTTATTTATGCTCGTAATTTCGTAGAAACTCGAAACGTAAAACAATATGTTGCAGACTCCGAGAGTTGCATTTCTGGTTGCCAACTCATTTTTTCCTAATTTTGCTAACCTGTCGCTTAGTAGTACTAGTAATCTTGATAAGACCTTTTCAATCGCTCATGGGGGTAATGTGTAAAAAACTATATTTACTGTTAATTAAATTTATTACACTGTTTTATATTATAACTCTTAGAAAGTGAAAGACGAATAAAACCTAAAATAAAAATATGTATAAAGGTTTTTAATGAAATCTACTATAATTAGTAAACGTTTATATAATAACTTCTTAGCATTATTTTGGTCTGATAATTTTTTATTTACAATTCAATTAAACGTTACCAAACTAATTATTTTTTTTAATAATGCATAAGCAATAAGTTTTGAAAATACAGATACCTTCCATATCGCAGTAAGAATAGTAAAAAAATATATTATTATTCTTTTCCAATATGTTTTGGCACAACCTGTAAATACCGTTTAAGATACCTGGTGTCACTGTATACAACACTTTATTGTAATTACGTATGTATATTGCACGTAATGTACGTTTTTCACATATGAATAACTTGTTAATTTAGGCATTTTTGAACATGAATGTTATTATATTGAGATTCCTTGAATAACGTTTGAGAGCAATAAAACCAAACAGTTTTGATGTTGCTTACTATGGTTATTGCTCGTATGATCACTATGTAGGTCACATAATATTTCCTGTGTAAGTAGGAAAATAATATTCCAATCAGAGTTATTTGAAATTAAATCTCGGACTCAGCTCAGACTGTGTTTATTAAGGTTTAGAAAAAGAAGTTCTTATTGGGTGCCTCAGGAACTTGAATGTAATATCCAGTTTAAATTAAGTTGAGATATTAAATGTTCAAGCTGTTTCTAACCGTCTCCGTAACACTTAACTTTGTTATACACTTGATGGAAACTTATGTAGATGTTAGTGGTTATTTATATTAAAATAACCTATGTATAAAATATTGGGTTCTTTAATTAAAATATTAAATATGCTATACAAAAACAAAACATCATTTTAGCGAAAAGTCCTTTGTTATTCATCCACAAGGTTAAAATTACATAATTATTTGAGACTAGATTCTTAAAAATCTATCCCGGAATGGAAAAACATTTTTCAATTACATTATGTGTGAGACGTTTCCTTTAGTTTTTAGATTATGTAATTAATTATATTTGAGTTTGTATAACGAATTATTCAGTATCTTCGTTCTAATAAACACATTTAGAATTATTTAGAAACTGCAACAAAGGGAGGTGTCTGAGCAAGCACCCAAACATTGAATTTGTTGATACTACCCTGTCACTATATTTTATAGACATGAATCTCTTTTCTAAATAATGTGATATGGTAATAAGAAGGGGTATACGCTATTGTGCTACTAGGACCAGAGAGAACTTCCGAACTGAAACACTGGAATGATAGAACATTATAAAGGCTATTTCATTCTTAACAGGTTACATATTTTAATTATAAAGGCCACCTCTCACATTATTTCCATATTCCATTGGACAGAGTTTACGTCTTGGTCGTGCACGTGGTACTACTTCTCACTGCAAATATCCATCCAGCGGAAGGAAGAAACGATTTAGCTTTCATTATGTCTTTCAATTGACTTCCGTTAGAGAAACATTGAAATAAAGGCACGTAATGTAACTTTTTGAAACAGTGATTTTGTAAGAAGTATAACTTGGATCGCTGTTGACATTTCCAACAAGGTTGACAAACACACAGTACTACTGTATTCAGTTAGAAAAAGAAAACATTGGGTGAAGCCCATTAATAAAAAAACAAAATGTTTTTTGATTTATACAATTTAATTTAACGTTTAGAATGGGACGCAGAGAGAATGAGGCGGTATTTTAAACAAAGTATAGAACAATTGGAATAGGTTTTGTTTTTTTTTAATAATGCGAAGAGGCAAGTCATGAATTATAGAAAATCAATAACTAGAATGTATGCTTTAGAATATTGAAGAAATATTGCAAAACAAATAAAAAATGGTGATATATATATATATATATATATATATATATATATATAATATATATATATATATATATATATATATAATCAGAGTGACGTTTATATTCTTTTAAAGTTTTTACAGAGTGTGAATTTTTGTTTTGTGGGTTTCATTTTCAATGTTGCTATATAGAAATGTTCGTTACGTTCTATCGAGAAGACAAATGCAGTAAACTGATAATGTATAATCCTCATAATATATAATCATTATAAAACTGTTGTAATAAAATTATAACTTCCCAAAGTACATTTTATTATGTAAAGTCAATCGGGTACAGAGTAACTGAGTTCTAACAATTCCTTAAGTCAGATTAGACGCTGCTAGTTAACCCTTTGTTTGTCAGAACCATAATTCTCAGAATCTACGATAAAAGGAATTATTTTCACAGAGAGAACAACGGACGTCTCTTTGTCTTGGTAATTAGTGAACTTTGGACTTATAGAGCTTTAAAAGTCAATTAATACAATTAAAGTTTGTAATATTATCAAGAATAACCTTTGAAAATGTTTTAGAATGTTGCGTTGTAAACTATGCCGTGTAAAAAATTATGAATTAAAATTTGTCAAAGAACATTTCGCCAATGAAGATAGTTAGCATTACCTAGAAAATATACAGGCACAATTATCTGTCTTCAATATTATATTATAATCTTTTTACTTGAATACTTTCACTACTCAAGAGTTATGTTACTAATAGTACTCCATTTGGTAATAAATAAGTGTTATCCCTATTTCTCTTTAGGGAAATAAGCCAATAAAATGAGATTTCATACGTAAACTAATAAATATTAAGTAATAATTATAAAATTTAGTTTAATCATTATACGTCTATGAAGTTTGCAGCATGTTAATATAAGCTTGTGCGTTACGCTAGACACAGTCTTCATTAGAACACAAACTGTCTCACATTCTGCTTTATGAGCTTGCAAACTTAAATACCACCTGAAGTTAAGAAATATCCAAATGAACACTTAATGCTTTGCCAAAGACTAAAGCAAATTCCTATACGGGTTAAAATATTGTTTTATATTACATTACACGAAGCAGCTGAGTACTAGTCTCTTTATGAGGTAGGAAATGTTTTTGATCATGAAAGATCAGTGAAAGGCATACCTCGTACCTCAGCAAACTAGCTAGAAGATACTTGACATCATGAAAGCTCCAAACTATTTCCTAGATAATATTGGAATCAACAACACAGTAATAGTTAGTTTATTGTTTTTGATGCTGTGCGATTTTGAGTCCGATTATTCCAAGTGACGCGATATTGATCACTACCGGTACAATATTATATGTCCATGACAGACATTTGTACACAGTGTGAGTTACTCAATTAATTGTTTAAATTGTTTAAACAAAAGGGTAAATTGTATTGGGAGGTTTTGTAGCACACCTTAAAATCGTAGATTATGATTGTCTCAATTTCTTAACAGTTATGTCTCCATTAAAAATCTGCCTAGTCATAACTGTGTTTTATTTAGGTTCAATTAAGCTTTCTTTGTTGACCTAAAAGGTTAAATTTATTTTGATAAATACAATCAAATAATTTGAGGTTAAGACAAGTAATTTTAGGTGAAGTGAAAGTCACGAGACCATATATTTAGGTACACTCTTAAAATAATAAACTAATAATTTAAATATGGTAAGTAATGTTAGTAATAAGACAGTTTGACCATCATCTCACAAATTCACCTGTTGGTAGCTGTGTAAAAATATTGTATGTTAATTTTAGGTTACTTTAGGTGATCTTAAGTTTAAAATAATTTAAAACCCTTATCAGCGCATGTTAAATATTAAATTATACTATTATTGTTTACGGATTCCCTGCAATGCAAAAAACATATATAAAGAGGTTTGGAAAGGACAAGAATTAAGAATACCCCCTCATGTTGTTAATTGTGGGTAACAGAAACCCAGTGTGAAACCAACTCCCTTCACTGTAAATGCTCATAAAGCCTAATCTCACAGCGCCACAACGTGATTTTGCTAATAGCGACACAACGTGATTTTGCTAACAGCACCACAATGTGATTTTGCTAATAATGCCACAACGTGATTTTGCTAATAATGCCACAACGTGATTTTGCTAACAGCACCACAACGTGATTTTGCTAACAGCACCACAACGTGATTTTGCTAATAGTGCAACAACGTGATTTTGCTAACAGCACCACAACGTGATTTTGCTAACTACACCACAACGTGATTTTGCTGACAGCAACACAACGTGATTTTTGCTAATAGTGCCACAACGTGATTTTGCTAATAGCGACACAGCGTGATTTTGCATACAGCGCTACAACGTGATTTTGCTAACAGCACCACAACGTGATTTTCCTAAAAGCGCCACTACGTTATTTTTCTCACAACGCCCCAAGTTTGCTCACAGTGGCACAGGTCATATTTCCAAACCTTAATAGTATCCACAGAATAGGCCAAGTGCTCAAAGCGCCAACACAACCGAAAAAAGAATCAAATCCACGCTCTCAGCGCCTAAGAATTGCTGTGGCGTTGAGTTTTGGCACTATAAGCTATGGCACTGTGGTGCCACAACTCCCTTTACAGCACGGAACCAACATAACACTGAGTGATACACCGACACAACAATACACTTTTATTCAAAGCTACATTTGTGTCGTTGTATCTATATTCTGTATCTACGACGGAATATAGTTAGTTTATTTATTTATTTATATCTAAATATATTATACCAGTATATACCATTAATTACAAAAATATTTGTACTGAATATTTTGTATGATCTGTTTTAATGAACTAGATTTTAAAGCCAACTTATATTTATCAGTAAAATTATTGAAGGAATGTTGTTACACAAGCCGGAAAGTTCATGCTTGTAACTAAATATTAGGAACTAACTTTAGTTTTCCTGTTTAATTTATGAGGCAGGCATAAGTTTGAAAATTTCAACTTTCTAGCATATCAAAGATTTTGATAATTACCGTTGTGGTGATTAAGTATATATGATGATATATGTGATGACAATAATTTTAAAAATGTATGCACTGTATCCATTACATCGTCATAAAAATAATTTATTTTTAGAACAGAGGACATTATTTTAGTACAATGTTTTTTACTGAAGGAATAAGATTTATACGTTTATTTTGTGAGAACCTAATGAAGCAGATCAATGTAGTATATAGTATCAGACAATTAGTGATCCAGTAAATGTTTAGTTACACTTCCATAAAACTAATTCATAATTTTAACTCATATATAGAGTTAAGCCAAATGAGAGTTTCCTTGGTTTTAATATACGACAGATAAAAGATAAACGTGATACGTATAACTTTAACTGTCATACACCGATATGTTATTTTCAATTAATAATAATAAATTGAATAATTTAATCCATATACACATTTACATAACAATATAAATGTACTTAAATAGTGTACGAAAAATCTTCAAAAATTGTTTGAAGGATGAATGCAGTATTTTTGATTTCGGAAAAGCAAAGCCACGGATTAACGTAAGAGTGGAGCCACATATTTAGGAATTACATCAGAGGCTGGTATTGATGAGTGATTGTGGTACAGTCATTATTGGTAGCTCTGTTGTCACAGCATTAAATAACCTTTATTACCGCAGATTGAATACTCATTGTAATGAAATTGGTAAATTGATAAAACAAAACTAATTATTCAAATTTTAAAATATTGTATTGAGATACCCGGAATCAAATTGAGGTGTGAAAACAAATAAGATTGTTGTAACAACTTTGTATAACCCGGATGCATACCACACGGACGGTCTATCTCACATTGTATACGAATGAATAAAAGTTTTGTATAATTTTTATTCAGATCTCAAGTCTCAAACCCAACTTCTATTGTGTTTATTACAGCTAACAACAAGAAGCTGTTATTAAGCGCCTCAGGAACTGGAATGTAATATTCAGTTTAAATTAAGTTCAGATATTAAATGTTCAAGCTGTTTCAAACGCTTGCTTTAAGCTGGTTTTATATACTGTTGGAGGAAACTTCTTATCTCCTTTAGGTCATTTTGATATTTAATATACTTCTTACAGTAATTATTTCTCTTTTTGATGTTTATAATATCTTTCTAAATATAGGGGAAGGCCGGAAGAGATGGACCAGTCACACTATTTACACAATTATGAGTGAATAACCATCTTTTTAGCCAAGTTAATTTTATTTAATTTTTTTTACTATTTGGCGAGGTTTATGTTTATTTATACTTGATTTATTGCGTCTAAATAAGGCTATAACCTGTGTATTAATGAACTATAACATTCTATAACTATAATAGATTTTATAAATTTTCAATGCCTTTTCTCTATGGAGATTTAAATAAACTCATCGGCCTACATTAAATAACATGATGTATTTTATTTTCAAAAAGAAATGCCGACTATGTACGCCCGTAAGCAGGGTTTTCTACGTGCCTGCTGAAAGGATGAGAATTTTATAGAAGCTGTGGGTGTAGTGACAGAGCATGCGTATGGGTGTAAATAAAGATGCCAGGTATTTTAGTATTCATAAAAATACTCTCAAATGAAAAGTAAGTGCAAATTTTTTGAAAAAAAGGGCTTTATGTTCTACCTTCAGTCTTTGGAGCTATTAATGAATGAACAAGTTTACATCATAGTAAAAAGCTCCAAGCTTGTGGTTATTTTCCTACAGCGTGCGTGCGTGCGTGCGTGCGTGCGTGCGTGCGTGCGTGCGTGCGTGCGTGCGTGCGTGCGTGCGTGCGTGCGTGCGTGCGTGCGTGTGCGTGCGTGCGTGCGTGCGTGTGTGTGTGTGTGTGTGTGTGTGTGTGTGTGTGTGTGTGTGTGTGTGTGTGTGTGTGTGTGTGTGTGTGTGTGTGTGTGTGTGTGTGTGTGGGTGTGTGTGTGTGTGTGTGTGTGTGTGTGTGTGTGGGTGTGTGTGTGTGTGTGTGGGTGTGTGTATGTGTTTGGGGGGGTGTTGTGTGGGTTTCGTGCGTGTGAGTGTGAGCGTGTGGTATTGGTGGCCAACGTGGTAGGTAGAGGTGCGGGGTAAGATTAGTTTGGGGTAGGCTAATTGAAAAGAGGGGCAGAGGCCTCAAGCATTGTCCTGACTGAGGAATCCGTTTGTCTGTCGGTTTTTTATTTCTTATCAACTAATATTTCGTAGTTTATCCTTATTTTAATTACCTACATTCACTGATAAGTATGTTTGCTATTGCGTCTCTTCTGTAACCTCATATTGCTTTTTCTTCTTTACCACTATGAGCGTTATCAGTATTTATAATTATTAAATGAATTATTTTTCTATTATATATTTTTTTACTAAACAACATTATTTTAACATCTTATTTCCCTAAGAAAATTATTTTTGAATTAATGGGACTCATTCTCTCACGCACAGGTGCTATGCACCTATGTGAGGAAACATTTCCATAATCATTAGAGCAGTCGATACAATACTGTATGTATGTGTATGTATATATGTATATATATATATATATATATATATATATATATGTATATACGAATATATGGGTATATATATATAAGTATTTAATTTGTTTGCAGTTTTATGTTTTTGGTGTTAATTACATTAAGTAATTTTATACTATAAATTTAAAAATTGTGCTCCTATGATTTCTAAATTTTTTGTACCATAATGGAAATAAAGATGTTTTTTTGATTTGATTTGATTTGACCCATCAAGAACTTTTGCCAGAATATCACCACTACCTGCTCTGTACTAGAAAGAAACTGCACTGAGCTAGTATTCAACCAAACAATTTTAAACTCATTCAATAATATTGAATATAAATAGGACCATTCAAGACTCCATCATCCACCCGATCTAGCGACCTGTTTTTCAGGCAACATCACCGCGACAACTACGCTGAAAATAGTACGATGGTCCGTCTTCAGAGATACGGAAAAAATGTTGCCGATGTTGTGGACTTTTTCCAGGGCAGTACAACAACAGTTAAGACGAAGATAGCAGGTCTTCAAATTGGAGTAGAAATGCATGAATGACTTTTTCTACTCACTTTGTTACCTGTATATTGTTATTTTATGTTGCATATTTATAGTTGTTATATTTCTGTAGTTATTTATATTGTTATATTTATCTTGTTATATTTGAATGTTACTTTTATTTTAAGTTATTTATCTCTTTTTCACTACCTCTAATTGCTAAAACGTAGTCTAAGGTACGGTATTTCTTAAATATTCCACCTCCTACCAAAGATTAAGGTAGGTCTGCATGTCTTAAGTTATTACCATCAGTTTCTGTTTTTGGCTTTTTCACACTTAGTTTAGTCTGGTTTTCGACCATTTTATTTATTAGGATGAATTACTTATTTTGCTTGAATGGGCTCTATATGTCTACTGTTTTTTAATGGTTGCTGTTGTATTGATATATTGTATCTTTTGTAGGCCTATCTCGTTTTATATTTATATTGTTATACTTGTTATTGCTGGATGTATCTTTAAATTTATACTCTTATACTTGCATGTTCCATTTATTAAAGTCTATACTAATTTTTCACTACTACTTATAAATTGCCGAAAATCGATGCCTTTCACTCAAATTAATCTTTTGCTACCATTGATCAGGGTATGCTTGCAAATTTTGTTCATAATTATCAGTCAATATTTTTATTTACAACTAGGATACAGATTAGCAATGTTTACATGGTCAAACTATTTCATCATTTTAGTTTAGCATCTTGAGTAGCATTATCTAATTATTTGTCTAATATTTGTAAAAATAGAGATATGTCCGTTTATATGTAAAATAAATAAATAACTAACTCAAAATCGCTGATTAAATAAAAGAGATGAAATTAATGATAACATAAGAAAGCAAAAAACGAGATATTAAGAAAGGACAGTTTCTACAGAATTAAAATGACAGCCAAAAGGGAGTGGTTTACGATGACAGCAGTCATGAAAGTCAGTGGGATGAAAACCAATGTGTTTTGTGTCTGGAATACAACGCAACTAAATAGAATAAAGCAGATCGGATAAAGTTTATAAAATGTTCAAAGTAGTCAAGTGAACTCTACTAAATAAGGAGGTATTTTTGTTTTTTTGGGGGGATGGAAAATATAAAAATTAACGACTTTTGCTTATGATCTAAACATTGAAACAATAATTCGTTTTTATTACTTTCTTGATTATTTTACTATTTTCTAATGTTTTTACAAGTTTGCAACTTGTGGCCAAACTTCTATAACTACTTCTACATTTTATAATGTTCTTATGTATATTAAATATATGACTAAACATTTTCTACTATATTTTTATTGTCAATCCATCTCTCCCGATATGATTGTTCTCTCTCACGCTTATACCCTAGGGTTACTTTCTGCAGAAATAGAATGATTTTAAATAGATTACTTTGTTTTCTCGGTAACATATCAAATTTATAGTGTTTACTGATCATTGAATACTAAAATAAGATTTAGCTTATATATGTTTATTTTTTATTTGAAAAATAACATGGGACTCTATAAATATCACTAAGAAGGCTAGGGAATTTGACTTTGAAATTTGTATGCGAGGCCTAAACTTTAAGTATTGCATAAAATGGATGTGAACTGATAATAATACATTATTACAAATATGTAATAACCATTTTTTTATGTTGATGGGAAATTTTGAGAATAGTACAATCGTGATGATCGGCTCTCAGACTGTTAAAATCCCAAGAGATGTCAATGTTAGTCACCGGTCTGACATTCCCCGGGGGGTTTGACCGCAAACCCTTTAGTTATCTCGCACAGTGGTAATCCTGTCCTTAAAATATATAAGGTTTGGTATTGATCATATGGTCATTAAGACAACATACTTGAAACCTTGTATATAGTTTTTTTGCATTTATATATGGTTCTAGATATTGATACAATTATTCGTATTATCAAATACACAATATAAATTAAAATGTTTTTATATAAAAAAAAAATTTGAATGTTCTTTAAGCAGGTACTGCCTGAGGTAACTATATTAATAGCAATAGTAAAACAGTTAGCAATAGTAAAATAAATCCATTTCTAAAATGGGAGATAATATTAAATTTCATTAAATTAGCTTATTATAAGATTTTGCTACAGAACATATTCCTTACATGTTTGTATTCTGTGTTCGTTTTCAGACTCATCAACGTACAATGGCAGCATTATCTTCATACATCCGTTGATATAGGTCCTTACATTGAAATGTATCTTTAGATTACAATAATATGTTCTGAATAAATACATGTCACGTATTTTACCTTTAAGAGCAAGTATGAGACGATTTTGAGAATTTTTCACTATAGCATGGATTCATTTTATTATAGATTGTTAAAGTGCAGATCTAAGTACGCAGATTTTATCTGAGCTATGGTGGAATAAACGAGTAGTAATTCAAAAACTTATGTTTTACGTCAACAGCCAAGAAGTTTTAAATTTGATAGACCATCTACAACTAGAATATTCTCTGTTTATACTTGAACGCAAATTGCAGAGTCCTTGATAACCCAGACCACAAAGTTGCAAACTTTAAAAGGAAATCCTTTATAGAAACTTATGACTATATATTTGAATTATTCTCTTGATAATAATTAAATATTAGTTTATGAACAATTTTTGGTTCGTATTAATTATATATGCCACAGAAACAGTCTTTAATTATTATTTGATGAAGAATACATGTATATTTTGATGTGTCATATTTGTAAAACATATTTTAGTCACGTATATTCGGTACCAAAGTATACCTTATCCCGACAATCTAAATGTATATATTCGCATGTGTTGGAAATCTCCTTCGTTGAGAAAGCTATTGCGGTCTACTGCAAATATAATATTATTGTTATTGACAATATTGTAAATACAAGTACAACTACAGCACCGTTGGGTGCTACAGTTATTTTTATTTTGTCTGCTTTCCCAGATAAAATATATACGTATGTAGTTTCTTTGATAACTACTTAAGTCAAAGATCTTCTATCTGCGACATTTGTAATCTACCTCGGTTTCAACTAAATTTTAACGTTTTGGGTGGTTTATTCTACCGAGAATCCTTTACTTTTTAGACGATTTTTTATGTGTATAAAACGACGACGGCCTTGCAGCCTAAGCTTGCTGTCTTGTAGGAATTGAGCAAAAGACCATTTTTATTTTGACTACTGTAGTTTTATTTCCAAAGCTTCTCTCACTTAACAGATTTTACCCTGGGGTGTAATGTGTCTTAATATAATACTGAAAAAGCTATCCATTGCTTAAGCTTATGTAACAATAGTTTTTTTTAAATAAAAATATCCTAAAAACAGTTGATATTATTGATACAATTTTATAAGATATAATTAGTTGGTAGCCCTAGCTGAAGACTTACAACGTCTCATATAATAGCTCTGCAGTTTTATGATGAAATTTCATTGGTAATATTTGGATAATTTTAAAGACATTGAATGGAAGCTAAAATTTTTAGTAAATTAATAATTATTTGTATAGGGCAATATAAGTTACTAGATAAAATTCAAATTATATGGCCTCTTAGAGCTGGTTAATCCCAAACCTGTAATGAGGTAAATTATAAGGTAGAGGTCATTAAATTAATAGTTTTGAATCCCAACGTAGACATAATTAAAAGCCATACAGTATTTATCATATACCTAATAATGCCAGTTCGCTGCTTTGAGTTTAAAATTTAAATTTTTAACAGATTGACGAAATATACAAAATGGCCACTGGTTGCGTGAAAAAGCATTTTTAAAATTAACATCTTTCTGTGATTTTAATTATAAAGAAACTATGTGTTAAGTCTGTTTTAACTTTTTTATGCTGGCACCGCAAATTGTAATTTACTAATGCTCTAGAGATTTCTAGTGTCCTAGTAACGTTTAAATTCGTAATCTTATCAAGAAAGTATATACCAGATATATATACTAGATATATATCTGGTGTCCATAACTATACTAGTGTCTAGTGTCCATATATATATACTAGGACACTAGAAATCTTTAGAGCGTTTGTAAAGTACAATTATATATACTGTAAATTATATATATTGATCTGATAATCCTTCTTCGGTGAAAATTGTCTCATTAGGGCTATTTTCTTCCACGTAAGTCTAAAATATTTTCGCTGCAGTAGTAACGTTTCTATTACTGCCTCAATTGATAAAATATATACATATATAAGTTATCAAATTTATATTTGTTCAAATAAGCATCTGCTACTATTCGTAAGTAATTTAATTTATGTATAATGCATTTCCAGTACTATGGTACGTTTTTATATCGTCCCGCTCAAGAAATTATTTACATAAGATTGTATAAAAAGACTAATTTAGTAACAAATTGACAATTTCCGGGCAATTTTAATATCTTTATCCTCTAGGGTATTTACGTTTACGGGTAATCCGGAATCCTAGAGATAAATGCCAAATTATACCTTTCCTCTCTAGGATAGCGGAAAGTTTAAAAATGTAGTTATTTTAGAGGTAGGAACCTTTTTCAGCTCCTATATGAGGTTGATCTTTGAGAAACTTTTTATCTGTCTGTTCAGAAGCAATAGCAGGACTATCTAAAATTATTCGTTTTTAAGAACGTACTAGGGTTCATGAAACCCCATTTAAACACCTATGACTGATTGATCGTAATAACAATGATTTTTCTCTGCAATTTTATGGGTATATTTGTAAGAAGTTGCATCCTTATAGAACAATTTAAAATAGAACAATATATAGTTCCTCCTGAATACCACCGTATTGGAACCTGATTGGGAAGTTATGAAACGCTTACTTAGTATTAGTCATGAGTCTATATGAACTAATTTATCTTTCAGTTATATTGGTGAGTTGGAGAAAAGAGATATGTTATGTACTGTAAGAATGAGATGTATACCTTTACTAATAGAGGACTTAATTAAGTTCATACAAGTTACAATATATTAATACTTTATTAGTAATCGATGAAGGTTTTAAGTTTGGTTTTGTGTAATATGTTTACCGCAATATGGAGAGTGAGGATATTAAATAGCATATTTGTTACGAATATACATCGCAAAATGATTCATACGAGGAAACTGTACGGAAACGTTACACAATTAAATTTTAAATATTATTTTGATTGACATACTAATAAATACAGTACTTATGATATATGAGCAGTAAAGCTACGGACGGTTTTAACGTGAGTAGAAGTGCAGCCACACATCTGGGAATTACGTGAGAGGCTGGTATTGATGAGGGATTATGGCATGATCCTTCAGTTAAACCCCGGGGATATCGCCGTGGCAATCCTGATACATTGAAGACCTTGGCGATTTAAAGTAATTCTGATTACCTTATAAATATTAATTATTTTTTACCTCAATTACCTAATTTATTAATTAGCTATAATTCAGGTCAGTAAAGTGTTAATATTACACAACTCTACCTATCAACATGAATGTAAATTGATTTTAATGATCACAAAGAATGTTAATCATTTTCTGAAGACATATATGAGGGTCAAGGAAAAAGATGAGCATACTGTTGTTAACCTAGGTGTTAGAGTGTGTAATACGCTGTCATGGTCGGAACAAGTTAATTATATTCATAAGAGAGTATACCAAAGTTTGTATAGGCTTAAGAGGCTCTGTTTCAATCCAAATGTACATATAAAAAAAACGCTTGTATCTACCCTTGTTTTTCCATATTTTGACTCTCTCTCTCTCTCTCTCCTCTCTCTCTCTCTCTCTCTCTCTCTCTCTCTCTCTCTCTCTCTCTCTCTCTCTCTCTCTCTCTCTCTCTCTCTCTCTCTCTCTCTCTCTCTCTCTCTCTCTCTCTCTCTCTCTCTCTCTCTCTCTCTCTCTCTCTCTCTCTCTCTCTCTCTCTCTCTCTCTCTCTCTCTCTCTCTCTCTCTCTCTCTCTCTCTCTCTCTCTCTCTCTCTCCTCTCTCTCTCTCTCTCTCTCTCTCTCTCTCTCTCTCTCTCTCTCTCTCTCTCTCTCTCTCTCTCTCCTCTCTCCTCTCTCTCTCTCTCTCTCTCTCTCTCTCTCTCTCTCTCTCTCTCTCTCTCTCTCTCTCTCTCTCTCTCTCTCTCTCTCTCTTCTCTCTCTCTCTCTCTCTCTCTCTCTCTCTCTCTCTCTCTCTCTCTCTCTCCCTCCCTCCCTCCCTCCCTCCCTCCCTCCCTCCCTCCCTCTCCCTCTCCCTCTCCCTCTCTCTCCCTCTCCCTCCCTCTCTCCCTCCCTCCCTCTCCTCCCCTCTCTCTCTCTCCCTCTCCCTCTCCCTCTCTCTCCCTCTCCCTCTCCCCCCTTCCGCCATCCCCCACCCTCTTACACCTAAATTGACACATCATATATAACCCTTTCTTGTACAAATGGAGTTACATGGAAACTCTGACGTCTACAGATGACATATATCTACAGATATTCTGCCAAATGATACATTTGTATTTGTGATACTTAAATTTGATTTTATATTAGTGTTTAAATAATAAAAGTCTACTTAGTAGATTAGATCACTATAAATTATTGTTTTTTTGCACAGGTAAGTTAGTTAGGTTTAAATGTAACGGATTTAAATGTCTTATGAGTGTACTGAGTTTGTTTGCACTTATATGCATTCTACTATTTCCTCGTTGCCATCATGATTACTCAAAATAAATATGTAAGATTACTCACTAACATTAAGCGAAACCCCATATAGTGACAGGCACCATCATCGAACTCATTGTTCCTCATATATAAATCAACTATTATGTCTAGTTTTGCAGGTGGGTTCGTTTTAGATATATTGTGCGATACAGATAGATAGATGGATAACCAGACCGAAGAGGAAGTTTTCCACATTTTCAGTGATAGGCTTCGGTACATCTCATCCAATCCAGAAAATAATGTAACAATTATTAAATTAAATCAAGTAACGCGTTAAAAAGGTTACTGTGTCTCAGTTAAAATTTCATTTAGTTCTTTACAAGTGTTTCTTCAGATTTATTTAGATGCCATATTCTTGCGGCAGAGAAATAGAAAATACACAGGAGAACTAGGAAGCCTCCTGAAAATTACAAAATATTAAAAACTTCAATTCAGCAGTTCATATATTACAAATGGTATCCTGCAAATGACAGAAATTAAAAAGACTATATTAACAATACAATTAGGCAAGATGAATAAAATTATGTAACACTCCTGAGTTATAAGAAAAAATGAAAAGTATCTTAATGTATCATGTGGCAATATATGAGGAGATATATGTAATATATAGACTATAAACGTTACACAAAACCTCATTTCCACAAAAGAGAGTTCTATGATGCGTTATTTTTAAGACGTCTTTATTCTTTTATGATTCCTACCAATCTATTTGTATGCAGGACATCTGGAGAGTGAAATGAGCTATATTATTTTCAATTTCACATGCAAACTCAATAAAGCCTGGTAGAACACCAGATGTATCCTATATCTGGCTTGTATTTGACAGACCAAACGACCGTTTTACAATTATATTTCCAACTTGTTAATAAAATTAAGTTAGGCAAAATAAAGAAATTACTTTCTGTATATTCGTCTATACAACATAGTCAACTATTTATAACCTTATATACATCCAAAAAGGAAGATATTGAAAAAACACTTTCGATCAATGACTGCATTATTTTATTGGAAACTCTTTGTTAGGAGCTTATTCTTAGGTTACCAATCGTAATGTTTACAATCGGTGTTTTCAGGTTATGGCGGATATTACTAGCAATGCAATTGAATATGTAATGGTTTGTTTTAAATTAATTATATTACAGTTTTTTTCTTGATTACATCTAAAACAAAGCAAAAAGGTTGACAGACACTTACACATTAGTTATATTAATTAAAAATAAAAGTATGCTAATATTGGAAAGAGATATAGGAGATAAGAGTTCATACGTTATTAATTTATGATTTAGTATTACATTTTAATTCTTATTAAATTAAGTTTAACTATAAAAAATGATGTATTTCTAAGTTATTCATATTGTATTTAATCCATACATATCTATTAGGCAATATCTATTCACTGTAAATTGGAATCGTTAGTCTTAATTAATATAGATTTATAGATAAAAACTCCGTCTTTGCCAATAGAATGCATGTAAATTTATATTAAGCAGTTAATTAAATTTGAAACTATGATACTAACATCGTTATTTCCAGTTGTGTGTACCAATTTCAGATTGCGATAACGAGCAGTTAACAATGACGCAGCAATCCGAGGAAATTTCCTATTAGTCAATCTTTGTAATTCATGCTATTTGAAATTAGTTTTCTAATTTTTATGAACCTTATTATACAACGTAGAAATTAATATACAAATGTGAGGCCTTAATGTAATACATGTGCTTAAACTTTATAGATGAGTGTTAAAATAGTACACAAGTATAAATGAAGGACTTGACATTTTCAACAATAAAAAATTCCCACACCTGAATTAAAATATAAACCAATGTTATAGTTAAATTGATAATATTTATTTACAAAGACTTTAACTATTGTGTTAGATAGCACGGATTTTAATTAAATATTCCATCAGAAGATTTTTTTCTGTAATGAAATATACCTAAAGGTGTTTACGAAAAGTTTTAGTCAGTACCATTGAAATTGTATTTATAAACCCTTCCATGCTATATAAGTATGGAATAAATAAAAAACTACATTGATTATTACAAAATTAAGTAAATAAATTTAAAAAAATATTGAAAAATCTATATTTTAATAATATTCTTGATTATTGAATTCCTTATGTGCAGTCTATACTTTAAAGCTCGGGAACACAGGTCAGAAGACTTATTTATATTTACAATTTATTTTTGGTAAGATACATATTTAAATATCTTTTTCTTAACATTTATTATCTATTAGCACGTTAGACGTTGCTAACGTCTTAAGAAAAGACGTTTCTAACTTCGTCTTTATGAAATAAAATGTTCCATCATTCATTCGTTCATAATAAAATTTAATGTAAAACTCTTTAGTTTCGTCAATTAATAAACGTTCTTATACGTCATAAAAATAACTTTATTAAAATAAATAAATAAATAAAATTAATTATCAATTAAATTAATTTTTTTTGTTAATTATTATTATTAATTTTTTAATTATTTATTTATTATTTTATTTATTTTAATAAATTTAATTTTTATTAAAATTTTTTTTTATTTATATATTTTAATGTCAGTTTCTTCATCTGTGATTATAATTCTAAGTATATCTAGGCCTTATTTTATTTTTATAAATTTTACATTTTAGATCACATATGCTAAGGCTAGCCCATTAAATTCGTAAATGCTCTTAACCAGACCGCTTAAGGGAACATAGAATTATTATAATTACAGATTACTTAATTTATTAATCCTTTTTAACATTTAACATATCATGTTCCTGAAAGTTATCCTTTATCGTAACTACCATATGAAGAAGTTGAATTATAATCATACAATAGCTGCAGTACTATTTGATAAAAACTTAGACTACAAGCTTCACAGCACTGGCGCCATAAGTCTGTTGTTTCAAGGCATTTTATAGCTTCATCCTGTATTTTATGACCCGAATCAGATGTTACCACTAGGCTGTCGAAAATATTATACGTCAAACAAACAAACACATTCCGTCTGTCTTTAAAGATTTCTGTTAGTGACAACCAACACTCTTTTTATAATGTAAAAGTATTTTGTTCGATCTAATATTACTTTACTTTCTATAATTATGTGATTATATGAAATAATTTATTAAATGTAAATTATTATAATTTAACTGGATACTATTTTAGATCTGCAATTAAACTTTTTTCTTCCCGTTAAAAAATTAATAAATAACGAAATAAATAATCCAAATAAAAATATATTTTTTTACAAACAAATTTTCTTGTTTTCAATTATGATTATTATCCACTCACAACGACTACGTACGGGTTTGGTACCGTATCAATATTGACGATATTGACAAATTCTCTAACATTTGTATGCTTTTGAAAGTCACTTAACCTTAGTAATTGGATTCTCTAAAATATTGATGAAATTTGTTGGTTTCAAAGTTAGATTTTAGTGCTTAAAAATATGTTAATTTTAGTATAATAACATAATATTTGGAAGAAAAATCAGAGTTCAAAGCATACCCTTGAAGTTCATTTACAGCAAATTTACAATATAATGATTCAAGTTTTTTTTTACTTACTATTATGTTTTATATATGAAACTTTTATTGCAGCGGTGAATATAAATAATTTTTAAAATTTATATTTTAGATTTACAAATACAATATATTCTTACAGATACTTGATTATGTACTTAAATTGCTGATCTATTATAGACTCTGAGTTTGAATTCATCTTAAAGAACATAAATTCTTCAACGGATAAATCTAACTTGACTGGAAGTAAATTGGATTTCCAATCAGTTTCAATGTAAATAGTCTGTGTCGGTGCGCTTGAAGAAAAGTTCAATGTATCGTCGCCTCCCTTCCTCTCGTTTTCTTGTAGCACATTATATCAGGGAACTTCATTTTTGTATTTATTCTCCAAATATATACCCTCAATTTCATATAATGTACCAAATAACGCGATAAAAGATTTGTTTTTTAAATGCAAAGTTCATGGCGACGTCATATTTAAACTGCCTAAGACTTAGGATTTATGTTAGTGATACAGCAGATTAAAATCTTGTATTTGGACGTAAAACATGTCATCAGTACCTTGTACTATGACCACTATCTTTTTTGTTCTGTTTGATAAGATTCTTGCAGAGCCAATCAAACAAGCCAATCAGGGCGCGAAGAATAAAGCTTAAAAGAGACAGACCTCTCCTATAAAGAATTTTGGATTAGTCATTATTTTTCAATATGTATATTGTAGTGTGTAAATTTGTAAAGCATTTGACGATTTAACCAATGCATTAATATTGGGTATTAGGTAAGAAGAAAATAAATGACTAAAAAGGTAATAACATTTGTTGCAACATTTTATACTTTATCAAAGGCCATGTTCGAATAAAGGACGTCTAGATTTTCTCTCCAAGTATATAAACCCTAATGAAATAATTTTTACATGTATTCCCTGTCACTAATATATAGCTGTTATTTTATTCTTTCTTGTAATTTTAACATTACTTCGTTGGATGTTTAAAACCATTTATATTTCGTAGCCTGTACAATTGACGTAAATCCTATCAGTATTTATCGTATGGTTGTGTTAGTTAAAGTGAATTTGGTTAATAATATCCTTATGAATCCCATTTGATGTTTTGTAATGCAAATGAAAGATCAAAAATGTTATTGAATATTCGCATGTAATACTGGTAACATATGTGATAAATGCTTCAATCTATGGATAACTTGATTTAAGTTACTCATACTGTAATAATTTAAAATGGGAGATGTTATGGAATATTTCTGAAAAATTGAAACATTCTGTAGTTTTAAATATTGTTTAAATCACTTTTATAGTATGTAAATTTCGCATTGACAAAAAAACCATACATTTACAATACGCTGTAGAGTTTTTAATGTTAGCAGTGTTGATGTCGACTAACTGCTGATTAGTAATTATCTTTATATGTTACTATATCATATGCAATTACTACTTATAATTAAACATTTGTGTACAAAAAAAATTGCAAAGTTGTGTGTTTATATTTAAGAATATAAATTGGTGTCTTATAACAAGAGCACATGCTTTAAAGCATATCAATTTTAAACTACCGGCCCTATGCAAGGAATTGTACTTAAATAAGATGGGCATAAAATGTAGGAATCCACGTTACTTCAGTTTGAATTTAATAGGCAACCAGTAAAAAAGAATTTTATATTCCTGACAGGATAATTCTGTAACGAGCTACAGGAGCTGTTTACTGTGGGCTTGATGAGGGTGAATAAGCATCAATTCACCATTGCACGTTTTGAATTTATCTCTGCTCGGATCAGCATTTGCTGCCAGCACACGTACACAGCATGTCATTACGCTGAATGCATGTTCCAATGTAAAACAGGTGTATGTTTGTAATATGCGTAAGCGTTACAAGCGATACGTAGATGTTTACTCCTGCAGTTAAGATGACTGTATGTAATGTGCATCATAGACTCTTTGTTTGAGTTAGTAAAATTATTATTCAGGTTGGCACAAAGAATGCAGCAACATAAGTAAATTTGTGCACAAGCACTTTATATTTTAACACATGAATTATTATCGCATAAAGGCTATTTACAACCAAAAAAAAAGAGATTGAAATTCAATGAAAAAAATAGATCAAATTAAAATCCTGTTGACCGTAGGACATATTAGGAATGAGATCAGCTATAGGTTTGAAACTGTGCACACAACCTTCGTGAAGCCTGTTAGTCTATTTTATGGTATAAGATACGCGTAATTGTACACTTGGGATATAAAAATATGAGGCACCTTCTACTACATGACTCACATGCAACACTTTACTGCAAGAGCTGATGAAGAACGCACGACAAAAGTTTGTCTTCTGTCAATACCTCGTGCCTTATCTCTGGTGAGCTGACAAGCATCAAATAGTGATGCCACATAGAGTGGCGAGTTGGTTTTAAAGCCAGTTGAGGCCAATAAGATTGCTTTAAATCTCCACTAGGACAGCAGATACGCTGCATTGAACTGATGCTGCTGCTGCTACCACTTTTGGAAGTAGATACCCACCAAGTGGCGGTAGATGAACTTACCTCTTGAACAGACTGGAAAACTGGGTTAGGATCACAGATACAATACAAACACTAAATTGTCTTTTTAAAACACCTAAATAGGTAAACACAGCAGCTTTTTAAATTATGTTATATTTAGAAAGTCTTGATTTAAGCCTCTAGAGTATAATACATTTCCATGAAACTGTATAGAATATTAAACCTTCTATAACGATCTAAAACTTAGAACTGAAAATTATGGTGCAAATTTAGAATCTTCCAGAACTAAGGAATTGAAAACCTTCAGTCTTTATTAGGATTGAGTTCTTCCGAATTCTTGTAGCCACTTTTTGCCATCAAAAGAAATTCTCCTCTTGATACCATTACTAACTAAACGTATCTGGTTTCATGATAACTAATTTTTCATCAATAACTAAGAAGCAAAGATCTATGAATAAATCTTACAATAGAATCCCAATAACTAGCCAGACATAATTTAAATGCATACAACAATTCAACGGATCAGCAAGATGGCCTAGTCATGTTTGGGTATTAATGGAGGCTAGTGATTGGTACATTTTACAAAATCTAGGTATCGATTATATTTTGCTATGGGAAGGCCTTGCAACTTTTAAAAATTTACACATGGCGTTAAATGTGGAATTTCACAAACAATATTTTTTTTGTCCACTACAACGCATAATACCAATTAGTAACTTCACTCACTTAATATATGGTCCATAAAATGCTAATATAGCAGTTGGCTTAAATACAGTATCTGAATTTTTAAATTTACAGCGTATTAGTTAAAAATAGGCACATAATTTGTAACCACTATCTGACTTGTAGTTTGCCTGGTTTATATGGCAAAAAGTATAGTACGTATATTGATAAATATATGAAAATAGTATCTTTTAGTATAACTATCCTTATTTTCTGAACCAGAACATTTTATTTTCTGTTAAATTGTCGAGCCTAATTTGTATAATAAATTTAGTATTAAAATACTGTAAACTTTTTTTGATAGACTTAAAATACTCAATTTGGCAGGGAAATAAGTAATTGTTTATACCAGCGTTTCCCAAAAAAAAATTTTTGTGCCGATTCACCTAATACATTTTGAACCTTTATGTACCACTGATTTATATACAATAATTTATATACAATCACACATCTTTAAAAAGAATGTTATTTTATTCTTAGGTGAAAAGTTTGTGTTTTACAATTACAATAAATAAAACAATACTCTATTTTTAAAGGTGACTGAATACTTTTGTGAACATTTAAAATTAAAAATAATAGCTGAAATTTGTAAAAAAATATTACTAATGTTAAAATTTAATAAAAATAAATGTGTTCTTTATCAACAGAAAACCCCAGTATTGATAGAACAAACGAACACAAATAAAAAAAACCTTTACCAGAACAAGTTATATATTCTTTTGGTGTAGTACGAATACCAAACAATTTTAATTACAGATGAATGAGATAGATGGGCTTGAACTCAAACTTATATTGTGGTGATATTTAAACTCATAGCCATTCAATACAGAGGGTTTTATTCTTTCTCTAAAAACTATAAAGGATCATAACAGATAGATTGTCAAGGATTAAATATTGTATTTGATATATAGGTAATGTAAAGCTAAGGATTAGCTTGAGTAGGAGAGGAGCCACACATCTGGGCATTACGTGAGAGGTTGGTATTGAAGAGGGATTATGGTGTGATCCTTCAGTTAAAACCCTGGGGATTATCGGTGCGGCGATCGTGATATGTTTAAGCGACTTCAAAATAGAGGCAGTTTAAATCTCTTTATATTCGCTTCATAATGAATAATGAATAACAACAATATTTCGTTTATCGTTTCACTGTTTGCCCCATTCGGGTATATTCAAACAGAAACGTATTACTGCGTTCGCTTATCTTTCTTTCAAGGCTGATTTTTACTTGTCTCGGTGACCACCAGGGAGAGAGGTCGTGGGCCGCAGGGATAAACCACAAGCGGCATGAACTGTTAGTGTGGGGCGGGACAACCGTCGCTTCCTAGCTGAAGAGTGTTAGTAAAATAATTAAATATTTTTGGCAGTAGATTAACGCGTCCGAAAATGAATATTAAAGTATGGTAGATACCGCTGCCACCACCAGATGATAACGAAAAAGAAAATTATTTCGACACTAAAGTTTATATATAAGCTATATAATATATATATATATATATATATATAATATATATATATATATATAAGTTCTATTTCAATGTAATTTAAACTATAAATTAATATTGGTTGCGACTCGTTACAGAAAACAAATATGAATATGGCAATTTATTATGAGAGCGTGCAGGATATGTGTTAGCAAGGTGTAGGCTGGACGATTGATGATTTATTTGTAAGGTTGAGTTGCGATAAAACATTAATATAATATTTTCTGGAAAGATCAGGAGTACACAGGTCAAGTTTCGATTAGAATTGGAGTAATTAATTCAATCAAAATTGGTAATCATAATTTATAGGAATTAATTTTATCAGTAACTGTGAAAGCTTCAAAACAGAATGTTATAATTTAATTAATTTAATTCAATATTTATATAATTTAACTAAACATTAAAGCTGGCTGTGTTATGGAGGAGGACACTCAGATAGTTAGACAACCGTCACCTTAATAACCGCGGTAATGAAATGATTTATTTTGTGACCTAAGGTGTTGAACGCCGCAACATCATCGCGCAATTTATTAAAATGACATGTTTTAAGTTATCTGAGCGTCTGTTACAGTTTACTATATCAGAAGCTGCAAGAAGCGTATGTGAAATAGAAGGAACCCCACAATCGCATTGAATCAACCCTTCAACTATATTAGTCCAATATATTGAGACTCTTTTGTTCCCCTATATTTGGGGATCGTATATTAAACATAAACATTATAATGCACTTAATCTTGCACTGGAAGAGTCTATGAGAATCTCTTTATATAGAGTACTCTGGATCTCAGCTGGTAAAGCTGACTTAGCTTCTCGTAGCTTAGCTGTCCATATTTTCGAAATCAAGCGATACAAAAACAACTAAGAAATCATGTTGTTGTCAATTTCACTTTTAGTTACTGAAATTATGGCAAGTACCAAGTAGCATTGCCATGGTACTCTAAAGTTTCGAAATCCTGGATCCCATCGGACGGACGGCGACTCCAGATACCGAAAAATATATAACCTCCTTAGTTGCTTAGACACCCAGTCATTGTCTGTACAAACTTTTGCTTGAGTCTATTCAAAATAACGGTAGTTACCTATTTTGTTTGGAAACAGATTATAATTTTTATGAATTGTCAAAAAGACATGCATAAATATTATCATAAAGAACATGATAATTACAAAACTTGAATTTATTTTGTTCTACGTTGCATAGTAACTATTATATAAGCGTTCCTTTTTCTCAGCCATTTATTATAATTGAAATAATGGCAGCCATTTTGAAACTTCAAAATATTTCGAAAAATGCCTAAAAATGTAGTCTTATTCTCAATATCTACTGAGTAATAACTGAGTCAAAAATTTGTAACAAATGCGAAAGGCCACCATTTGGAAACATTTCATTCGTTAACACTGGCTAATGATAAAAACAGCCACTTAACACAACACATAGATTTCGTTATGTATGATATAGTTTTTCCAACCAGTGCTAAAATCCTGTTTCTTTGGAAGATTAGCATGGTTCTATTAAGAACTAGGTCATTTATCGAATTCACAAGCTGGTTTTATTTTCCGGATGCTACTATCCTAGAAAAACAAATATCTCGGAAATTCTGTGATAAAATAATGGCAATAAGCAGATTCATATGAGACACACTTAATAGATTTCAGTTTAAATGGTGAAGTAATCATTTGCTCGCTTATAATGATAGTAGAGGAAAATCGTTTATAGACACCTACATATTGGTGAACATTTAAAACTTTCTATTGAAATACTGCACAAGTATGCTAATGGAGAAAAGATCTGTGGCAGCTAAATTAGTAGATTTATACCAACTTATAGATTAAGTAGAGGAAAATAAATGAAGGAGTGCTTAATGTTTAAATGATTTGTTATCACCAGAGATTTGGGTAAACCTTACTGTGTTGACCTCTAAGTTTAGTACATTCTGGTTGGATTACTATACAAAGAAAATATGAATAGGCATAGTTTAAATGAATTTCATTGAATGTTTTTAAATTGAATCTTTCGTCTTTATTGCAACTACTTGTATCTAGAAATCAATGTGTTATACTACAAGATAAAATACCAAGTTATTGTTAGCATTTAGTAAGGTTATTGTGTTAACAAATAAATATTGACATGTTATTTTGTTATATTCTAAAGAAAATCTATACTAAAAAAACTTGAACGTATAATGAAGTTTGTAGTGATATTTAAAGTAAAACTTGGAACAATTTTATGATATCTTCCTGTAAAACAAAAACTAAATCCTAAGGAAGACAAACGAAAAGGTATCTAATCTTTATAATCACCTTATAGAGCTTGATATCAACCAAAATATTATTGATTTCTATTTATGGTACAAACATTTGGAAGGAGAGACGAAACATTTAAAGAATGGTTTTTAACCAAATATATATCTTGGTTTTAAAAATGGACTTAAAAGCCTTGAACAATAGTTTGAAATAGATAGTTTATTTTACTCAAAATTACCAAAAATATGAGTATCAGGTTATAAATATTATCTTGCTATGGTATTAGATAGCAATTTGTTAAATATGACAAAGATAATCACTGTGCAAAGCTATTTATCCCTTAATTTTCTAACGATCATGAATTAATCAGTCAAAAATATTAAGTTTGGCAAAATTCCAACATTTATATTGAAAAGATATTAAAAACTTCCACTTGAAAAAAACCTGGCTAAATAAAATCAGCTAATGTCGGCATGTATATAAATCACTGGTTTACAAAGCCTCTGGTTGTCTGGTGGTGATTGCTTTGGGACTGGAAGCGGCTGCTGTATTATTGATTGAAGAAAAACAAGATTTATTTGTGAAATAGGAGTGAATTGAGTAGGAAAAAATAATTGACAATGAAAAGTTTATTTCAACCTTAGACAACCTTTGAGAGCCATAAGATATTAAAACACTCCATAGTGTTCCATTATGTATGTCAAACAGATGCGTAGTTAAATTTTGTATCAGGTTGTAATGTTGTTTTTTAAAACAAATAACACACATAATTGTAAATTGAATTAAATTTTTTATACAAATACTTCCGTGTGTTTGTATATTTTTTTATAAATTTAATTTGTATTGCCACGAATTGATTTGTATGTTGAGTTTAGCTCCAGCTCTCTTTCGGATTAGTTTAGCGTGTAATATCTGACAATCTTATGACTTGACTTATGGACTCTTAAGAGTTCCATTTTGACCGAAAGAGTAAAGTTTATTGAAAATATACATGGTTTAGTACTTTAGCCATAAGTTCATCATCGTTGACAACACCATAATCACTATTCAGTGGCCATATCTCTATTCTAACTGACGCGTGGAAGTGATTACATCCACAATGAACTCTAGCCACACCACTATAGAACGTTCCTGCCTAATTAAAAAAAGTACTAACAGCAACCGCAGTCTACACATAACGAAGCTGTGGTAGAAAGGGTATAATTAAACTTGAGTGTTGAGCTTAGCTCCTTTTTTTTTATTGCAGCGTCTGGTATCTGACGCTCTCTCAGACTTAAATCCTGAAATCTGTAATCATGCTTGTCTAAAGAGATCAAAGCAAGTCGAATAAGAAGCTCACAACGAACCTTAACATTGTTTCGACATTAGAGACACCTATAAATAGGTAAAGTGGCAGTCCCATTGTCTCATCAGGTGCACAATTGAGTACTGATGCCCAATTTAGCATCTTCAGTAATATCCAGTTGGCCTATAAGACGCTGAAGGGTAGCGCTTGAGAGACATCAAAGCACGAGCTGCGCATGGTTCGGTTCAGGGGTCAGACCTGTGTAACATTGCCTACACTGGAAAGCTTATAAGGAACTACGAGGCCTAATACGCGGACAACGAGGCACAATGAGTGCTCGACCGAGTCATGCTGCGAGTGCTGAGCATTGCCTGGCAATGGAAATGGAGAAGGCCAAAATTATACTTCTCTCTATTCAGAGGATTAACTCTGTCGTCCAGGTCCGAGTGGATTGGAAATTAACGAGGTAAAGAGCGCTGTAAAGTATGTTAATGTAATGCTGGTAACAAACTCTCGCTCTAGGACCAGATGTCTGGTACGTCAAACAGGGCTATGGTTGTCACCTCCTATTTGAGCCGACTGTTAAGAATTAGCGAGTAAGTAGTGTGGCTCACAGTGGTGAAGCTCTCTGTGCAGAAGAACGGGTGTGAATTATGGGTGCTCTTTCAGAACTTTGTCTCTACGCCAAGAATGCTAAGGACGAAAAATGATATACAAAAAACGAGGCATTCCGGATCGCGATTGCTTAGAGAACTGTCTCTATACCTACCGTCTTCGTTGTAGTGGAGGCCATTGCAATTGACCAGCTCGCACTGAAAAGGAAACTGGAAAGGGGGGGAACGATGCTGTATAACACACCGAGGCTAGAGTATATGTCCCCATGCAAAATGGATCAAACGAGGACTGCTATAGAGCAGAGGTTGTTGAACTCCAGCTTCATTACTTACCTCAGAGAAGGTGTGCACCGAAAAGACGGTGAGGAAAACAACACAAAATATTTACTCCATTATTAATCATAATTTATGTTGGGGTATATCAAACAAATAAAATAAGGAACCAGGATTTGTTTCCGGACATTTGCCATGGTTCAATGAAAAAAAAAAAACAACTGTAACACTACGTTTCGACATCTGCAATCTGATCTCTTCTTCAGGTAAATATCTAACCTAACACATAATTACTAACTAGGTTGTAACGTAACAATTATTTTTGTTGGGTTAGCTATTTACCTGAAGAAGAAAAACTATTGCAGATCTAAAACGTATTGATACTGATTTTTTATTTCACTGAACGATGGCAAATGTCCGGAAAAATCGTTTTCCCTTTACAATTCCTCCCATCGTCAAAAACAAACTTAAATCAAAGAAGTAGATTTACTTTTGGAGATTATCACAACATATATTAAAACACGTTAATTTTCATTACATGCATTTAGTTTTTATAACAATAATTGAACACTGATGGTATGAAATATTAATTTATAATAATCCTCTTAATACTTATTTCACTTCTCCCTTCTGACTTCAACACATTATTAAATAGAACTCTTAACGTTTATAATGGCATTAAATTATCCATAATCTTAAATTATTGAGTTAAGTAAGAGCCCCATAATAGTTACTTTATCTAGACTGCTGTTTGCCGTATTAAGAATAAGCTTCAGACACTAACACAAATAAAAAAATGTTTTGTGTCAAAAGGAATTAATTTTATAAATTCAGTTTTCCCGCTATCATTATGTAGTACATCAGTATTTTCCTAAAAATATGTTTATTACTACACTAAAACTAATATAAAATAACATGTGTAGTCTAAAAATAACTTTTTGTGTTCTAAAGTATAATAGCCTAATTGCGTATTTAATCCTACGTGACCTAATTAAATAACAATATACAATCCTCATCGTTCATGGATATGAACTCCAAGTATACAATAACAAGTGTAGTTTTCCGAGAATTGTGTTTCTAAGAATAATATAATCGTGGATCTCCATTTGACGGAAATATTATAATATATAAGTAAGACTTTTGTAAAGAATTCAGTGACATCTTTTTCCTTATTACCCAACAAATACAAGTAAAATAGCAGTACAAAATGTTTCACCATTTGCAGTCCCTGCATAAATGTAGGTGGTTTTCCTTAACACGAATTGATATGAAAACCTTCATAACATGAGCTATTATATAAGGTAAACAAACCTATAATAACGTCTGTTCTCGTGGACAGCCTTGTTACTTTCCGTTAACTGCACTGACATGAAATATACACATCTGGAGCTAGATTGATTTCAATTACTTGGAAAATTGGAATATGAAATGTTAATGATGAGATCTCTATTACTCAGGAGAACCGTATTCATTAATGAAATGAATATCTTTAAAACTAAGTATTTCTACAAATCCACCTTATTGTTATGGATCTATCCTTCTCTGAATATAATAATTATTAATAAACCAATTTAAATGGAATAAACCCAACGACCATAATACTGTATCCTACAATGCTAAGAACAAAGGTAAAGTTTCTGTCTTAATCTTTCAGAGTTCGTGGAAGGTTAATGGCCTCTGCACAAAATATAACCCATGACTTTATGTTTATTTATCCAATTTTTATTTGAACTAATAGGTCTTAATGTTTACCTCTTTAAAACGCCTAAATCAAATGTGACGTTTGAATCTACACTTCTTATTTACTTTTTTTTAATGGTACAGAAAAAAGTTAGGTATTAATTCTTTGTTAATATTTTAAACCAAAAAGAAAAACCCTTAGAATAAATAAGAATAAAACCGTAGCGTATAAATATCTCGTTTCTAAAATCGGATAAATGAGTGATAAATATAATTAAAGTGGGAGATTATCACTATCTACTCTAAGATAAGGCCTGACTAGTCTAATTGGGCTGCAACTGTAGTAACATTTACTGGCAAGTAACATAAAATGTTCTAAATAAAAAAGAATTTAGTAATGAAATAGCCGTTTTATTATTGAAATAATTATTATTTTGTTGATATGTTCATTCTCAAACTAAATCATTACATTTAAAAACAGATGTGTAAACGAAACTTATATATGGTAAGTGGTTATATTTTCGTAAATTTACGACAGAGAAGTAAAGTATGATTTAAAGAGTGGAGAATGAATCGTTATGAACTTCCACCACATCCCCTCCTCATGATTTATCACCTTCACACATAGGCTTTCTCTGTTTCGTTGACTTATATACTGCACATGCTAAGTTCAGTACGGTAGAACATCTAATAACGTTCTTTACCTCTTTATAAATACACATACCATATTAGGAATTAGTCATTGTACAATTTGTAATAAAAAATAGCATAGCATTATCTTTTCCCATGAAAAAATTCAAGGTATTAATAAAAAAAGCTTTGAAGCTTTGGGTAGTCTGCAAGATTTACCAGATTTTATATATTTCATAGTAGAATATAGTGAAAGAATTTATGCTTCGTAAGAAGGAGCTTTGTGTACTAAGTTGATAAAAAACTATTAACGCTACTATTTTGCTAGTGCTCTAAACATAATTAAAGTTTTTAATATTACATCGAATGAATTAATTAGAAATTTACACGCAAAAGTAAAAGTCTATGGCATAGCTACGAACACTATCTAACATTCTTTCTTTCATAGAACATATACAAATAGCTTTAAGGAGAATTCAATACCATAATTGAAAAAGGTAAATCTCGTAAGATCAAACAGCGAAAGAAAAGTTACAGTATGAATCGAGAAAGTTTTAATACTCTAAAAGTTCAAACTTTGTGCTGAGAATAACAAATAGCGAAAGAGGAAAAAAATGCATTACCTCCGGAAATGAATAATACATTTAACTTAGTTTCAACTTCGTTCTTCATCGAGTTGCTCAGAGATTGGTGACTACTTAATGTGTTATACTTTTATACGTGCTGAGTTGTATGGAGATAGAAAGGGCTTAAACTATATTTTACTTTGAAGAGGTTGCAAACACCACATTTATAACAAATTATTGAGAGAAATATAGTGATATTGAGGATAAGAGGTTTTGTTTTAAAACGTATGTTTACAGAAAAAATTTGGAAATATTTAAAAATAACGAATTTTTAATTAGTTCATACAACGATTTGTCAAAATTGATATGCTACTACACGAAGCTTCTATAAATTTGAGGTTGGGGAATATTTTCGCACCCTATTTATAAATTTCATTTCAAATATTTGCTAACATCTACAGAAGCTTATCACTCATCCGGCTAAAAAATGTTCATTTTTGTCTCTGTGTCAGTATCCATCGCTCTGTCAACACGATATGTCGAAAATGAACTGAGACTGTGCACGAAAATTCTGTGATTGAGACCTCATTTCTGTTCGAGAAACACTGATTTTGATGATGGAGTATTATCTCCATAGAATTTGGACAAGCGTTTGTAAATATTTTTACATATTTCTTATGTTTACCCATGATGGTAACGAGAAGTTTCTCTAAAATTAAATGCAAATCTCAGGGTGTCCTGAGATTTTATATATATAAAATCTCAGGACACCCTGTTACGACAAGTGATTCGGCTTACTACTATCTTGTCAATCGAAAGGATAAGAAGATTTAGGACATTTAACATAGGTAAGTGTGCAAAGTGTAGCACTACTATTGCAGGGTGGAAATTCTACCACCACCATTCTATCCTTGAGGTGTTATATTCCATAATACATCACAAAATCTTGAAAGTATTAGTATATAAGTATAAGTGGCAATACCTGCCTCTTAAATTACAATTTCTTCTAAATGTTTATTTCATTTATTATAAAACGGCGAATGTGCATATACAGTCTCTGGGTAACTGATACAGTTTAACTCAGTTTCCTAGTGTACAAGAATAATACATTTATTCATGTTTAAAGATTACCCCTCATTTCCTTGAGAATACGTTCCTCAGTCCATACACACAAAATAGTGTCTCGCTCAACTATAAACTTTTTTTGGCTTTCCCTTCTTAGCAATTTCTAATCAACTTGTCTTTTGTTAATTTCCTTGCTATATATAAGGTTAATAAATATATTTTAGTAACTTAGGTCAATTAACATTAGACTGGTTCTAAAAGTTAAAAAGTGTTGTAAATAACTCCCGTTGTATATTATCACATATATTTAGTTATTTTCTATTTTAATTCTTAACGGAATCGGGGTTTCTATAGATCTCTGATAAGTATGAAACTACTAAAAAACATTACATACTTTAATAATAATCAGTTTTTCTGCTAAATTTTCTTACTGGCATTTTTTATTCATTAGTGTTTTTGGCAGATTTCGTGTTGAGCCTATTGCACTTTTCCTCATTTTAGAACGTAAAAACTTTTTCTGGAACGTAATATAATCTGGAGCCATAAACCAACCATCGTACCAATTTATTTGTAAGTAAATATATTGGAAAATGAATTCTGGATATTTCCAACAAAAAATAATTAATAGTAGTCATCGCCTCGCGCCAAGATGTAGTCTTGGTTCGGACCAAAGCATGGTTTCCTATTAGCAGGTTAAGCCTTCTGATACAAAAAGTTTCTCATACGAATAAATATCTGGACTAATTTCGTTGGCCAGCCTGGAACCCATTGCGTTCCAATATGGTGGAATTGAAAATTTCTAAACTATTTAAAACTCCATTATTTACGTGCCTAGGAAAAATTTTGAAACCTTTTTGTATCCATATGAACGTTTACATACTCTTTAAAATTACTTTACAGTATAAGAAACGGAAAATAAAAAATAAACTATTCAGTTTTTACAAAACCTAACTTCTTCTTCATACTGATCCAAGCGTACTTTTCAAATAAAAATATATTTCATTTGCTGTAATAATGTTCTAACAGGACAGTTTAATGGTCTATGTAGTTGCATTGTGTTGAAATCACCTTACTCATGGAACAGTACATCATTGTCCTGATAAGATATTAATTACAGCCGACATATTATATTGAACCATCCTAGGCGACGTCAATGGACTGATAGCTACTGCTCGATAAATTACCAATAGATTACATATTGTCCAATTACTGACATGATACTAAACCATAAATATTAATTTATTGTTTCTCAGACTTAATCTGGAGACATGTTCGTCTGAAGAGATCCAAAGTAAGTAGACGACTAAGAAGCTGAAAAGGAAAAATTTAAATATTTTCGACATCAGAGGCACCTATAAATAGGTGAAGTGGTAGTCTCATTGTCTTCTCAGGGACGCATATTGAATACACTAAATTTTAAATACTTAACTTGTTTGGCAAAACCTTTCGATAAATAAATAATTTTTAAAATCTTAAAAGCACCAAATAGAATGCACGTAAATTAAGTAGGTATTATGGAGCGAAATCTTTGTAAACCAAGCCTGACTTCACCCAATAACCTGATCAAGGAATACTTCCAGTCACGTCTTCAGAAGCGAGTGTTCTCTCCCCTGTTCGACTCGAGAATGAGGTCGGTTATTACCTCTCACCCTAAAATGAAGGTGATTGATATGCTAGAAGAATACAAAGTTTACTTTAGTACAAACGACAGAGTGCAGCTACTAGGTTAGTTTAAGTGGTAAATATAAAATATTTTCTGGAATACATCATAAGCATCGAAAAAATATTCTTAAATATATACTTCGATTAAAATTAAAACTGTTCTGCATTAAGTATCATAAAAATCAAAATATTTTATATATATATATATATATAATAAATATTTTGATTTTGATTAAAGTCTGTAGTATGTCTTGATTTATTTCTGCCAAATGCTACTCTGGTTTTATTGGTAGTATACTTGGTCATAACTTATTGGGACATTAATATGGATTAACATTAATAACTTTAGTCCCGTTCATGTATAAATGTAAATATACAACTAGTTTAAATACTCTTACAATGAATATTCCATTAGAACTAATGGTGTTCAGACGACAGAGATTCAATTATATATTTTACGTTTATACCGTGCTTGAAAATTGTTGGCTTGCACTTAATCCTTATAAAATACAGTGATGAATCCAATATTGAAACTAATTAATAATGGAACCTGGGACTAAATTCCGGTGGATATATTGAGGCTTGACTTATAGCTAGTTCTGACTGAACATACTTCAATGTCGACGTTCCGAGAAACTTTTAAAATCACTTTGATTAAAATTATAATATACCCCTCTCAGGCTGGCATATGTATAATTTTAAAAAAAGGTAAATTTCGCTAGTACCTTAAACATTAACTGGATTAATAATGAAATATTGTGAACACCTTACCTGCTTTAACTATAAATATCTTATTTTGACAGATAGTCGTAAGACCACCCATAATAGGATCATTAAATTATAATAATATACTTATTTTAAAAATTAAGTTGTGGATTAAATGTTGCTTATTTCAAAACAGTCCTCCGGCTCTGGCGCCATATGTTTGTTGTTTCAAGGCGTTTTACGAGCCGCCGCGCGCGCCGTACGTTTATGACGTTGCTCACATGTCGCGATTAAAACGATGACAATACCACCAAAGTAACATCTCTTTGTGTGTCTCACTTTAAAACTTATATAAAGAAAATGGTCTTGATTATTCACTTCTTAAAATGTAATACAAAATAAAGAGTTGGTGTTAGTGTAACGCTTTACACGAATGAGATTAAAAGTTTCATATTTGCGTTATTCTATTTCTATAACTGCAGATACCTCGAGAATAAAAAGATCAATAGACTAAAATAGTAAAATTTTCTTATGAAGATTCATTTCTATGCAAGGTAGGAATATGCCAGGCAACGCATGCGTAATAGATTTCGCTAACGTTTTATGGTAAAGATATTCGCGGACGTATAAATATACATAAAGTATAAGGAAATGAACTTTTAAAAACCCCTGGCAGACAAAATAAAATTGATAGTCTTCAAAGACGCCCATCTAAATTCCAAGGATGATCATCATTATTATAGCAACTAGGGAAACAGATAAATAAACAGCTGAACACAGTGATATATCTTATTTTCATTTACATTAAGGAAACTGAATTTTCCATACATTTAGCATCGTTAAGAGATACAAAACAAGAGTAATACTGAGTTCTTAAATCTGCAATCTGATCTATTCTGAGGTAAAAGTAAAAGTAAAGAATGTCTTATTTTTCCAGGCGAAGTTAGGGCTAAGAAGCTCTCTCTAACACTTAAACCTAGGTATATAACTAACCTAACACAATAAAAAACTAGTTTAAAATAATAATGTTTTTATTTATTATAATTTGTAATTTCTTATGTGTTATAATTACGTAATTATAACACATTATGTGTTACGTTAGTACTGAAGAAACTGAAGAAGAGATTAAATTGCAGATCTTGAAACGTAATGTTACTGATTATAAGGAAAACTGTATTAAAACCCTAATAAGAAATGAGATGCTTGTATCTTAAGGTTGTATTTAAGATTTTATTGAAACACAATAACTGTTTTAATAGATCCCATTCACTTTACACTCATGTTTATAAAAGACAGATAAACTAGTTCCATAGCAATCGTGTATAGCCTCCAGTCTCGATTCTTGGGTTAACCCACTTTCAAATACTTGAATATGGTATTTAATTATACGTACTTTAATAACCTACAATATATCTATATTTGATATAATATATACTGTAAAACGTTTTAATAGAAATAATACAAGTATATTGTTTATAAGTCTATTCTACTCAGTACTTAACGAAATTTACAAAGCGAAAAGTATACCTAATTATTTTTTATTTTATTTTAAAACTATATATCCATAAACTAAACCACGCGTGTACTAAAATTGTTATATCCGAATATTACGGGACATAATTAAATGTAAATAAAAAATTTCTTTATTTTATACCAAGTGGAAAGATGAAAAGCGTGGGTTAAAAAGTGTTCTGACAACAACACTTCATACCTGAAAACTTGGCAAAGAGGCTTAAAGTATCCCAAGTTTCTGAACTTGAACATGGGCTGAGTTCATTAAGTATGTACCATTTCTCACGTGAAAGTAACTTTCAAGGTTAACACGTCCTCTTATATAAACCGTATTTCTCTAATATTGCAGTGAAAAGACCGACATACAATATGATTTATTATATTTACTCGTAGGAAATAGTTTGTTATAATAAATTATGTATTTTAGAAAAAAATCATTGATACATTTAGCATAATGTCACTATTTACTGTATTAGATTGAATATTTAGTAACGTATAAATGTCATAATTAACAGTGATCAACATAATTAGTTTATACAGGAGTTCCAAACAAAAGATTTTATTGTTTATAGATAAATAAATGTAAAATATATTGTGAATTTTGTATTATCTAATAATTTTTACTAATAATAATTTGTTATTTAATTATTATTTATTATAATGTACAATTAAAATTTAGATAAAAGATTATCCAAGTTAAACATTTTTGTTTATTATTTAATAACCATGGGTCTGAGACAAATATCAGAACTGTAGTACGGTAGGTATCTTGAATACTCATCTATGGAGTGTTAGCTTACGTACTGTTTAAATATGTTTTGGTTGTCTTGAAAACGAGGATATTCCGTCTCACTATTTTATTGTTTCGATGAGGCATTTAACACCTTCACTCTATATTGAATAATACCGACTATTCTTCCTACTACTCTGCACCATAAGACGTCTTCCGCAGTCGACTAGTTAAACATCTTAGGCCCAAGGGTTCGATTGAAGTTCCTGAATACGTTCATCGAGTGTTAATTTTTTATAATTTCTCGTCTGCCAAGCTAAATATATAATTATGGAATAGAACACTTCAAAAATTATTATAATTGGAAGTGAAAACGTTTTTTTATATAAATATAAGTTAAATTTATACCTTCGGAAATTTTTGGCACCTAATCCACAAATGATTTAAACTGCCTAATTCTGTTATTCAAATATCCTTTGCTGGAAAAAATGTTTTCTTGAACATAATTTCATAGATAAAAAGAGAGAGATATATCCGTCTGCAGTGAATTATTTCAACGATTGAAGTATTCACTCTGTTGCTAATAATATCTACATGGCAAATTATATACGGTTTACATGCTAAGCAGATGCTATACCTCAGAACATGTATAGTGTAGACCTTGCATTGTACAGAATCATATTGGACCCAATAACAATTGGAAAATGTAATGCTTAGATGGTATTTATTTTTACATTCACGATAAAAAAAAATTTGTTCATTGAGTCTCAAAAAGCTTTAATTTAGGACTAATTTGTCCAACCTTAGCTTTGTCATATCACACTGATTACTTTTACTAGTATAAGACACCTCCCCATTGAAGCCGTATTAGTGTTTTATAAAATCACATGTGGTATCAATAAACATTTATTTCTTGAAATCGTTATATTCGCATTTAATATTTTTTTTTTGTAATAATTTCCTTGAAAATGGTAGGCTAAACATATTCGTAAACCAATATTCAGTTTTTTTGTTTACAATTAGATTTTCTACGCTCAAACGTTACTTTAACCGCATTACTGTTATTTTGTTATTGCATACAGTATGTAGACAGTATGCCATTACACATACCTGAAATTACGTTATTGTTACACAGCTTGTGTCAAGCATTTCCGTATTGAACAATGTTTTAAAATGTTATAGAGCGATTATTTTGCACGCATACAAGTAATATTTTTGGTAGAGCAATAACACCAAGTTTGACGGATACAATAACATAGCAAATTTTTGACAATACAAAGGTTTACTATATTTCACAAATCGATTAGTTTTACATATTTTTATTTCATATTATTCAAAAACAACTTTATATAAAATATTGATATTTGGATGATAAAATTTGTGCTATAACTAGTTATTCTAATTTTCATACCTTAAAAGAAGGACTTTTTTAAGGTTTAAAAAATCTAGATACAATTTTAAGTATTTAAAAAGAAAGAGTATTAATATTATTTAGAAGGCCTCTTTTCATTTTAACACTGTTAATTTATGGAATTGTATCATCCTGCTCGGGCAATTTACTAATTTTAACAAGTTTTTAGTGATATTTAAACATTTCGTTTGTTTCATTTTAATAATTGTTTACTACAACATAATTATTGAAGTAATGGTGGGAATTGTTTTATATTTCTAATAAAAACTGTCTTAAAATAATTAATGTTCTAGGCACAACCATTGCTGCTTCGAACTCAATATATGAATCAAGAGATATTTTTGTTACAAATTGTGACACGTTTCACGAAAATTAAATAACGCAGTGAAATAAATAACTTACAAGTAAGCTAACTATCTTCCAATAATTACTCCATTGGTTTACATTATATATTTATCTGTTTTGAAGAAAATAAAGAAGTATAAGAATTTTATCTAATAAGAAATCTAATATTCATAATTTCGTTTCAAACAGTATTTTTTCTAAAAAAAAACTAACTAAGCTCAAAACACTTATTATGACAGAAATATGTTTACAAATACGGAAATGGAAATTTTATACCGTCAATTATTTACTTGGATTCTATAGGTTTGTAAAAAAAAAAGACAAATCTTTTGGCTCAGCGTCAACGAAGCCTATCAATTGATGAGATGGAAAAATTTAATTTGAATCTTGTTGTAAACACGATATCTCAGAAAATAACTAGCCTTTAGACATGAAACTTTTCACGAAGTTTAAATTCATTACAGGTAACTCTGAGTGTATGTTTGGCGCATTAACGTCCTAATATTCGATTCAGCTTTAGGTAAAATCTTTACATTGGTTTATAGGTAACGATAATAACTAGATGAGCAATTAGCATAAATAATCATTTTTAAAGAATCTGAGACTTATCATAAGATATTTTAACATGTAACACGGTTTTAATTAAATTAGACTTGGTCATACAACAAAAATGTATCATAATAAAATTGAAAAGTGTTACATTTTGGTGACTATATTAGATTTCATCGTTGGATTACCCTTCCAACCTCAAAGAATTTTAATTTGTGTAATGCTGCTTTAAACCGAAAAAAGTTGAGAATTTATCAGGTCACAAGATATATTTTAAGCTTAAAATTAGGTGTGAAACTTTATTTTCACACAGGAAAGAATGATTTTATGATGGCGTATACCAAATATTGAATGTGGTTTGTTGAGCGTCCTTTATGGCTAGTTACTAAGTACTTTGATAAACTTTTATTTGGCTGTAGGAGGGGGGGGGGTTGTAGAAATCACTTTTATACGTGGTGTCTATACTTGAATATCATGAAAATAAAAGGAACTATTGATTTGAAATTTAGAATTAAACCTACATTAAAGTGGTTACACAAATACGTGGTGTGGCGTACTCCTTGTCTAATAAAGTGTATGCGGTCTATCGTATCCGGGAATTTATCTTACTAAATTAGAAGAACAACAAGGCGTTGAATCTTTACTGTATACATTCTTATAACTACAATTGCTGTAGGATTAAGGTAAATATCAACACAAAAAAACATATTATTTAAACAAATATGGATTGTAATAAATGTAATTTAATTTCCTTAGGAAGACTTTTAAATATAATATTGTGAAAATATTACGTTATTTCTTTTTATCCAATAAAGTTATACATATATTATATTTTTATTTTATTTTTCATAGCAGGCTTAATGAAATCTTTATTCTATACTGAGACATTTGAATTCTGGAGGTTTTTGTAAACCATACACAGGTGGAAATATACGCAATACGCAATAAACCACTTCCGTTGTAATTATATTTCTGGCTTATTCAAGTAGTTCATAGCCTTTATTATAGTCTATACTGTTGAATAAACAAACTGAAAGTAAAGTGCACTCATGTTCTTGCATCGACAACGTTAATTAGCTTGTTAATTAAACTCTGCAGTATTTATATACCCTTTCCCTATACATGCAGAAGGTAGTCAACTACGGAAAATTATAATGGATTCTTTTATTACATATACTAGATTGATAGGTTTTTTTTTTTAATTTCATGTAATAATATTCTTTAGAATGTTAAAAGAAGTGTTCGTATGTAACATTTTATGTTAGTTTGTGATAGAACTATAGTGATTATAATGATTATTATAAAACACAAGTTAACATATATTCAAATACTTTTTAAACCATGTCAAAGCTTAGTTAAATAAATAGCTAGTGAGGTTGGTGTTGATTTTATATATTTATATTTTTTAATTCTTCAATGGAATTATTCTTTAGTGATACTTGCCAATAAGGACTAAAAGTAGAGTAGATACTTTTAAATATAAAATTTACCTATACGTCCTTAATAAATATATTGGTTGGAATAAATGACTTAACTTAAATTTCTAGAATCGTAGAATCCTCTACAGTGGACTTATCAGACACTCATCTTACATAACAAGGAAAATATTCTAAAATTTTAATGTAAAAACCCATTAAGTAACATCTTAGTAAAAGAAGAACAGTGGAAATTATATCTTTCTATCATTATCCAGTACTAAATGGCAGGACATTGAAATTAATTAAGTTAAGAGCATGAATGTATCCTTCTAAAACTATCTATTGACTAAGATAAAACAATTTAACGTAGGACATGTTTTTAGGAAGCAAAGCCTGAAATGGTACAACTGTTAAACTTACTAACCTGTGTGTTTAATATCAGATGTAAAACTGCTGTCTCAGGGCAGTTTGGAAAATGCCCAATACTGGTGAAGAAACTTAAAAACGGCACGCTGTACGGATCCGCGCGGGAGGTTTTTGATTTTCCGCGACTTTTCTCTCAACAAAGGTCTTTAATGCACTGGGGTTGTTTCGTTTTTAATGGGACCTCGAAGAAAATAGTCAATTGGGATGGATCCAGCGATCTTGATGGTCACTTGGTACTTCCTCTTCTGCCTATCAGGTGATTTCGAAACATATTGTTTTAAATACTCGTGAACATGCAGTCCATAGAGTAGAGGTGATCCATCTTGCTGGAGCCGAAACTTCATTACAGTAGTCGGTTTCTACTTGATGGTTGGATAAATCTGATTATTTAACATTTCTTGGTATATCTCGGCATAAAGGTTTCTATCTATAACAAAGGCAACAACAAACTGATCCAAACCAAATGTTTAATTTTTCAAGGTGCTGAGTATGTTGATCTGTCATCATGAGGGTAACATAAGCCCAGTAACAAGCATGAGTTCTGTTATCGTCACCGTTTAACATGAAAGTTACTTCATCTGTATTATTGTCAATCTTCCGCTTCATCATTTCACAAAATTCTACTCGAGAATCAAATTCATCATAAGGTCTCGAAATGTCTCCGTAGCCTCGCATCATCATGATCATAATACGCTCTTCTTGACTTAAACACTCCATTTCGTCATAAGGTATCAATAAACTACGTATTAAATGTGTTAATTCCAACAAAAATGGGAAATTATACTGAACTTTCTCAATACTGGTAAAATAAGAGAGGCCTACCTTGTAGAAGTTAATAACTGCCCTACATGTTTGAGTTTGTGAGGAGGAAAGTGGGTGACTATTGAAGTTATTTACCTTATAAATGGGAATGTTTATGTTTTACCTCACATAGTACTTTGTTAATTTCAATGAGCTGCAGTTTTGTACTGGGTAGAGATAGAGGTTCTAGTTTCTCCTCTTCTTTTTGCTTTATGTGCAAAGTTATAACAGTGACAAAAATTTGCACTTCTATTCCATATATATATATATATATATATATATATATATATATATATATATATATATATACATATATATATATACAGGGTGTATATTATGTCTGGAAACACCCAAATATATCCTTTAATAATTTAAATATATAAATTTGAAAACCTCTTACAATCGTGATAGAGATTGGGCATCTACTTTTTGGAACAATGTTTTGTTATGTCACACCAACGTGGGACGTCCTGCCGAGGGTATCGTGAATATTCTTAATGGAAGCCTATACCTTGTGATACATAATTTTAAAGGTAATAGCTTACTGAATTGAATGCCACAAACCGCATCTCAAAGGAATTATTCTATCAGAAAATAGAGCATTTTTAGTATTGAAAATTTACTGATGTTCAAAAATGTAATTTTAACATGGTTCTTACCACAAAATGTGTTACACTAATTTTTTAGCATTTTTTTAAATGTTGAATTAAAATAAAATAAACAATTTATTTTTAAGCTGGTTTTCATTAGTACAAATTTACCAACATACTATTTTCTGATGAGGCAACTTTTTTCCTATATGGCAATGTTAACAGGCACAATTGCCGTTACTGGGCTAGTGAAAACCCAACATTGGATTACTGAGTCCCATTCACAGCAACCACAAAAACTGAACGTATGGTGTGGAATTTTAGGTAACAAAATTGTTGGACCCTTTTTCATCAATGGAAAATTTAAATGCCGAATTTTACTACAATATGCTCCAAAATGAAATAATCCCAGCTATTCAAATTGCATCAGGAGAATACTTTGATAATGTATGGTTTTCAGCAGGATGGTGCTCCACCCCATTATGGGAGACAGGTAAGAGAGTATTTGGATTTAAGGTTTCCTCATAAATGGATTGGCCGAAGAGGAGAAATCGAATGGCCTCCAAGATCTCCGGATTTGTCACCAATCGATTATTTCCTATGGGGTCATTTAAAATGCAATGTTTATAGAAGAAAGCCTCATAATTTGGAAGACCTAAGAAACAGGATTATAGAGGAGATTGCTTTGATAACTGAAGAAATGTTAGGCAACTCTGTCGAATCATTTTACACAAGATTGGCTCATTGTCAAACCGTAGAAGGAACACAGTTCGAACAATTGCTTTGACACCAAATGCAGGTAAAACGTTTGTTTGTAAGACTTTTCTAACAGCATACATTATTTTTTATTTGTAATAAGAAATCAATAACATAAGTATTTCCATAATTGTACTGTAAAAAAAACTGGCAAATTTGTGCTAATAGAACCAGCTTAAAATGAAATTTTTGTTTTATTTAATTGAACATTTAAAAAAATGCTAAAAAATTAGTGTAACACATTTTGTGGCAAGAACCATGTTAAAATTACATTGTTGAACATCAGTAAATTTTCAATACTAAAAATGCTCTATTTTCTGATAGAATAATTCCCTTGAGATGCGGTTTGTGGCATTCAATTCAGTAAGCTATTACCTTTAAAATTATGTATCACAAGGTATAGGCTTCCATTAAGAATATTCACGATACCCTCGGCAGGACGTCCCCCGTTGGTGTGACATAACAAAACATTGTTCCAAAAAGTAGATGCCCAATCTCTATCACGATTGTAAGAGGTTTCAAATTTATATTTAAATTATTAAAGGATATATTTGGGTGTTTCCAGACATAATATACACCCTGTATATATATGTGTGTGTGTGTGTGTGTGTGTGTGTATGTATGTATGTATGTAATACCTAACAGCAGTCAATCGTAGGAAATAGGCTGACGAAGTAGACGGGTTTTTTAGTGTAGTATATCGGACTGCCTAATGGCGAATCTCCCAGATGATTACCACAATAACCCCAAGACAGGAGTAAATTCTATAAAAGTAACATCATAAGAGACTAAAAAGATGTTAGTAAATATTTAACTAAAAAATTTAATGAGAGGATTTAGACAGTGTCACTGTTTGTAGTGACAAGATTATGAGGCAGTACATGTTTTGGTTTGATAATGTTAATGACGTAACTAATACCAAATATACAATTTCTTATTGGATTCTATGAACATATGAGAAATTTTAAAACTCAAGGCAAGTAAAAATAAGCACACAGTTTTTTATTTGAAGTTGTATTTTGTGCTTTATGAAATTAAAGATTTAATTTTTAAAGGGCTTCAAAAATAAGTGTGGACATGGAATCTATATGCAATGGGGCTTTCTTAACTTGTTCTTCCAAAATCTATATTTTACACAAATCGAGTGAAGGAGACAAAAAGTATAAGTTTGAATACTCTGCATACCTGATAACTTGGCAAAGAGGGTTAAAGTATCCCCACTTTCTAAACTTTCACTCGAACAGAGTTCCGTAACTCTGAGCCATTTCTCATGTGAGATTGATATACAAGTTCATATATATGGACTCAGTTATGAGATGACATTCAATATTCTATACATTATTCAAAGAATTAAGATGCCTGCATTAGAAAATAATTTTTTCGCATTTAGTAACAATAAAATCAAAGTTTGACATAACATTTTGAATTCTTTTCTAAAGCTGTATTGTAACGTATAACGCATTATACAATTTTAAACGAATTAAACGACAATAATGTACAACATATAGAGGAAACTGTTTTGAAATGTGCAAGTATAATAATTGTCTTTTTATTTTTCCAGCATTAATTTTAATCCATCCCTTGCCATTCTTGTACTCAGATACCTCATTGTATGATTTATTGTTTGCTTCGATTTGAATAAATATATTTTAATTATACGTATACAGGGTGTTTCGCGAAGGTTTGGCGCAACTTCAGAATATGATAGTAGACAAAATATCAAGCAAAAATTTTCGTAAATATCTCGTATCGTTCAGTGTCTGTGTGTATATTAGATCTTTATTGAAAATCCATATTTCAAAACCTGTTACAGTAAATAATATGAATATGAAACCTGGCATTTAGGTTTTACATTAAATAATTACATTACGTATAAGAGGGACAGTAAAAAATATGTAATGCTTATTATTACTTTCCAATTAAAATGGTACAATTACTAAATATTTAAACTTTAATGTTGAAAAATATATTTCAATGCTACGTATAAATTCTTGTTTTTAAGGGGACGATAAAACTACAAAACTAGGCAACGAACGTGCTTAAATAAATTTTGCATGAAGGTTAATTTCTATATAAGGAATATGGACTTCAAAGATTATGTTCCGTATACTAATATATCGGCTAAGCATTATTCAGCAGTTTTATTTTAGTCTAGAGTTGACTATTATGCCAACTAGACAAATAAGGACTGTATAGATTTATAAACGCACGGAATACAATAGTTTCACAGTAATAACAGTGCATAGCAACAATATAGCGTAATGAAGTAATTTATAGACTGTATTGTATTTTGTATGAAGTTTCAAGATAGGCAACACTTGTAATTAGGCAAAACGTGGTGTAACGTTGACCTACTTTGTCAGTACCTGTAAAATGACACTTGAAAATGTTCCAGTTGGTTGTTTTGAGCTAAAGAGGAAACTAAAAGTGGCGGTCGAGGTAACGTTAAAAGGGAGTATAAAGAGGTTTCTCGGAACCCAACAGACCGTATAAAGAGTCTTGCTTGAACTTACTTTGTCTTCTTTTATTTTGTTCTTTCAACAGTAAAGAAACTGAGATTAACGTTTATTTTTGTGATAAATAACAGATACTCATTGATTGATTTTTTTAACACTAGAGATTTAACAATAGATTTTTATCGATTACTATCAAATGTTCGATTAGTAAAAATATCCATTGGTTGACATGAATTACACTTAGTGAATTTACAATGGTTTTCGCTTCATATATTATTTGTATGATATCATTAACAAATAATGAAAATGTTTGTTATTGCGGCAGTAAATTTTTAAATTTTTATTTATTGCAATAATAATATCTTGTATTTTAGAAAATGCATTATAGTCTTCAATGAGGCCTAAACGAGGCTTGATGTGTCTTCTAAATTTCCTACACAGATCTTTATAATCACTAAATAATGTTATAATGCTATATATATATATATATATATATATATTTATATATATATAATTTTTAAATATGTATATATAAGTGTGGGAGTATCAAATTATAACTTATAATCTTATAAGTATACATCTAATAGATATAATTGTATAAGAAAATAGAATCTTTGTTTCTACTTCGAAATATGTGATCCAGTTTAATCAGTGAGTAGGATAAAATGTTTCCAAGCTGTTCGATATATTTGGTGCCATATGTCTGTTGTTTCAAGCGGGTTTACGATCCCCATTCGTTTATGACTCCGAGCTTATGTCCCTTTTAGTCTGATGACAATATTACACGACAATATTACAAAACTGTTCTATGCATTCTTTAGTTTACCATAAGACCTAATATTAACGAACATTTCATTTAATATGAGATGACAATGATCTTAAATACAATTTTTAATACATGTTTGAAAGAATGTATGGTTCATAGCGTTAAGATATTTAACCTTGTACCCTTAAACGTCTTTCACATCCCAAAGCTATATAAAATAAGGGAATATTATGATATTAACAGTACGGGAGTTAAGGTAATTTAATTAAATTTCCTCTTTTCTAAATAGGTTTTATTTTATACATAGTGATCGAAATATAAAATAGACTATATTTATCTTTAGTAATAGCATTAATATTACCGAATTATTAGCATGTCATAATCTGCAAACATGTAAAATCTTGAGAATTTCTTATACACAAATATGAGATATACATTCGGTATTTTAACCAGAAGAGTTGGGGTCATTAGAGCCTATAAGTCAGTTTTACAAAAATATTATATTTAGTGTGACAGAAGAATTTAAATTTTATATGATTGCTAATTTGTTAATTTGTCCGATAGACGTTTTGAAAATGATCTGTGGATTTTAGACTTTGCCAGTACATCTTGTCCCTCACGTGGCACGTGGTGAGGCTATTCCTTCATTCGTCCAAATTTCGTATTTTACGAATTCAAGGCTACGTGTACTTGTTATAGAAGTTCAATTTGAATTTACATTTAACCCATAATTTTGGGAGTATAATTCACTTAAAATTGTGTCAATACTAACATATCGTATTTGCTCGTTTCATTATTATTTTTACCCTAACTGATTTACTTTTACTATTCTTGATATTTTATGTTCAAAGTTGGTACAGACAATATTTTATGTAAAATTTTTAATAAATTTTAAAAAGTATTATTATTTGTTGAATATTTATTAAGTTTTATAATTATTAGAAATACGTATAAGGCATTAAGGAAAACCATTAAACAGTTATATTTTGTTAGTAGTGAACAAAATGGCATTAACAGTACCGAACCATTTGCATGTCATAATCTGTCATAATTATTAAGGAAAACCATTAAACAGTTATATTTTGTAAGTAGTGAACAAAATATAAAAGAGGTGATAATTATAAACAGAAATGGTATTAACAGTACCGAACCATTAGCATGTCATAATCTGTCATAATTATTAAGGAAAGCCATTAAACAGTTATATTTTGTAAGTAGTGAACAAAATATAAAAAGAAATGGCATTAACAGTACCGAACCATTAGCATGTCATAATCTGTCATAATTATTAAGGAAAACCATTAAACAGTTATATTTTGTAAGTAGTGAACAAAATATAAAAGAGGTGATAATTATATACAGAAATGGCATTAACAGTACCGAACCATTAGCATGTCATAATCTGTCATAATTATTAAGGAAAAACATTAAACAGTTATATTTTGTAAGTAGTGAACAAAATATAAAAGAGGTGATAATTATATACAGAAATGGCATTAACAGTACCGAACCATTAGCATGTCATAATCTGTCATAATTATTATGGGAAACCATTAAACAGTTATATTTTGTAAGTAGTGAAAAAAATATAAAAGAGGTGATAATTATGTACAGAAATGGCATTAACAGTACCGAACCATTAGCATGTCATAATCTGTCACAATTATTATGGAAAACCATTAAACAGTTATATTTTGTAAGTAGTGAACAAAATATAAAAGAGGTGATAATTATGTACAGAAATGGCATTAACAGTACCAAACCATTAGCATGTCATAATCTGTCATAAGTATTGTGGAAAACCATTAAACAGTTATATTTTGTAAGTAGTGAACAAAATATAAAAGAGGTGATAATTATATACAGAAATGGCATTAACAGTACCGAACCATTAGCATGTCATAATCTTTCATAATTATTATGGAAAACCATTAAACAGTTATATTTTGTAAGTAGTGAACAAAATATAAAAGAGGTGATAATTATATACAGAAATGGCATTAACAGTACCGAACCATTAGCATGTCATAATCTGTCATAATCATTAATCATTAAGGAAAACCATTAAACAGTTATATTTTGTAAGTAGTGAACAAAATATAAAAGAGGTGATAATTATATACAGAAATGGCATTAACAGTACCGAACCATTAGCATGTCATAATCTGTCATAATTATTAAGGAAAACCATTAAACATTTATATTTTGTAAGTAGTGAACAAAATATAAAAGAGGTGATAATTATACACAGAAATGGCATTAACAGTACCGAACCATCAGCATGTCATAATCTGCAAACATGTAAATGCTTGAGAATTTCTCCAACGTGAGAAATGTCTGAAGTTATGGAACTCGGCTCAAGTGCATGTTTGGAGAGTTGGGATACTTTAAGCCTCTTTGCCAAGTTGTCAGGTACGAGGAGTAGTCCACTTTATACTTGGAGTCAGCCTTACACCTTAGTGTACCTAACTCCCATCGATCAATACTGACTGTGTTGTTACCACGATATATAAGTATCAATTACACTTTAAATGTCTTCAAAATTAATTTCGTTTCGTATAGATGCCTTGTTTGTAAAAATATTTTAACTAATTTTAACTTTGTAAAAACATTGTAACTTAGTAAAACTAAACGAAATACCATAATAACATTTTAAAAATCAAAATGTAGGTTAAAGTATTGTGTCTTTATAAAACGAAAATATATTGAGTGGCAAATGTTAAGGGAAAGATAATATAGATAGACCGACACAAACGTAGGTGTGAATAAAAGTGTATCGTTGTGTCGGTGTATCACTCAATGTTATGTTGGTTTCGGGCTGTAAAGGGAGTTGGTTTCACACAGTTGCTGTTAACCTCAGTTTACAACAGGTGTGTTCCTTACATGACTGCCTTCTCAACTAGCTTCATGTGTTTGTTTCCAATGTAAGAACTACTCGATTTACATCTAGATAATGATTCTGATAAAATGACAAATTGTAATTTATCATTCTAAATGTAATTTATTTATTTGACTAACTAAAATATAACAGGAAAAACAATGTTGTATTTTTTTAAGAAATAGTTTCGTACACCACAGAACGCGAGGATAGGAGTTTCGTACCTAAACTTGACATATCCTTATATCTTGCCACTTCTGAGTGATAGGAAAGGTCCTTTTAAGACTAAGTTAATTTATTACTTCTTGTCTAAAGTAAAAAAAATAGAAGAATATTTTAAATGTAACATTTGCTATTATTCTCCGGCAGAATGATTTCATATCTGGGTTGCATATTTTGAAACTTCCGTCAAATATTCCTTAATGTTCAAAAGCTATGGTTTTTAATACGCATGTATATAAGTAATATATCTTAAATTCGTTTAAACAAGGACATATAATACTATCAAATCGAGACAAGACTGAAAAGCGAGTTAAGGGCCTTTTTTTTAAAAAACACTAACTTGGATTACAAAGATATTTATTTTCACTTTCTCACTCAATGCTATGCATAGGCTTGTAGGATTCTAGTGCCATTACTAGTTTAGGCAAAATAAAACAATGTACTTTATTAAAGCTCTCAATTTAAGGATTTCATTAAATTTAACATGTTTTATAAGAGTTTGCTCGGCGTTTCCTATATGAATGTTAATAATTTTTTATTTATTACCACTTATATTTTAAATTAATAAACACATTTTTTATTAAGTCGTACTTTGTTTTAAGAAACCTAAGTTTTTATATTAGTTTTGATGGTTTGTAGGTTACACAGCTATAAAATTTTATAATTTATATTTTTGTTTCACACCTTAGAATGTTCTATTAATGGAGTTATACGAAGAATTCTAAATGCTTATTAATTAATAGAAATTTTAGTAAAAATGCTTGGGCCCATATGATTTTCTTCAACTAAAAAGAGTCGTGTAACTTAGATTATGAAGGTTCTTGTGCTTACATGTGATGTATAAGTTTACTTGCTGTGTAATTTAAGGCTCATTCCTAAATAAAAACAATAAATTTGATGTAGGTGTATGCCATTTTAAGGTATATGTCAGATCGTTGGTGAACATTTTAAAGTTGGTAATATAGGTAATTATATTGGTAGCAAGAAAATTCATGACACTTGGTGAGGCCCAAACCTATCTTGCTTTAAGAAGGTAGTTTTAACGAGACTGTTCATCTTTTTAAAGGACCTATTTAAAAATTCAACTGTGGTTTCAAATAATATTACGATATAATTTTCTTAACTATCCATTGTGTCCAAGAATATCAGTAATATTATTTTAGCTTAAGATTTTAAATCACAGTATATTTTAGATCGTTATTTATGATGTACAGTCGCCAAATTTATAAGACGCTTTGGGAAAATTTAAACTATAAGAATTGGCGTTTTAATTTAGTACATATTCCAGTATTAAGATAGAAATTTGACCAACAACTAAATTTTTTTATAAAAATAATCGTTAAGTAATAATTTATATGTTTCTATCAAAAGCAAAAATCTTTTATTATAATGTAAACTATAAATGAAGTTTTCTTTGCAATAACTGAAAATGTGCGTATGTAGGAAGGGAACTCTACCAGGTCTAAAGAGATATTTAATATTCACAAGGTGTTTTCAAGCAATATCAAAAGCAAACAGTTTGTCTGAATAAATAACGTGGTGTTCCACTGCGTCACGTCGAAGGCTATTTTCCGGGAATTGCCTTTAAACGCTTGACTTTCTCAATGTTTGCGTTAACCTTAATATTCGTATTAATTAAATAAAAATAAATGCTCCTTCACTTCGTGTTTGATTATATCTCACATATAGATCATCACGCAGATATATTACTAGTACCTATATTACGGACTTTAATATGATTAGGTTTACATATATCACATCAAGTGTTGCGTAGCTGGCTTCCGGTTTAATGCAAAATTAGTTTTAGGCCTATTGATCATTTTCATTCATGAGATGTCAATTACGCAGACGCACATCAAAAGAAAATTAATATTTAAATCTCCTGGCAGACAGACTGGATTGAGTAAAACACAAATAAACACTCAAAAAATAAACAAAATGAAATGTTTATGTAACAGTGTGGAGATATATAAAATGTAATTGTTTTTTACTCACGCACTTGAAAAATACTGGACCTATTGTTCTGAAATTTAACAAGAATATTTTTAACATCCTTGGATAAAGGCTAAGACTCAGATAAAGTCTAATACACATTTATGAAATTAAGCAATTTAATAATATATGTCGTTTACCTATAGAGTGGTATAAATATACGATCTATACCGTGTATTATTGTAAGCTGCATAAGTATTTTATGCAATTTGTTAGCAATTCTCAATTAATTTCCTAAACAAAATGTTATTTTAAATTTTGTATTCAGATATTTCATTATAATTCAATTCTAATGAAGATATTATTTTAGCCAGAGTACTATATTATAGAAGCCACATTAAATGTAAAACTGCATTAATCAGCGTGGCAATTGAGCATCTGCAGAAGATTTGCAAGGGAAGATGCTAAGCCTCTTTAGTACTTGGCAGGTGTTGCATGAATATCTTTTCATAATTAGAACTTTGAATGAATTACCGTTTAAGTAAATTAATTAGAATTTGATAGTTAAATAATTTTAATTTTGTATTTATGTATCACGACAATCAGTGACTGTACTAAGCAGGTTTCTTCTAGAACCGATTGACTATCGAATACATTATAATTGACCATGTTTGTTTTTAATACAACAGTGCAGTATGACTATACATCACTCCAAGACTCGTTTATGACTTTACTCACATGACTGTCTCGATTAGTACGATGAAAATAACACCAAATTAACCTCACTTAAAGTCTTATACTTAAACTAATGTAAGGAAAATTATCCTGATTATAGGATGAAAATGTGATACAAATAAAAGAGTTTGCGTTTGTGTAACGTGTTACACGATGAGATGAAAAGTTTACTATGTGTGTCCTTCTACAGGATTCGCTAAGGTTTCATGCAAGTGTTCATTTTAAGAGCTATAAATATTCGCAGAAGTATAAACATACAGAAACAATAAGGATATAAACTTTTACATACCCTGGTAGAGAAAGAAATTAGTAGGGTGTTTGTAATATTATCATGAAATACCTTAGGAATATCTCTGAGCTTTGTTATTGTAATCTGAAAGCTTTATTCATTTAAACCATATAGATATATGAATCCACTACTTTAGGTTTTTATAATGAAATAGTGTCTGGGTAATCCACCTTCTGACTTCTAACAACAAATATCAGTTTTAAGGTAATGACAAACTATGCTAGTATAATTATTTTGATATTTAAATTTTCCCTACATGCATTTCTTTGTACACAGAGAATAAAATATATAAATTTATATTTTGAAGATAATACACTTTGGGTCCGCATTTCATCTTGGAGTACTCGATATTAATATCATGTGACTTTAGGAGAATATAGTGTTTTGTATTTCCTGATAGTAGTACACTTCTTATTACACGGGCGAGTTTCCGGTTTTACAAAGGACAAGGAAAACTTAACATCAATATCAAATAAATCTCAATTCTATATATTTAAGTATAGTATTAAAAAGAGTATTGACACCTTAATAGGAAGCGAAATGAATGTATATTTAAGTTATATTGAAGTTTTTATTAAAACAAAAAATGATTTTATTTAAAGAACTGTCAATGCTTTTTTTGAACTATTTCTCATGAATATTTTCAATAAACACTAAACTTGTATCCTTATCTATTCTGAGTGAAATTAATGTTACTAAGAGATTGATATACTAGTTCCGTAGTAATTTTGTATTGCCTACAGTCTCGGTTCTTGCATACCCACTTTAAATACTTCAGCGTGGTATTTAATTATACGCACTTTAATAACCTACAAAAGATATATACTTAATTTAATAATTAATTATTGTATAGTTTTTTTTACAGAATGAATACACGTGTATGTTTTAGAACTATAAACTACTCCGTACTTCAACGAGATTTATAAGGTAAAAATGTATACCTACAATATTTCTTGATTTTTAAAGTATATATCCAAAAAGTATTCTACACGTGTACTAAAATTATTATATCCGGATAGTAAGGGAAATATGTAAATATTGATTAAAGAAAAGGTCAGTATTTTATACCAAATAAAATTAAATGAAAATGGTGGTTTGAAAGTGATCAGACAACACTTCATACCTGGCAACTTGGAAAAGAGGCTTAAAGTATTCCAAGTTTCTAAACTTGAACGTGGGCTGAGTTCCTTAAGTATGTACCATTTCTCATGAGAAAGTGACTATATATCATGAGAAAGTAAGGTTAACACGTCCTCCTATATAAATCGCATTCCTCTGTTATTGCAGTTAAGAGAATCGATATATTATATTTACTCGTACAAAATATTTTATTATAAAATGGGGTGGTTACTTATTTTTTAAATCATACACTTATACATTTCGCATAAATTCACTATTTAGTAAGGATAATAAAACAAATAAACTGCATTAGAATAAATAATTGGTAAGGTTGATACGCCCTAATTAACAGTGAACAACATAATTAAGTTAGAAAATAGTTTGAAATAAAATATTTTACTATTTATATACAAATAAATCTAAAAAATAATGTCAGTCACGTCTTATTTAATTGATAATTTGTTCGTTAATTATTATTTATTACACTTAGTCAAATAGTCATATAAGACGATCTAAGATAATAATTTTGTTTTATTATTTAACCAGCATTGTGTCCAGACAAATATCTGAACTGTAGTATAACAAGTGTCTTGATTTCTCTTTTATTGAGTGCTATTTTGAGTACTGTTTAATTATGTTTTGGTGTTCTTTAAAACAAGGATATTGTGTCTCACTATTTTATTGTATCGAGGAGGCAGTTAACACCTTCACTCCGACACTATATTGAATTAGACCGACTACTCTTCCTTCTATTCTGCACCGTAAGGCGTCTTCTGCAGTCGACTAGTTAAATATCTTAGGCCCAAGGGTTCGAATAAAGTCCCTAAATATGGTCACTGAACGTTTTTAAACATTTCTCGTGTGCAAAGCTAAATTTTTAACGATCGAACGGAAAATTACACAAATTATTATAATTGGAGGTCAAAACTCTGTATATATAACCAGAAGTTAATTTATACCTTCGGTAATGTTCAGGGCACCCTAACCCACAAATGATTCAAATAGCCCAACTGTGTAATTTAAATATCATTTACTGTACAAAATGTTTTTCTTGAGCATAATTTCATAAATAAAAAGAGTTAATATAGCCCTTTTCAGTGGATTATTTCAATTATTGAAGCATTCACTCTGTGGCTAAGAATATATTCATAGCAAGTTATACACGGTTTAAATGCTAGGCAGATGCCATATCTTAGAACATGTATAGTGTAGACCTTGCATTGTACAAAATCCTATTGGTCTGAATCACTAGTATTTTATAACGCACCTAAGTGTTATGAATAAACACTTATTTCTTGTAATAGTTAAATCCAAAATCAATATTATGTCGTGATTATATCCTTGAAAATGATAAGCTAAAAATATTTTTAATCCAATACTAAGTTTTTGCGTACCAGGTTTGGTATGGACGCTCAAAAGTACAAGAAGCATACAATTTAATTTTCTACGTTCAAACGTTACGTTTAATGCATTACTATCATTTGGTATTGCATACATTAAGTAGACAGTATGACATTACAAATAACTGGAATTACGCTATTATTACACTGCTTGTGTCAAGCACATTCGTATTGTGGTGTATGTTTGAAATGTAATGGAGCAATATTTTCACCTGCATACAAGTAATTTTATTGATAGCACAATAACTCCGAGTTTGATGTGAACATTGTTATTCAGAATTGTTAACAATACAAATTTTTACTATATTTCACAAATCAATGAATTTTATTTAATTTGATTTCTCATTAATCCAAAAAAACTGTACATACAAAATTAAATTTAAATGAAAAATGTTTTGCAATATCTACTTATTCAAATTTTTAAACCTTTATTGTTAAATATATTTAAAGTTAAAAAATCTAGATTTAATTGTAAGTATATAAAAAGAAGACTGTTGATATAATTTTGCATCTCCTGTCGTTTTAACATAGTTAATTTATAGAATTATATCATCCTGATAGGCTACTTATAAATTTTTAAAAGTTTTAATTATATTCAAACATTTTTCATTATAATAAATAAAAAGTTTGTTCATTATAACATAATTATTAAAATTATGGCGGAGAGAAATTTTATATTTATGATATAAATTGTGTCATAAAATATATTATGTTCTTACAATTACCATTGTTTTTATGAACTCAATATTAACTCAATAACTACTGTACTTGTTTAATAAAAATCGTGCCACGTTTCAAGAATGATAAATAACCGAGTGAAATAGTCCACTTACGAGTAAGCAAAGTATCTTCCAATTGGTATATTACTCCATTAGGTTTAAGATAGCTATCTATATTTCTGCTCTTAAGAAAATATACATATAACAATTTTATCTTCGTAGGAAATCTAATATTCCCCATTTTTTATAACAGAAAGGTTTCAAAAAATCTAGTTAACCTCAAAACGGCTATTATAACGGAAATAGATTTCCTAAAACTTAAATGGAAATTTCACACAGTCAATTATGTACTTAGATTCTGTAAGTTTGTAAAACTGGACACATTTTTTGGCCGAGCGTCGACGAAGCCTATCAATCGAGGAGATGGTAATTCTTAATTTGTATATAGCTGTAAACACAATATCTAAGAAATTAACTGGATTTTGACTTGAAACTTCAATTCTATACAGGCAACTCTGAGTTTTTTGTTGGTGCATTAAAGGCGCAAGATTTAATTCTGCTTTAGGTCACATTTTTACATTGGTTTTATAGGTAACCGTAGTAGTGATGAGTAATTCGCATAATCATCATTTGGTGAATATATACCTATATATTCTTATAACACCATGTGCTGTAGGAGTAAGTTAAATATCAACGACAAAATTATGAATTGATGAATTAATGAAAAAAAGGTATGGATTTTAATAAATTTAATTCAATTAGAACACTTTTAAATATACATTCATGAAAATATTACTTTACTTCTTTTAATCCAGTAAAGTGATAGATATATTTTTATTTTTATTTTATTTCATACTAGTATTAAAGAAATATTTTCTTAATTAGATATTTGAATTCTGAAGGTTATTGTCAACTTTGTACTGATGGAATGGAAATCTACCCATGAACTTACTTGCATTTTATTATATTTCAAGATTATTCAAGTAGTTCGTAGACTATATTAGTTTATACTTTTGAATAAACAAACTGAAAGTAAAATGAACACATGTGCATACTTGCTATCAACAACGTTAATTAGATTGTTAATTAAACTCTGCAGTATTTCAATGCTCCTTTCCTTGTACAATCAGAACGCGTTGTAATAATATTCTTTTGAATATTACAAATATTTTTGTTTTTGGTTCAGTAAGTTGTATAATGATAGTACACTATATTGTATAATGATCAATATGTGTGCTTATTATTAGTTACATTAAATTCTTCCAAAGTCTGCATTTTACACAAATCGAGTGAAGTAGACGAAAAGTATAAGTTTGAATAAACTTCATACCTGATAACTTAGTAAAGAGAGTTAAAGTATCCCAACTTTCTAAACTTTCACTTGCACAGAGTTCCGTAACTCAGCCATTTCTCACGTGAGAGTGATATACAAGTTCATATATATGGACTCAGTTATGAGGTAACATACAATTTCCTATACATTATTCAGAGAATGAAGCTGCCTGTATTAGAAAACATATTTTTATAAATTTATTAATAATAAAATCCAAGAGTAATATAAAACTCCGAAACTTTTTCTACAGTTATATTGTAAGGTACAATGCATTTAATATTTTCAAATAATCAAACAACAATGAAGTGAATTATATGCAGGAAACCGACTTGAAAAGTTGTAAGTAAAATATAGATCTTCTTATTTTTACAGCTTTACCTAGCCATGCATAGACTCGGATTAAGTTGCTGCATTCTTGCATTTCAACCTTATAATACGGGCAGTATTAATCCAATTTTCAGACTAAATTTTCTAACATTTTCTCTATTAGATTAATTTTGATGCAATTTCTTTCTGCCCTTTTTTGGCATCTAAAAAAAGTTGTTTTTCTTTGATTTGTTTTCAATTTCTTCAGGTTTATTACTATTCTCTCCAGTTTTGTTGGGTTTTTATTTTTATTGTTATAACCTTGCCTATAGTTCAAGCTCGTATGGCCACAACGTTAAGAGTTCGAGTTTTCATTTCCTAATGAGAGGATAAAATTTGTTGTTCTCGTTTTATAAATTCTGTTTTCCAAATAAAACTATAGGATGATGAACGCCTGTGACGCCTTACTTTAAAAAAATGTATTATGCATTACTTAGAAAAATGCTAGGCTCCATGCTTTGACAATCCATATTATATAATATTATTTCTATGTACATTGAATACCAAATACAATAATATGATAAAGATTAAGTTGATAATAAAATATCTGTTAAGTAGTTTTAAAACACCACTTTTTAACAACATGTAGTAAAACGTACAGTCCATATTTATAATAATAGTTCAAGGTACACTGAATCCGAAATAAAGTAAAAATAATATGCCATAGTTATTATCATAAAATCAATAGTTTGTCAAAATATAGTTTGAAAATATCACTCTTTTAACGCATATCATATGGGAAAATGTACAAATAACATCTGCACCAAATGAGTTTTATTTTACTAAGGCATTATCCCACTTAAACTGTATTTCCTCAAAAAGGGTAAAAGAACCGTGGGGCTATCTTATACCAAGTCTTTCCCCACAGCTTTCACACAAGTTTGTCACCTGAGTGTCCAAAATGCAAAAGACAACACTTACAATGCTTATTAAGGCAGTTAAATGTTGTAAAAAGGCAGACACTTACTGTTTTTTCTAGTAGAAACAGTAGCGCAGTTTAGACCAGCTATAATTTTTATCGTAATAAACAAACTGACAGATAATAGTTTTTCCAGTATCGAGGACATGTCTACGGAAGTCTGGACATGTCCACTGCTCCTTCTTCAAGATTAAACATAATTCCTTCATTATACACGAGTGATTGCAGGCTGTTTCCGGTTTTCTCTCATCTATATTATACACTTAATACTCTACAACCACTTTCACTGACTGACCTAATTTCGTAGATAGATAGTATTTTTTGATGCAGTATAGTCAATAATATGCCCAAATCGACTAGAGCACCAAGTAACTGATGTCGATCCACGCGAGCGTATCCATGGGTAACAGATAGTTCTAGAGATACAAATAATATTATTAAACCTCTTATTATACTGTATGTTCCAAATTGTATGCACAATAAGGGATCCTTGAAACTATAAGAGATACAGCAAAGATTTAATAGGAACATTTGTGCTTCATAATAAGACAAACAAATTAATTTGGTCAAGCTATTCGTTTGTTGCAACGTTCAGACAATGCGCTCGAAATTGATGTTGGTAAATAATCTCAAACTGTCACAGCTCTCTTAATATTTCCTATATTGAATAATTTTTTGGTGAAATATGCAAATAATTTCTTCTAGTTTTTGAATATTAAAATTATAATAAACTATAAATTACATATATATATATATATATATATATATATATATATATATATATATATATATATATATATATATATATATATATATACGGTATATAACATATTATAAATTTCCGAGACCAGTAAGCAGGAGGTATAGGTTTCGAGTATTTTTTTTAGTTCAACTACTAGTTTTTTACGTACCGGTAATCAAAATAAAATTAGTGTACAATTATAAAGAAATTATATTTTTTCTAATCTTAAAAAAAATACCACGCATGTTATACTTTCCTTGTGGTTTCCATCAAATTTTCAACCAATAAAATAATTAATAAAAAGCCGGTTATAATTCTGTATAATTCTTGAAGTTTATTATATTCTAATACTTATTAAAGTAACTATTAAGTTGGTTACTCTGATTTATGCATGAATGCACACAGTGTTGGAATCAGCTGTTCAGTGATTTACAGAAAATATTTGACGAGGTCATTCTAAAAAACATTGTTACTACAATTTTTTTTTGTTTTTAACGCAATAGTCTGTTAGCTTCAAAGTTGTATCACATTTCTTTATTGAGGATAAGTTAAGCCAGACTTTCTATTGCATTAATAATGAAGTCCTCATCAGGTTTAAAATAATCTACCTATAAATCTTGCAGCTAAAAAATCTGTATATGCAAGCTATTTATTGTAATTCATTAAACCCTGAGAACAGAATTCATACTGGAAATAAGTCAATAATGTAGGAAGTGGAAAGAAAACTGATTACAAACCAAGTCTGACTACATCCAATAAAACCGGTAAGAAAGGTTTTCCAGTCACGTCTCCGGGAGCAAGTTTCCTCTTCCAATGAATGAAGCCTGTTATTAACCTATATCCAAGAACGCTGGTAATTAACATGCATGAGAATCATAAAGTTGGGTTAAGATCAAAGGTTAAACTTATATAAGGTTTCCGGGTAAACTTCTGCTCCAAACACAACATCACCCGAGTATTAATTTATACTTAAAGAAGAATATATTGTATAAAGTTCTAAATCTATATTTTATTATAGCGATATTATATTATTATTATTATTATAGCGATCTGGTCCTTGCAAGCAGCCCGGCTTGCTCGGCCGTTGGTAGTAGTCCGGAAGTCACCCTTAAGCTGTTGGTACACAAGTTCAGTGTTAAAGAGGGCTTCTTAGTCCTATCATCGCCTGTTAAAATAAGACATCTTTACTTTACTTTACTTTATTATTATTAACTTACAATATTATACTCTCTATATATTATTGTAAAATACTCAATATTATACAATATATTATATTACTATTATTAGTTAATAGCTCAATAAAGCACAAAATGCAAGCTATTTGGGGGAGAGAAAACAATCGCGCATCACATGTGTACTACGTGTTTCATGGAGGTTTAGCAAAACTTCAGGAAATGATAGTAGACAAAACATTTATTACAATGTTCCTATGAAAATATGTCCTTTTTGCGCCGTTTACTGTCTGTATTTATAGTTGATTTTTATTTAAAATTTATATTTAAAAACCGGTTAGAACAAATAATATGAAACCTGGAATTTAGGCTAAGCTAATAAAAGGGACAGTAAAAAGTATTCAAATACCTATTATTACTTTCCATTTCAAATGGTAGAATTTTTCAATATTTAAGGGAAGTGCTAATGCGAAAACATTTTTGTGTGTGCAAATGTATGTTTTTATTGAATTGTATTCTCTGATTCTTCCTCTTTCCATATATATATATATATATATATATATATATATATATATATATATATATATATATATATATATATATAACATTATACATATATAATATGAAACGTATAAAAAAAATAAGGTATATAGACGTGCACGATTGTATTTTTTCGTTGTTTTACCCAAATTTGATTTGTTATAGTACTTACTATCCGTAATAACCCTGTGTATTATTTGTTTCATGTTGGCAACACTAAACTGCATCATTTATTTTTATAAATGCAAGCAGCTGATATTATTCCTGTTAATCAACTGACATTGCTCTTTGTTTATGTTCTGTTTGTGAATGTTTCACAAGAAGTTACGATTGTTTTTGTAATTGTGATTTGTTAGTGTAGTTTAGAGTTATTATTTGTTGAATAATTTTATAGATTACTCTTTTATAATGGGTAATCGTAAGAAAGTAGGTACTAGGCATAAACTGTGTAAAAAACAAGGTCCTCGTAAGAGTAATACCACAAAACCTGAGAAAAGTGAAATTAGGAAACCTTCAAGATCAAAGGTAAAGATTGATTCTAATTTTGACTACTATAAGGCCCAAATGATACTCTAGAATATGAAATTGTAGACATTAGCAAGTTAGAAAGTGCCCTAACAGGAATTTCAGTTTGTAAATTTTGTGGCAATAGTCTGAAATTATAGAAGAATTCACTCGTTAGCCTAGCAAACAAAGTTACGATTACTTGTCTAAATTGCAATGACGTCCAGTCAACTTTTGATAACTCTGATCACATAAGTGTAAGAACTAGCAAAAAGACTGAATGTAATACACTTACAACTATGTATGACCTAAACATAAGACTTGTTTATGGAATACGAGTAATAGGGAAAGGTTTTTACCGCCGCGCGAAGCATTTTTGGCATTTTTAACATCCCAGCTCCTCCAGCAGTGTTCTCAAAATATGAAAGAGTATTAGGCCAAGCTACTGAGTTTGTCTGCAATGAATCCATTCGCCAAGCTATTACAGAGGCAATTGCTCTAAATTGTAATGAAGAAAGAGAGCCTACAGATCTTTGCGTGGCCTTGGACGGCTCGTGGCAAAATCGAGGCTACCAATCATTGAATGGTATACTTTCACTTACCTCTGTAGATTCTGGTAAGGCGCTTGATGTTCACTGCATGAGCAAACATTGGTTGTGTCCAAGAAAGCTACAAAATAACCATGAAGAGAACTGTATAGGTAACTACTCAGGCACAAAAGGGGGCATGGAATCGGAAGGAGCAGTAATTATTTTTCAAAGGTCGCTGGAGAAGGTTAACGTGCGTTATATCGATTATCTCGGAGATGGTCGATGCTAATGCTAATGCTTATTTATCAGTGTGTGAATCAAAGCCATATGGTGACATAAAAATAAATAAGCTTGAATGTGTAGGCCACATTCAAAAAAGAATGGGCTCTCTTCTGCGTACGTTGAAAATAAAATCCAAGAACACTAAATTAGCCGATGGGAAGTTACTATCAGGCAAAAATCGGCTTACTGACTTAGCAGTACATAAGCTACAAATATTTTAAGGTCTGGCAATCAGAAGAAACTGCCACAGCCTACCTGAAATGCAAAAAGCAGTCTGGGCCACATATTTCCATGTTGTGTCAAGCAATGATGAACTATGCCCCAAGGAACCTACAACTTGGTGCAAATGTAACATAGCCACAATCGAAAATAAAGATTACGATCATACCAAACACTTCCACTTACCAAAAATTATAATGACAGAAATAAAACCCATTTTTAGAGACCTCTCAAATCCTGAACTGTTGAGAAAATGTATAGCAGGTTTGACCCAAAATCCGAACGAATCTCTCAATAATCTACTTTGGTCCCGTATTCCAAAAAGGACACTTGTTTAAATTAATACCCTAAAATTTGGAGTACTAGATGCTGTCCTATCTTTCAATGATGGATATTGTAGTAAGTGTAAAGTCATAAATAGTTTAGCGTTGAAAATAGGGCATAATTTGCTTTCAACTATGCAACGGTTGGACAATGAGCGAATTCAGAAAAGCGAAATAGATGCTGAAGAATTCTAAAAAAAATTCATACAAAGCAGTACATTACTAAAAAGGAAGCTTGAAGACCAGTATCTTGAGGGAGAAGATCCAGACAATCTATCATATTCAGCTGGTGGCCTCTAAATAGTAAGTTTCAATGATTGTTTATGATATTTTTAGTAGATTGTTGATTTCCCGAAAATTGGTGTTTTTAGATTTTAATGTCATATATCTCAGTAACCATTACAGGTAACATCACCAAATTTTCAGGATATGCTCACAATAATAAAATTTAGTTCCCTGCACGTGGGCTTAAGGATTTTGTAATTGCATCTGAAGAAAAAAAATTTTAAAGTACAACACATTTATTTTAAAAAATCAGAAAAATGTTTGTGTTTCTTATAATATTAAAATCTTGTGCAGGGAACTAGATAATGAACTCCTCTTTTAAATAAAAAATCACTCATCACTTCATACGCTGCTACAGGCTAAACTAAACTTCCAATAAAAAAATGATAAATTACAAAAAAAATATTCATCTATTTTCACACAACTTTCTCGCTGACAAATTTTGTCTGACCAAAAAATATAAAAAATCCTCGCTTACTACTTTTTTCTTGTCATTGTAAACGCTATGTAAAATGTAAACAATAATCAAAATTATTTCGAAATTTTTTTAATATTTAAAAATGTAACCAATAGATTGCCAATATTAAGAGCTTTAATTTGACGCATCTTACAGAATTGTACGACATTGGCTTCACTTTTAAATCGCGAGAGGAAGCCGTAAAGGTCACTGATTTTCGCAGTCTGTTTTCATACTCCGCCGGGACAGTTTTAACACAGCGAGACTGACTTTTTCATGCAGGTTAGTAGTCCGCGGCCAAGTCTACGGTTAAAAAAACACAGCGAGACTGACTTTTTCATGCAGGTTAGTATTATTAGCATGTCGGTGACACGAACCGAGGATTTTACCCTCTACCAAAACGCTCAACGCGCCTAAAGAAGTTTTCACTTCAAAAAAACTGCAAAGCTCTATGTCTAATACTTTTTGTGTTTAATGACATAAACTTAGCATTACGATCTTATGGCGTTCGCATTCCCCTTAAACAGTTATATTCAAAAATATATTTGACTCCTATGTATAACTAAGTACGTTTGATTAAATTACAAAACTAGAGATCGAACGTACCTAAGTAAATATTGTATGAAAGCTTATTTTCTATATAAGAAATATGGAGTAAAAAGATTGTGCATACTACTATGTCGGCTAGGCAATAATCAACAGTTTTTACTTTGGTATAGAGTTGACTATGACAGCAAAATCGTAGAATGCATAGAATTTAAAACAAACCGAATACAATGGGTTCCACAGTTAATACCGACATAGCAAGAATGCAGGTTGATGAAATTATTTATAGACTAAATTGAATTTTTTATGAAATTTCAAAAAACACTATCAGGCAAAACGTAGCGTAAAATATTGCTACCTTCTCAGTACCTATGGAATAATACTTGAAAAGTTTTCCAGTGCTTTGAGCTAAATAGGAAACTGGAAGTGGCGGTAACGGCAAAAGGAAGTATAAAGAGGTTTCTCGGAACCTAACAGACCGAATAAAGAGTCTTGCTTGAACTTAATTTGTCTTCTTTAATTTTGTTCTTCCAACAGTAAAGAGAGATTAAGGTTTATATTTGTAATAACTGAAAGATATTCGTTGACTGATTGTTTTGACATTAGAGATTTAACAATAAATTGTCATCGATTACTGTCAACTGTTAGATTAGTAAAAATATCCATTGGTTGAGATGAATTATACTATTTTGATTTGATTTGAATGGATTTCAGTATTTTTTGTATTACAATATTTTACGCTTCATATATTATTTGTATGATATCAATAAAAAATCATACAAAATTTTGTCATCACGGCAGTCAAATTGTAAATTTTAATCTATTGCAATAATAATATCTTGTATTTTAGTTATAAATTTTAGTCTTCGATCAACCCTAAACAAGGCCAGATGTGTCCTTTAAATTTTCTACGTTAACATAGCAGATTTCCAGAATCAGCTGGATGACCTAGAGGATATTATCTTGACCCTAGGTAACAGTAGGATAATCTTAGCTGGAGACTTCAACGCCAAGTCTGTAGAGTGGGGCATGCCTGCGACGGATGTAAGGGGTTTCCGGATTTTGGAGATGGCAGCCCGGACCGGTCTAGTGGTCTCTAATGTGGGGAGTGCACCCACTTTCAGAAGACCAGGTTACAGACAGACCATCCCCGATGTCACTTTTTCGTCGGAGGGACTCGCAGGAAGAATCACGGACTGGAGGGTGATCGAGGATTATACCGGTTCCGATCATCAGTACATCACCTTCAGTCTTATCGGAAGCAGACTGAGCCGAATCGTACCAACTCGGGCTTCAGGCTGGAATGTTTCTAGGCTCAGTGCTGAATCCTTGTCCTTGGCGATTGACGAGGGCAAGGAGACAGTTCTCTCTTTAGCGGGTAGTATCACAAACATTGTTGACGCCACTATGAGTCTCATTGCGCGCGGTTGTGACGCCGCAATGCCACGGAAAAGATCCTTGGGGAAAAACAGACGCTCGGCTTACTGGTGGACGGAGGATATCGCCAATCGACGGAGAATTTGTTTGAGGCTTAGACGGAAGGTCACCCGGGGAAGAAGGAGGGGGGGTCTGGTTCCCGAAGCTCTAATGCAAGAGTACAGAGATGCCCGTAGAGGTCTCAGGCAGGCAAGGCAATCACGGTGAGCAAGGCCTCCAGGTGGAAGGAACTCAAGGACGATCTAAACGCCGATCCTTGGGGACTGGGCTACCAAATAGTCATGCGACGGCTAGGTGCCCAATCTGCTAGCCCTAACATGAGCGCAGCCGAACTGGAGATAATAGTTGATGCTCTGTTTCCGTCTCACCAGATTAGGCCGGAGGAGCATATCGCAGTTCGTTCCGAAGAGGTAACTCCGTTCACTGAACTAGAGCTGAAAAGCGCCATCGCTTCGATGCGCTGTAGGAAGGCTCCCGGGCCCGATGGAATCCCAGTGGAAGTGCTTAGCGTAGTGGCTAGTGGTTCACCGCAGCTGCTGCTTAATATGTATAACCGCTGCCTGCTGGAAGGCGTGTTCCCTCCTCGTTGGAAGATCCAGCGCCTAGTGTTGGTCAGCAAGGGAAAATGAGACCCCACAAGCCCGTCCGCATACAGACCTCTCTGCATGCTGGACACAGCGGGAAAACTCCTCGAGCGTTTGATCAAACCTAGGCTGATCCAGGCTGTAGAAGCGGCTGGAGGACTTTCTGACCGCCAGTTCGGTTTCCGCGCGGGTCGTTCTACGATTGGTGCTGTAGGTGAGGTTGTCAAAGCGTTCGAGTCAGTACAGCAGGGAGACCATCGGTACCGCAAACTGGTAATGCTGGTAACACTGGACGTAAGGAACGCCTTTAACTCGGCCAGTTGGGCTGACATGCTCGGTGCCCTACAGTCCACGTTTTACATTCCACCGTATCTCTTGAGGCTGCTAAATAACTACCTTAGGGATCGGAAACCGGTCTTTGGAACGTTGGACGGACCTCGTAGTAGGGAAGTGACGGCAGGTGCTGCCCAAGGCTCGATTCTTGGCCCAGACCTGTGGAACATCATGTACGACGGGGTTCTTCGTATGGAGATGCCGCACGACACCTTCCTCGTAGGTTATGCAGATGACATTGCCGTAGTCATAACCGCGAGAGAGTTGGATGAGGCCCAGAGATTGCTAAGTCTAGCTCTGAGGCGAATACTCTGTTGGATGGGTGAGCATGGACTGTCTTTGGCCACCGAGAAGACAGAGATCGTGCTTCTCACCAGGAGGAGGATAGATCCCGTCGTGCAGCTAAACGTCAACACGGAACTCATCGATACCAAACGCTGCGTCAAGTATCTAGGAGTGAGAATGGATTCCCGTATGACATTCTGGGACCACATCGCCTGTGCGGCCGAGAAAGCTGAAAAGATTGTGGCCAATCTGAGTAGGCTCATGACCAACGTCGGTGGACCCGCAGAGACTAAGCGCCGAGTCCTCATGTCCGTGACGAACTCGGTTATCCTCTACGGTTGCGAGATATGGGCGGATGCCTTGCGGAAGAAGCGTTACAGGAAGAAGGTCGTGGCGGTGCAGAGGAGAGGAGCTCTCCGGATTTCATCTGCCTATCGTACCGTTTCGGAGCCGGCCGTCCTTGTGATTGCGGGGGTAATTCCCATCGATCTTCTTGCTCTTGAGCGGAAGCGTGTATACGATGGGAATGGCACTGTCAGCCGTGCTACTGCCCGTTCGCACACAATGGATGAGTGGTAAACTCGATGGGAGACGGAGAGTCGAGGACGTTGGTCTTTTAGGCTCATAGGTGATCTGAGGGGATGGACCGAAAGAGAGCATGGAGAGGTAGACTTCTACCTTACCCAGCTTCTCACTGGGCACGTTTGTTTCGGCTCCTACCTTAACAGAATGGGGAATATCCCGAGTCCGGAATGCCAGTACGGGGATTCGGATGCGGACGATGCCTTGCACACCTTCTTCAAATGTAGAAGGTGGGAAACGGAGAGAAGGGAGCTGGAGGCAGCTATCGGGCATGTTTCGCCGGAGACTCTTATAGAAGAGATGTTGTCCAGTCCCGAATCGTGGAACGCTGTCGCTGCGTTCTGCAAGAGGGTGCTAAGGCAAAAAAGAAGAGAGCAGCTATAAAGCACCAGAATAGCTCATGCTGGTGGATTTTAGAATGAAGTAATGCCCATTGGGCGAACGATGGCACCCTCTTGAAGTAGTTGCAGAGATGCGTTCCCGAGAGGGTTTCCAATGCCTGGACCGGTAGGTTTTTAGTGGGTGAGAGTCCCACACACCAGGTCGAACACCTGTCCCTGACGGTGCATAATGCATTTTCCTATCGTAAAAAAAATAAAATATTACATGAATATATATAAGTGTGGGAGTTTCAAATGATAAGCTATAATCTTATAAATATAAAGTTTATAGATATAATAGTATAAGAAAACAGAACCTTTGTTTCTACTTCAAAATATGTGACGCAGTTTAATCAGTGAGTAGGATAAAATGTTTCCAAGCTGCTCGACGGATTTGGTGCCATATGTCTGTTGTTTCAAGCGGGTTTACGATCCCCATTCGTTTATGACTCCAAGCTTATGTCCCTTTTAGTCTGATGACAATATTACACGACAGGTAAATAAAACTGTTCTATGCATTCTTTAGTTTACCATAAGAGCTAATTAAACAAACATTTCATGTAAATAATCAAATGCAAATAATCTTAAATAATATTTTGAACAAATGTGGGAAACAGGTTTTGTTCAGAGTGTTAACATATTTACACTTGTAATTTTCATAAACGTCTTAAATATTCCAAATCTTTACAATGAAGGCAAATTATGTCGTTAAGCTAAGGCAATTTAGTGAAATTTCCTCTTAGCTACATTTGGAGAAACGTAAGTTCAAACTTATTTGTACGCACTTTTATTTGAGTGTTATTACCAAAGGCCGTATATTCTTTATTTTTAGCTTCATAAAACACATTTTACATTATTACAATATATTTGATAAATAATTATTCATTGAATAACAAAAAATTTCAGATGCAATCAATTATCATTTCAATAAATCTAAATATAACTAACCACTATATACAATTATGTAATAATATTATAATGATATGATACACTAATAATCATTCTTCATGTCCTACATTGTTATAAATACGTAATCACTATGGTCTTAGCATAATTATTAAGACATCACAAATCTTAAATTGTTATTTCATATAGTTATAATATTTTCAACATGAGAAACAGGTATTGGGGGAAGGGTGGGCTTAAAGCAAATTTAGAATTTAGCTGCATACTACTCGTACCTTGCGCATAAGGAGTTAACTCGGTTACTCCGCCGTGCTTGTATTTGTGTCTTAAAGTAACAGTAGACTCTATTGTACAATATGAAATAATGCGAACCGATCTTCTTCTACATTACACTAAGCTGCTCCTGGGCCCAGACATACATACTCGTATTTATGTATCCTAATGTGTCTCTGATACAAAGTCAAAATGATATAGAGAGTTCTTTTTGAACGTCAGGCAGTTAATAAACTCAGTCCTGAAGTACACAGCAAAATTAATTGACTGAAGAGTTAGAACTTTGCAAACACTAGAATATAAATGTAATTTTTGAAATTTTCCTAGTCATTCTACATCAGTGCGAAATAAGGATAAGATGAAATACGATTAGTCCTTCTAATGGCCACACCTTACATACAGTAGCTAGGGAAAGTACCATTGTTCATTGTAAGGGTCCAAGTGACATCTCTATTTAAGGCAACTAAAAAATACGTTCCCAATATGGGCCAAGATTTGGTGAGAAGATGATAATTTCCTAAATTATTATATGTTGCATCAGATTTTCTGAGAGATGCTTATTGCTTTATATGTCCAGAAATTACTCCTCAAATGGTCTTATGAATTAAACCTGACGTGAAATTCGAGACGGAATATGAAGCTTTCTTAGATTAGCCATCTCTCAGATGCTAAGTAACATAACGCTGATCATTACTAGAGGCAATATAAAAACATAAGTCCTGTAGTACCAGGAAGGAAATAGTTCTCGAGATTCGGATCACTTTAGATTACCACATTCCTTTTTTGAACATTTTTTAAGTCTACTTTCTTTTATATTATAATTGTCAAGTTTTTTTTTTATTTATAAGAAGCAACAGGACAGAATGAATTGCCAACATTTATTTCTCTTCCGATGAACATAAACTATGTCTAAAATGTTAAAATTACCATTAATCAGGTATTTTATAGGAAATAAAATAACGTTTGTGTTGCTGTTTTGGCAGCTGCATTTTCTGGAGTACATAAAAATGTATTTTGCATTACTGACACGAATATTAAAGGGTTTTTTTTGCTTTTTTCAGACAAAAGCTTATTTATTTGGAATCCCTACAGTCATCAGTTTTAAGCCATACGACATGTCGGTTTTTTTGTCATTTTATACTTGAACCCCAAAGTGATGCACATATGAGTTTCTGTAATAATGTGCTACGGACGTACAGACTTCTGGGAAAGCCAAACGTTTCTGTAGCTCGAAATGTAACACATGTTATTCGTTAACTGAAGGGGTTTTGGCAAACTACGGACATAAAAATGATAACTTACCTAGTGATTATGTCAGGATATCATTTTTCTTTATTCAAATTGTTATCTTATGAAGTAGCTGAAGTAAACAGGAATTGATTTTATATTATTAACAATATCTGCAATTCCTAACGGATTTTCCGAGGTTGATTTCTCTCTTTCTTCTACAACCCAGCTTACATTATCTAAATTCAGCGATTATAAATTCAGCTATCACATACTTGAAAGGCTAAAATATCGTAAACCCTAATATAATTGTTTTTGACTCGAAGAAATTAAAACTGTGCACTCTTGGAGGTTTAGTCCGATCGGTTAGGTCCCCGTCTATCAATACTATTTCATTGGATACAAGCACAGAGATTAATGTGCTGCTGGTTCTTATTACGATTTAAAAAGATTTTCGCTCTCAACTGCTGATAGTGTTTTTGTATACTGTGTATTGCATTATATTTTATTTTATATTCTGTTTGCCACTAAAGGTTTTTGCAGCGACTGTGAGTCCTAATCTAGGTTTATAGTTTTTACAAGAAAGTATCCTTGAACTATTTTTTGTCGTCTTCTAAATATATGGGGTTCTCATATTTTAGGCATCTAATATGCTCTACCATAGGCATAACCTCATTATCTGAAAGAGTGGAGTCACAGTTTCTCTCACATACCCATCACTATCATTTTATTGGTGAACCTCATTAGACCCTAATTTATTATTAATAAGTAGTCCTCTCTTTGGTTAAAATGAAGTATTATTGGAACTTACATCTACATCTGAACCTGGAATAAAGTCAGGGTCTAAATCCTCAATTTTCAGCAATAATATCACTTTCCCTGCTTAGCTCACTCGTTTTAAGCTATTTCTTTAATTAAATAAGGTAATATACATGTACAATACTACACAAACAAACACTGTATATTGCATATACGAAACTTTTGCACTAATATAACCTTTTACCAAATTTAGTTTAACAATAAACACAAGCTCTAATGGAATTACTGAGTTAATCACTTTGGTTTGTGACACAATTGGTAAAAAGTTACCCGAGTGAGTATTGCAATTAGAGACAAACTATTGAGTTATGAAGTTAATTATTTTGGCTACTTAAAAGTATTTACTGATAAAAAATTGAGTGTTTTTGACTCTGAACGCCTTTTATGTTAATAGTTCATATATTTCGGTTTGATGCTTTAGATCAATAGGCCAATTATTACATAACCCGTATTAATAATTATATGTACTAATTCACAGTAGTGTTACGATATATGAAATTATTCTACATTAACTATGATACAACTATTTCATATGTTTAGGTTAACTTTAATAATCACCACATGTTGGTTAGGGAGGGCCGTGTTTAATTAGTTATGCACAAACAGTGATCGATGGACTGATGGTTCATATTGACATATCATAGGAGTTACTACCAATTGCGGGGATTAGATGTACTGTAGTCTACATATTTCATATTACTTAAATTTTTATAATTTTATATTTCACAAGAAGTTAAACAATTAGTAAATTACCAGTCTGACTTCCTAATGAATACAATATTCAATACACGTTTAAGAAATCTTTCCAGGAATCAAACTCAAACACATTTCAGTTAGCTAACTGCTGAACAATGTTAGTCACAGTTTTGAACATTTATGCTACAGCTTTGAAACATAACCTGATTTTAAAAACTTTTAAAAGTAAATGAATAAGATATCGATCGTAGCAAGAAATAATATGAACTGTAATATATTAATGTGTAGATTAAAAGTATAATTCATCATATGGTGGAAAGTGAACGTTCGATTAAGTGAAAGTATTTGATTTAAGCGCATTCTTGAACTAGGAACCTTTTCTTAACTCACCGAAAATGTATTAGTTTACACTGCTTTCAAGCCTCAAATAATGAAGAAAAGTCCGGATATCGAGAAATATTTCATTTTTGGTTTAAAGTTTTGCATGAAACTAAATTACTACATAGATAACGAGTTATATGATGATGCATGCTGTAAGACATATGTAATTATTAGTAACATAAAATTCATAGAATCGATGTACAGATAGTTGCTGGAAAGGAAGTCTTGTATTACAATTCGAGACAAACATCCTCCGGATGTAAGTAGATACGCACATCCGCCCAGACGCCGATGGTGAACAAACAGGAAATGCTTGCTTAAGCAGCGGAAATGCTTATATATATATAAAAAAAAACAGTGCGACGATGTAAGGGGCAGCCATGCTGATATGAAAAAATTGGTACTCACCAATTATGATGGAGAGATTTGGCAGAGGCGTGGTCATGAGTTGGCGGGAGAATAACATCAAAACTAAAGAACAAGGAGAAGAGAAAAAAGTCGAGGACGGGAATTCGAAAAGCGACGTTCGGGAGTGCTAGTGCTTGTGTTCGTGTGCGGAAAAATATCTCTAGGCGTAATAAGTGTGAAGTGGAATAAAATGTAAGTAATTTTAGGAACTTAGTATATATCAGGGTTCATTAATCATTTACAATTTCATATCTATTTAAATGTTCACAATTTAGAAAATGTAAATTCATGTAAATGTTTAGCTATTTTAAAAGAAAGTTTCCCACGTTAGTCCATGAACTCATAATTATTGCAACACTACAAAATTAATAGTAAATTTTATAATGAATTAAATTAAAAATAAAATGTAATGAATAATGTAATATTAAATATGTCTTCAAAGTATTAAGGTATTAAAATTTGTGCTTAATATGTCGGTTGACGCAATCAATTGTTAATTAAAATGTTTAATCAATTTAATGAGATGTTGTCACAAATAAAATATGTGTTGGTTCATTTGAGGGTATTGTACTGCCAATCTAACCTATTATTAAATCCTCTCACAGCAACCCTTGCTCATAATATGTCACAACCTTAATCTTAAACTAAACCAAACTTAAATACCTTACAATGCCAAACCGTTGAATAGGGCTGAGCGACATAGAACACCAGTACTGAGCGACTGATACAATTTAATTTTTTTCTACACGTAATATAAACTGTTTTATATACCATGATTCAATCTGGCCATAGGACATCTCGATATTTAAATTATTATACAGTAGATTTTAAATTCTGCACGCAACACAGCAAAGACAAGTGTGATGTACTTTGTACAATTATTCTGAATAATATATACTGAGAATATTGTGATTGGCATAGGATGTATCACAAATCGTCCACACTGCATATATGATTTAGAAGAATGCCCATATAAGAATCTTTGATATAGACAAATGGATGAAAAAGCTTGTCTCATAATGAATTGGAGAATTTTCAAAATAGTTATGTAAAATGTTTACTAATTTTAATAAGCCCATTGTTTAAATAAGAAATCGGACTCTAATAAATTTTTTTTAAATACAATCTCTGCAAAAACTCTTTTATAATGTTCATCGCTAGATGCTGGGTGTAATAACATAAATAAACATAATTGTTGCTTTGATTACTTACTTATAAATATTTTGGCAATACTATAAAAAAGTAGGATTACCCTATAAAATGTGTCGTGTAACAGACTTTGCTAAGGTAGCATGACTAATTTCATGCCTATAGATTATTTTATTTTCCAGATGACCTACGAACGGTAGACAGGCAAATAATCACGCAGAAAGTATATATTAAATCCTGCTGCATAAGAGAGAAATTCGAACCACTAGCATTAATCACAGTGCTCCACATATTATGCAAATAAGACTCCATGCACAATTTTAAGTATATAGGCGGAATAATGCTTTGAGTCCGTACAGACGGACATATTGGCATAAATGACAATTTTTAAAAACCTCCTCAAGGATAGGCATTTCTAACGCTTAGTAAATTTTTAATCGTAAGTAATAAAAGTACTGATGGTTTTGTTTAAAATTTACATTAATTAATCAAAATAAAGTATGACTAAAACATCGTAGAAAAAAATTATTAATCACCTTTTTACCTTTTTCTTGGGTTTTGGTTATATAGCCTTTGTATTGGAAGTCAGTATAAATTTTATAATTACTTGTTTTGATAAATGTTTTATAGCTATGTTTAATTTAATTTTATCTTTTATTTCGCAATTTACTTAAATTCAGAATGATATATTAAATGTATTCATTCTACATTATAATATTATTTTCACTATATACTAATAATCGTGAATAGACCTATATAAATTATGCTTCTCCCGGTTAGTAAGAGATTTCGCTTTGTCAGCGTGTTCTTGGAGTAAAATGGGAAGGCACTCCAGGGACATTTCATACATGCAGATTTATGTGGCCGTCTCTGATGTGGAATCCATCATGACCACATCGCTTACGGCATACCTACTCTGATGTTTCATGCCCGTCATGAGCCACAAGCATCTCAATTTTTACTCTTCACACGGATATTCGTCTGTGTGAAAGGACCTGTTATTAAAATATTATTAGATATTTATTATTTTTCCGTGATGTTATAAATTACACCATAGTGAAAAACTTGTTCTAGGAATTAAATTTTAATTGATGTAGAAATATCGTATTAAAAATTACGCTAGAAATTTAAGGTATAACTCTAGTATAACAGCTAAATTTAAAAGATAAAAGATTATTTGCTAAGAATTTGCATTGAAATGTATCAAAATGAAATAGGTTTTAACAAACTCAACAGAATGTAAACAAATTTGAACAAGTTAATTATTAATAAGCTCGCAAATAATTTCAGATGCCGCAAATAATTTTCCCCTCACAGGAGCCTCCAACTTTAAATCTATTGTAAATACACTATATCAATATATTTCAGTGACACATGGCTGATCCTACAGTAATACTTGCACAGTAAATTATGTAACATTTATATTAGAAGTATAATAGGGTTTTTGAAATTTATCTTCGCTATATTTTACAAAATGTATCACACAACATTTCTAGTATTGAAATATATCCTCTTCGCCAGGTGATGAGGTTCGAACCCTTTCTTGTTCTCTTTTTCGTTTTTATTTTTTTTCATGTACTAATTGTATCATCACTTGACAAATACTTCCTACAAAAATATCATGAATCCATTGTATTTTCTTATTTTTTCCTTCTTTTGTAATGTACTAACTATTTTCCCCTATATTTTAGGAGGATATATTTCAATCCTCGGAATATTGTTTAATATATTTTGTAACATATAACCATGGCAAACGTTCCAAATCCTATTATCCCTTCAAACTTTCACCTCAAAATAAATACAATTTTGCAACGGGATTGAGAAACCAACTTAAATATACTAAAGACAAAAATTTTTCTAGTGTGCTCGAGTATACGGCGGTTTTAAAATAGTATTGATTACAGAGAGGAATCTAGGATTACTTACAATAATAAATATTAATATGTAAAATATATTAAAATCCTGCATTTATCTCATATTTATGGATTGAAAAAAACCGATAAAAATAATTAGATTTCTATCACGAAACCATGATTCCTTACTGTTACATTGAAATAGCTGACATTGAGCTTAATGTCATTAGCTGAAAGAACGAATAGTTTTAACTGAGTAAATTAAAAAAACTGCCGATATTAAATTAATCATTGCGATGTGAAACATGGGCCTTGGTCAATATTTTAACGTGAATAAAAAAATTATGGTTGCCTGTAAAGTCGGTTTTACGGGCGAAGATTTTACGTGACAACGTCTTTTTCTCGGTAGAATATTTATTGATATGAATATTATTAAATTGCACAATAGGAACAAGGAATTGAATGAAAATAAGAATTGCACAAATTTTAACTATAGAAATATATTTTGTTTACTAAAACATTGTACATAATTTGAAATTAATTAAAATTTGTTATTGTAAATGGTAAAGTTGAATAAAACATTTACTAAAATTGGAATTTGAAATTCTTGCTAAACACAGTTAAATTCTAACTTCGCGCGTGGTGATTGGTCGGTTTAGTTCGTTTGTTTGGTCGCACTGTTATGACAGGTTAGAGGTTATAATTTGTTATTTTAAATGTTTGACTAGCAATACGCGCTGTTTCTTCTCAATCGACTAAATTACGATTGATTGCAGAGTGATTTAAACTAATAATTTACTTAACACTATCAACATTTGTCAATAGTATGACATAACCTATAAACTCAGTTTCTCAACTTTTGTGTCAATCTAACAATTAATCAATCAATCATAGTTTACGATAATGAAATATCAGTGTACAATTATTTACCTTTATTGTTGTAGTTGTTGTAAATGACGAATCTAAGCACTCCACATTTTCACGAATAAACATAGTTATCTGCTTTATCCCGTGCGGCGGACCCACAGTTATCTGCTTTATCCCGTGCGGATCCCGTGCGGCGGACCCACTGGACGGGCATCGTAACGTTACCGGGCGTTACACTTTTTCATGAGTGACTCCGAGCCGCAACCTAATTTAAGACGTTGTCACGTCAAAATTTCAAGAAGTAATTAGTATACGTTTGAGAGAATGTTTACTACCTTAGCAAAATATACAATAAAATACTGAGCAGTATTGGGAAGAATATAAATAACAATATTAGTAAATTGCTTTGTTTCCTGTTATAACAAATTAGTAGACAGTCTAAAAGACAACTGCAATTCTAAGGGCAAAATTTCCCAACAAAAAAAAAAATTAGACTGCGACCCCTTACTTCGTTTAGAAGGATCAAGTATATGCATAGACATAAGTATAAAATATCTGGACATAACTATTGCCGATGACTTGAGATGGCAACACCACATCGAGCAAAATGTCAACTAAATTGTCGGCTGTATGCTTCATGGTCCGTCGTCTCCAGCCCTTAGTGGAAAAAGATATTCTAACGAAGGTTTTACTTTGGATGTTTTCACAGCACTGTGAACTATGGCATCTTATTCTGGGGAAACAGTCCATCATCCCAACGGGTATTCCTTCTTCAAAAGAGAATTATAAGAACAATATGTAAGATGCTATATCTGACCCACTGTAAGCCTTTGTTTACTGAATTAAAAGTTCTTACAGTACCGGCACAATTCATTCTTGAATCTGCACTAATAGTTCGAAGAAAGCCTGAAATATTCCGGAAAAATTTAGAAACCCTTAAGTATGCTACCAGACAAAAAAAGAGAATGTATATGTTCCTCAAGTTAAATCCAGCTTAGCAAAGGAGAGCCCTAGGTTCATGAGTGGAAAAATTTACAACAAAGTGCCAGCTGATATCAAGAAGATTAAATTTAAAGAACATCTGCTGGAACGGCCATACTACTCGGTAGAAGAATACTTAGAATCGTGAAGAGGCCCATTTCAATATGACGACCACGGCACAGAAGTGCGTCTTGTGGGATATCACCAAGTATCAAGTACTTTTTGCGATTCAATGTTTACTGAAATAAATTAAATTCGGCTATTGCCATTTATACAAATTTAATGAATGTAAATAGAAGTCATTTGACAGGTATTTGGTCTTCCGATCATATGTTAGTTTGGTTATTTAAACACTTATATGAAAGAAACGGCCAAATACAAAATAATTGAATCGTAAAAAGTGAGGGCTCTGTGGTGTAATGGTAGCACATTCACCCGGCAAGTGAGAGATCCGGGTTCGAGTCCCGGCGGAGCAAGTACTTTTTACGATTCAATGTTTATTGAAATAAATTAAATTCGGCTATAGCCATTTATACAAATTTAATGAATGTATATATATGAAAAAAGAGAAAACTAGTTTTATATTTTATTTATTTTATTTTATTAAATTTTATTTATTTGTTTAACTAGAATATAATTGTTTTATAAAACTAGTATGTTTGTAGAAACGAAAATATTTCGCTTTCTCTGCGCGTTTAAAGAGTGAAATGAGAAGGCAAACCAGGTACATTTCATTCATGCAGATTTATATGGCCGTCACTGATGTGGAATCCATTATGACCACAGCACTTGCGGCATGCCTACTCTGATGTTTCATTCTCGTCATCAGCCACAAGCACCACAAATATTTCTCTTTATAATGATAGCAATTTGTGTGGAATACCTTGGTAGTACAATTCAGTTAGGCTTTAAGTTACCATTTTTTATTATTTTACAAATGATACTTTTAGTAGACACTTAACAACAGTTTACTCACACAGTTTTTGAAAGTGAATACAAAACATTTTTATGCAACTCATGGTATAGAAATATAAACACACAGAATTAATGCTAAGTTTTAAATATAAAAACCTATAAGATATTTTATATTTTAATTTTAAAAATAGAAGTGAAGTAAGTCTTCATTTAAAATAAAGTAGAGTCTTTATGTTAAATGCCATCTTTTAAAAAAATATAGAATTTTTCAATTACATAAAATGTTCAACTCATGTAGAGTGATTAGGATTAGACATTTTTTAAATATTCCTTCATAGTAGGTAACATAGTATTTAGTGGATTAAATAAAATGTGTGTATATTAAATTATATTTCTACTTTTTCCTGATAATGTGTTGACTACAGATAATTTTCCATGGCGAGGTAAAATACTTTAAAAATGTTTCGGTGTTGAGGAGGCTGGGTGATTTAAGATAAGATACTAAGATAAGATACCACCCTAGTTAAGATAAGATACTAATAATTTTTATTAGTATTTTAAGAATAAAATATACTTAAATGTCACGTAACATCTTGTTCAAATGGGATGACGAACTATGTATTTTTTTACTGACGTACTTCTTACTTAAATAATAAATTGCAGAGATTGTAACTAGTCTGTTTAATTACATTGCACACTTAAACAATCACGATGACGTTACACTGTCTGTTTCATTACTCATACTTAATTTTAAAATATTTACGCTTTGTCGTTTTAATATATATTAAATAAATTATTTCTTAAATTTAGATAATTTTGACTCATATTTTACTATAAGTACGATAATAATTTAATACATCTTCTTTAAGGCGGTATACTTTCCAATAATAGGTCACTGTAATAGAAACACGACCCCGAAAAAAATATAGCTGACAAGGTGTTTACTGAGAGTATGGAAATACTATGGTCTATATTTTACGCATTTTTTATAAACTCATTCTCAATTCTGCTTACAAAAATCTTCAGCTCTTAGTTCAGTTAAAAAAAGTATTTTTAAGTGCTTTGCCGCGGAAAACACTAACAGATATTTGACCCAGTACCTTACCATCCATGGCCATTTTCCGAAAGTACTAGTATTAATTTTAATGGTATTAACACTAAGGGTGCCAGATATATGGTGGAAATGTTTGGTTCTATGCGAACGTTAGCTCCTTTTTCTATTCCTCTTAGTGCAACTCTTAAATATCCGAGATCTTTATCCCTGGAATTTGCAGTCTACATAAGTTTGTGATCCTGCAAGACCAAAACAGAACAGTCCTTTGACAATAATGAAGTATTTACTAATATGTCAGTATTAAAAGCGTACTTTGGCAACACGATGAGTTCTTATTATTTTTTGTTGAATAATCTTTACTTTAGGGACACCTGGAGTATAAAAGAGCTAATTGTCTTGAAGATTAATGTCAGGTTTACTCAACAGAAATTCAGTATTACGTAGATGAGAAGGTGCACGATTGCACAGATGCACCTTCGTGTGAGTTTGTGAAAGTGTCAACTCACAGACATTGCATTGGGTGGAAGTTGAAATTGCACAAACACGATAGACGAATAAAGGGACTGGCTGGCTACATTTTATCTAAAGAGTACGAAATTGACGTAATTTATTATTGTGTCAGAGAAAGAGTTATGATACTAACAATAGAGATAGTCTAGATACACCTTGTAGATAGTATGTAGTATAAGACGAATGTTTATTGAATACTGAGCTTTTAAAAATCTTTTGCCAACCTCCTACAAAGCGTGACATATAAATCCTGAATGTCCTTAAAAGACTTCCTCTCGACATTTGTGTAACAGAATATGTGTCCAACCTAACAGCAAAATGAAAATATTCACTAGTGGTGTAATTATGTGGCCTATATATTATTGCAACTGAGTAGATGCGATAATACCCAGCAGCTCTTCAGTGTAGTCTAGACGAAGTGGTATTCTCATTATCTCATCAGGAGCATAGAAGTACAGATGGACAGAATACGCTATTAGAGGTAATATAAATAACCAATACAAATAAATTTATTAATCTACTATAGATTGATAAATGTTTCCTTCAATGTCCTGTAACTATTTTCTTTCCTTCGTGTTGCTCAATCGGTGTTTGGTAGAGTCCTGGTACCATCAGAATAAAATGGTACCAATAATAAATTAACGTTTAAAATAGTGCCATTCTCATCTGGAATGACTCCTTATTTATGCTCGTAATTTCGTAGAAACTCGAACGTAAAACAATATGTTGCAGACTCCGAGAGTTGCATTTCTGGTTGCCAACTCATATTTTCCTAATTTTGCTAACCTGTCGCTTAGTAGTACTAGTAATCTTGATAAGACCTTTTCAATCGCTCATGGGGGTAATGTGTAAAAAACTATATTTACTGTTAATTAAATTTATTACACTGTTTTATATTATAACTCTTAGAAAGTGAAAGATGAATAAAACCTAAAATAAAAATATGTATAAAGGTTTTTAATGAAAACTACTAATTAGTAAACGTTTATATAATAACTTCTTAGCATTATTTTGGTCTGATAATTTTTTATTTACAATTCAATTAAACGTTACCAAACTAATTATTTTTTTTAATAATGCATAAGCAATAAGTTTTGAAAATACAGATACCTTCCATATCGCAGTAAGAATAGTAAAAAAATATATTATTATTCTTTTCCAATATGTTTTGGCACAACCTGTAAATACCGCTTAAGATACCTGGTTTCACTTTATTGTAATTACGTATATATACTGCCCGTATATGTTTTTCACATATGAATAACTTGTTAATTTAGGCATTTTTGAACATGAATGTTATTATATTGAGATTCCTTGAATAACGTTTGAGAGCAATAAAACCAAACAGTTTTGATGTTACTTACCCTGGATCACTATGTAGGTCAGATAATATTTCCTGTATAAGTAGGAAAATAATATTCCAATCAGAGTTATTTGAAATTAAATCTCGGACTCAGCTCAGACTGTGTTTATTAAGGTTTAGAAAAAGAAGTTCTTATTGGGTGCCTCAGGAACTTGAATGTAATATCCAGTTTAAATTAAGTTGAGATATTAAATGTTCAAGCTGTTTCTAACCGTCTCCGTAACACTTAACTTTGTTATACACTTGATGGAAACTTATGTAGATGTTAGTGATTATTTATATTAAAATAACCTATGTATAAAATATTGGGTTCTTTAATTAAAATATTAAAAATGCTATACAAAAACAAAACATCATTATAGCGGTAAGTCCTTTGTTATTCATCCACAAGGTTAAAATTACATAATTATTTGAGACTAGATTCTTAAAAATCTATCCCGGAATGGAAAAACATTTTTCAATTACATTATGTGTGAGACGCTTCCTTTAGTTGTTAGATTATGTATTTAATTATATTTGAGTTTGTATAACGAATTATTCTGTATCTTCGTTCAAAAAAACACATTTAGAATTATTTAGAAACTGAAACAAAGGGAGGTGTCTGACAAGCACCCAAACATTGAATTTGTTGATACTACCCTGTCACTATATTTTATAGACATGAATCTCTTTTCTAAACAATGTGATATGGTAATAAGAAGGGGCATACGCTATTGTGCTACTAGGACCAGAGAGAACTTCCGAACTGAAACACTGGAATGATAGAACATTATAAAGGCTACTTCATTCTTAACAGGTTACATATTTTAATTATAAAGGCCGCCTCTCACATTATTTCCATATTCCATTGGACAGAGTTTACGTCTTGGACGTGCACGTGGTACTACCTCTCACTGCAAATATCCATCCAGCGGAAGGAAGAAACGATTTAGCTTTCATTATGTCTTTCAATTGACTTCCGTTAGAGAAACATTGAAATAAAGGCACGTAATGTAACTTTTTGAAACAGTGATTTTGTAAGAAGTATAACTTGGATCGCTGTTGACATTTCCAACAAGGTTGACAAACACACAGTACTACTGTATTCAGTTAGAAAAAGAAAACATTGGGTGAAGCCCATTAATAAAAAAACAAAATGTTTTTTGATTTATGCAATTTAATTTAACGTTTAGAATGGGACGCAGAGAGAATGAGGCGGTATTTTAAACAAAGTATAGAACAATTGGAATAGGTTTTGTTTTTTTTTAATAATGCGAAGAGGCAAGTCATGAATTATAGAAAATCAATAACTAGAATGTATGCTTTTGAATATTGAAGAAATATTGCAAAACAAATAAAAAATGGTGATATATATATATATATATATATATAATCAGGGTGACGTTTATATTCTTTTAAAGTTTTTACAGAGTGTGAATTTTTGTTTTGTGGGTTTCATTTTCAATGTTGCTATATAGAAATGTTCGTTACGTTCTATCGAGAAGACAAATGCAGTAAACTGATAATGTATAATCCTCATAATATATAATCATTATAAAACTGTTGTAATAAAATTATAACTTCCCAAAGTACATTTTATTATGTAAAGTCAATCGGGTACAGAGTGTCTGAGTTCTAACAATTCCTTAAGTCAGATTAGACGCTGCTAGTTAACCCTTTGTTTGTCAGAACCATAATTCTCAGAATCTACGATAAAAGGAATTATTTTCACAGAGAGAACAACGGACGTCTCTTTGTCTTGGTAATTAGTGAACTTTGGACTTATAGAGCTTTAAAAGTCAATTAATACAATTAAAGTTTGTAATATTATCAAGAATAACCTTTGAAAATGTTTTAGAATGTTGCGTTGTAAACTATGCCGTGTAAAAAATTATGAATTAAAATTTGTCAAAGAACATTTCGCCAATGAAGATAGTTAGCATTACCTAGAAAATATACAGGCACAATTATCTGTCTTCAATATTATATTATAATCTTTTTACTTGAATACTTTCACTACTCAAGAGTTATGTTACTAATAGTACTCCATTTGGTAATAAATAAGTGTTATCCCTATTTCTCTTTAGGGAAATAAGCCAATAAAATGAGATTTCATACGTAAACTAATAAATATTAAGTAATAATTATAAAATTTAGTTTAATCATTATACGTCTATGAAGTTTGCAGCATGTTAATATAAGCTTGTGCGTTACGCTAGACACAGTCTTCATTAGAACACAAACTGTCTCACATTCTGCTTTATGAGCTTGCAAACTTAAATACCACCTGAAGTTAAGAAATATCCAAATGAACACTTAATGCTTTGCCAAAGACTAAAGCAAATTCCTATACGGGTTAAAATATTGTTTTATATTACATTACACGAAGCAGCTGAGTACTAGTCTCTTTATGAGGTAGGAAATGTTTTTGATCATGAAAGATCAGTGAAAGGCATACCTCGTACCTCAGCAAACTAGCTAGAAGATACTTGACATCATGAAAGCTCCAAACTATTTCCTAGATAATATTGGAATCAACAACACAGTAATAGTTAGTTTATTGTTTTTGATGCTGTGCGATTTTGAGTCCGATTATTCCAAGTGACGCGATATTGATCACTACCGGTACAATATTATATGTCCATGAAAGACATTTGTACACAGTGTGAGTTACTCAATTAAACAAAAGGGTAAATTGTATTGGGAGGTTTTGTAGCACACCTTAAAATCGTAGATTATGATTGTCTCAATTTCTTAACAGTTATGTCTCCATTAAAAATCTGCCTAGTCATAACTGTGTTTTATTTAGGTTCAATTAAGCTTTCTTTGTTGACCTAAAAGGTTAAATTTATTTTGATAAATACAATCAAATAATTTGAGGTTAAGACAAGTAATTTTAGGTGAAGTGAAAGTCACGAGACCATATATTTAGGTACACTCTTAAAATAATAAACTAATAATTTAAATATGGTAATTAATGTTAGTAATAAGACAGTTTGACCATCATCTCACAAATTCACCTGTTGGTAGCTGTGTAAAAATATTGTATGTTAATTTTAGGTTACTTTAGGTGATCTTAAGTTTAAAATAATTTAAAACCCTTATCAGCGCATGTTAAATATTAAATTATACTATTATTGTTTACGGATTCCCTGCAATGCAAAAAACATATATAAAGAGGTTTGGAAAGGACAAGAATTAAGAATACCCCCTCATGTTGTTAATTGTGGGTAACAGAAACCCAGTGTGAAACCAACTCCCTTCACTGTAAATGCTCATAAAGCCTAATCTCACAGCGCCACAACGTGATTTTGCTAATAGCGACACAACGTGATTTTGCTAACAGCACCACAATGTGATTTTGCTAATAATGCCACAACGTGATTTTGCTAATAATGCCACAACGTGATTTTGCTAACAGCACCACAACGTGATTTTGCTAACAGCACCACAACGTGATTTTGCTAATAGTGCAACAACGTGATTTTGCTAACAGCACCACAACGTGATTTTGCTAACTACACCACAACGTGATTTTGCTGACAGCAACACAACGTGATTTTGCTAATAGTGCCACAACGTGATTTTGCTAATAGCGACACAGCGTGATTTTGCATACAGCGCTACAACGTGATTTTGCTAACAGCACCACAACGTGATTTTCCTAAAAGCGCCACTACGTTATTTTTCTCACAGCGCCCCAAGTTTGCTCACAGTGGCACAGGTCATATTTCCAAACCTTAATAGTATCCACAGAATAGGACAAGTGCTCAAAGCGCCAACACAACCGAAAAAAGAATCAAATCCACGCTCTCAGCGCCTAAGAATTGCTGTGGCGTTGAGTTTTGGCACTATAAGCTATGGCACTGTGGTGCCACAACTCCCTTTACAGCACGGAACCAACATAACACTGAGTGATACACCGACACAACAATACACTTTTATTCAAAGCTACATTTGTGTCGTTGTATCCATATTCTGTATCTACGACGGAATATAGTTAGTTTATTTATTTATTTATATCTAAATATATTATAGTTACAGTAAAATTTTTACCTCTAAGTGTATACCATTAATTACAAAAATATTTGTACTGAATATTTTGTATGATCTGTTTTAATGAACTAGATTTTAAAGCCAACTTATATTTATCAGTAAGGAATGTTATTACACAAGCCGGAAAATTCATGCTTGTAACTAAATATTAGGAACTACCTTTAGTTTTCCTGTTTAATTTATGAGGCAGGCATAAGTTTGAAAATTTCAACTTTCTAGCATATCAAAGATTTTGATAATTACCGTTGTGGTGATTAAGTATATATGGTGATATATGTGATGACAATAATTTTAAAAATTTTTGCACTGTATCCATTACATCGTCATAAAAATAATTTATTTTTAGAACAGAAGAAATTATTTTAGTACAATGTTTTTTACTGAAGGAATAAGATTTATACGTTTATTTTGTGAGAACCTAATGAAGCAGATCAATGTAGTATATAGTATCAGACAATTAGTGATCCAGTAAATGTTTAGTTACACTTCCATAAAACTAATTCATAATTTTAACTCATATATAGAGTTAAGCCAAATGAGAGTTTCCTTGGTTTTAATATACGACAGATAAAAGATAAACGTGATAAGTATAACTTTAACTGTCATACAACGATTATGTTATTTTCAATTAATAATAATAAATTGAATAATTTAATCCATATACACATTTAAAAAACAATATAAATGTACTTAAATAGTGTACGAAAAATCTTCAAAAATCATTTGAAGGATGAATGCAGTATTTTTGATTTCGGAAAAGCAAAGCCACGGATTAACGTAAGAGTGGAGCCACATATTTAGGAATTACATCAGAGGCTGGTATTGATGAGTGATTGTGGTACAGTCATTATTGGTAGCTCTGTTGTCACAGCATTAAATAACCTTTATTACCGCAGATTGAATACTCATTGTAATGAAATTGGTAAATTGATAAAACAAAAATAATTATTCAAATTTTAAAATATTGTAATTGAGATACCCGGAATCAAATTGAGGTGTGAAAACAAATAAGATTGTTGTGATAACTTTGTATAACCCGGATGCATACCACACGGACGGTCTATCTCACATTGTATACGAATGAATAAAAGTTTTGTATAATTTTTATTCAGATCTCAAGTCTCAAACCCAACTTCTATTGTGCTTATTACAGCTAACAACAAGAAGCTGTTATTAAGCGCCTCAGGAACTGGAATGTAATATTCAGTTTAAATTAAGTTCAGATATTAAATGTTCAAGCTGTTTCAAACGCTTGCTTTAAGCTGGTTTTATATACTGTTGGAGGAAACTTCTTATCTCCTTTAGGTCATTTTGATATTTAATATAATTCTTACAGTAATTATTTCTCTTTTTGATGTTTATAATATCTTTCTAAATATAGGGGAAGGCCGGAAGAGATGGACCAGTCACACTATTTACACAATTATGAGTGAATAACCATCTTTTTAGCCAAGTTAATTTTATTTAATTTTTTTACTATTTGGCGAGGTTTATGTTTATTTATACTTGATTTATTGCGTCTAAATAAGGCTATAACCTGTGTATTAATGAACTATAACATTCTATAACTATAATAGATTTTATAAAACATTTTCAATGCCTTTTCTCTATGGAGATTTAAATAAACTCATCGGCCTACATTAAATAACATGATGTATTTTATTTTCAAAAAGAAATGCCGACTATGTTCGTCCGTAAGCAGGGTTTTCTACGTGCCTGCTGAAAGGATGAGAATTTTATAGAAGCTGTGGGTGTAGTGACAGAGCATCGTATGGGTGTAAATAAAGATGCCAGGTATTTTAGTATTCATAAAAATACTCTCAAATGAAAAGTAAGTGCAAATTTTTTGAAAAAAAGGGCTTTATGTTCTACCTTCAGTCTTTGGAGCTATTGATGAATGAACAAGTTTACATCATATTAAAATGCTCCAAGCTTGTGTTTATTTTCCTACACGAGATTATGTACATTGAATTGCCTTAAAACTGGCTGTTTGATTCCATTAGTTACAAATCTGAATATGACTAGCTTAAGTCATGTATGAAGCAAAACCCTCATAGTTGTTAGAAAATCGGAAAGAGTGTCAAAAATACTGGACCTTGGAAGGACATATAAGTATTATGACGATATTTTAAACTGCAGAAATATGTTTTGAAAGAGAATAACCTCATAAAAACCCTTTGTAACATATATAATATATATGGATCTGGTCTGCGGACTTGCTATTAACGGGTCTAAAAATGTTAAGGTCCTTACATTAATTGAGAAGGGACATACGGTGGTAGTAGTTACCCATTTCAGTGGAGAGGGAAGCTTCCTACTTTATGTATTTTTTGTGGGAAAAATAAGAAGGCCTAGTTTTGCTCATACCTAGGCCGAGAGTGAAACGTCCATAACAAGCAAACCTCAGAGCACACGCAGCGACGATATAGCATTCCCTGTAGCAAGCCCTCAACAAGAATCCAACCCCATAGAAGTAGAATCCAATGTTATAGAAGTATTTTAAATCCACTGTTTGTAACTCAGAAAGCAATACTTAAAGCAGCACTGGGAAAAAATAGGCATTACGCATCGGAGGCGCTGTTCACCGAAATGGATGTTTTGGATATAAGACAGCTGTTTGTTAGAGTAATAGTTGTATATATTTTCAAAAATTACAGAAGTATATTCGAATTTCCGAATCACCATTACGCAATAAGAAATTTTACATCCTCCATATTTACACCCAGGCTAAATAGAACTTTTTCAAAAACAAATACATTTTATGTTTCTCACATTATTTATAGAAATTTACCAGAATTTCTCAAGGATATGTTTTTTGTTTAAATTATCAACTTATAAAATAAAAGTAAAAAACTGGTTAAAAAGTGTGGGTCGTGATTATATGGAAAGGATTATAACATCTGATTACAGAATTTAATGTCCAAAATTGGATTACAGGATGGGAGCGTGCTTTTATATTTGTGATCGCATGGTGATAGTTTTGTGTGTGTGTGTGTGTGTGTGTGTGTGTGTGTGTGTGTGTGTGTGTGTGTGTGTGTGTGTGTGTGTGTGTGTGTGTGTGTGTGTGTGTGTGTGTGTGTGTGTGTGTGTGTGTGTGTGTGTGTGTGTGTGTGTGTGTGTGTGTGTGTGTGTGTGTGTGTGGGTGTGGGTGTGTGTGTGTGTTTGGGGGGGGTGTTGTGTGGGTTCGTGCGTGTGAGTGTGAGCGTGTGGTGTTGGTGGCCAACGTGGTAGGTAGAGGTGCGGGGTAAGATTAGTTTGGGGTGGGCTAATTGAAAAGAGGGGCAGAGGCCTCAAGCATTGTCCTGACTGAGGAGTCCGTTTGTCTGTCGGTTTTTTATTTCTTATAAACTAATATTTCGTAGTTTATCCTTATTTTAATTACCTACATTCACTGATAAGTATGTTTGCTATTGCGTCTCTTCTGTAACCTCATATTGCTTTTTCTTCTTTACCACTATAAGCGTTATCAGTATTTATAATTATTAAATGAATTATTTTTCTATTATATATTTTTTTACTAAACAACATTATTTTAACATCTTATTTCCCTAAGAAAATTATTTTTGAATTAATGTGACTCATTCTCTCACGCACAGGTGCTATGCACCTATGTGAGGAAACATTTCCATAATCATTAGAGCAGTCGATACAATACTGTATGTATGTGTATGTATATATGTGTATATATATATATATATATATATATATACGAATATATGTGTATATATATATGTATATACGAATATATGTGTATATATATATATATATAAGTATTTAATTTGTTTGCAGTTTTATGTTTTTGGTGTTAATTACATTAAGTAATTTTATACTATAAATTTAAAAATTGTGCTCCTATGATTTCTAAATTTTTGTACCATAATGGAAATAAAGATGTTTTTTGATTTGATTTGATTTGACCCATCAAGAACTTTTGCCAGAATATCACCACTACCTGCTCTGTACTAGAAAGAAACTGCACTGAGCTAGTATGCAACCAAACAATTTTAAACTCATTCAATAATATTGAATATAAATAGGACCATTCAAGACTCCATCATCCACCCGATCTAGCGACCTGTTTTTCAGGCAACATCACCGCGACAACTACGCTGAAAATAGTACGATGGTCCGTCTTCAGAGATACGGAAAAAATGTTGCCGATATTGTGGACTTTTTCCAGGGCAGTACAACAACAGTTAAGACGAAGATAGCAGGTCTTCAAATTGGAGTAGAAATGCATGAATGACTTTTTCTACTCACTTTGTTACCTGTATATTGTTATTTTATGTTGCATATTTATAGTTGTTATATTTGTGTAGTTATTTATATTGTTATATTTATCTTGTTATATTTGAATGTTACTTTTATTTTAAGTTATTTATCTCTTTTTCACTACCTCTAATTGCTAAAACGTAGTCTAAGGTACGGTATTTCTTAAATATTCCACCTCCTACCAAAGATTAAGGTAGGTCTGCATGTCTTAAGTTATTACCATCAGTTTCTGTTTTTGGCTTTTTCACACTTAGTTTAGTCTGGTTTTCGACCATTTTATTTATTAGGATGAATTACTTATTTTGCTTGAATGGGCTCTATATGTCTACTGTTTTTTAATGATTGCTATTGTATTGATATATTGTATCTTTTGTAGGCCTATCTCGTTTTATATTTATATTGTTATACTTGTTATTGCTGGATGTATCTTTAAATTTATACTCTTATACTTGCATGTTCCATTTATTAAAGTCTATACTAATTTTTCACTACTACTTATAAATTGCCGAAAATCGATGCCTTTCACTCAAATTAATCTTTTGCTACCATTGATCAGGGTATGCTTGCATTTTGTTCATAATTATCAGTCAATATTTTTATTTACAACTAGGATACAGATTAGCAATGTTTACATGGTCAAACTATTTCATTATTTTAGTTTAGCATCTTGAGTAGCATTATCTAATTATTTGTCTAATATTTGTAAAAATAGAGATATGTCCGTTTATATGTAAAATAAATAAATAAATAACTAACTCCAAATCGCTGATTAAATAAAAGAGATGAAATTAATGATAACATAAGAAAGCAAAAAACGAGATATTAAGAAAGGACAGTTTTCTACAGAATTAAAATGACAGCCAAAAGGGAGTGGTTTACGATGACAGCAGTCATGAAAGTCAGTGGGATGAAAACCAATGTGTTTTGTGTCTGGAATACAACGTAACTAAATAGAATAAAGCAGATCGGATAAAGTTTATAAAATGTTCAAAGTAGTCAAGTGAACTCTACTAAATAAGGAGGTATTTTTGTTTTTTTTGGGGGGATGGAAAATAAAAAATTAACGACTTTTGCTTATGATCTAAACATTGAAACAATAATTCGTTTTTATTACTTTCTTGATTATTTTACTATTTTCTAATGTTTTTACAAGTTTGCAACTTGTGGCCAAACTTCTATAACTACTTCTACATTTTATAATGTTCTTATGTATATTAAATATATGACTAAACATTTTCTACTATATTTTTATTGTCAATCCATCTCTCCCGATATGATTGGTCTCTCTCACGCTTATACCCTAGGGTTACTTTCTGCAGAAATAGAATGATTTTAAATAGATTACTTTGTTTTCTCGGTAACATATCAAACTTATAGTGTTTACTGATCATTGAATACTAAAATAAGATTTAGCTTATATATGTTTATTTTTATTTGAAAAATAACATGGGACTCTATAAATATCACTAAGAAGGCTAGGGAATTTGACTTTGAAATTTGTATGCGAGGCCTAAACTTTAGTATTGCATAAAATGGATGTGAACTGATAATAATACATTATTACAAATATGTAATAACCATTTTTTTATGTTGATGGGAAATTTTGAGAATAGTACAATCGTGATGATCGGCTCTCAGACTGTTAAAATCCCAAGAGATGTCAATGTTAGTCACCGGTCTGACATTCCCGGGGGGTTTGACCGCAAACCCTTTAGTTATCTCGCACAGTGGTAATCCTGTCCTTAAAATATATAAGGTTTGGTATTGATCATATGGTCATTAAGACAACATACTTGAAACCTTGTATATAGTTTTTTTGCATTTATATGGTTCTAGATATTGATACAATTATTCGTATTATCAAATACACAATATAAATTAAAATGTTTTTATATAAAAAAATATTTGAATGTTCTTTAAGCAGGTACTGCCTGAGGTAAATATATTAATAGCAATAGTAAAACAGTTAGCAATAGTAAAATAAATCCATTTCTAAAATGGGAGATAATATTAAATTTCATTAAATTAGCTTATTATAAGATTTTGCTACAGAACATATACCTTACATGTTTGTATTCTGTGTTCGTTTTCAGACTCATCAACGTACAATGGCAGCATTATCTTCATACATCCGTTGATATAGGTCCTTACATTGAAATGTATCTTTAGATTACAATAATATGTTCTGAATAAATACATGTCACGTATTTTACCTTTAAGAGCAAGTATGAGACGATTTTGAGAATTTTTCACTATAGCATGGATTCATTTTATTATAGATTGTTAAAGTGCAGATCTAAGTACGCAGATTTTATCTGAGCTATGTTGGAATAAACGAGTAGTAATTCAAAAACTTATGTTTTACGTCAACAGCCAAGAAGTTTTAAATTTGATAGACCATCTACAACTAGAATATTCTCTGTTTATACTTGAACGCAAATTGCAGAGTCCTTGATAACCCAGACCAAAAAGTTGCAAACTTAAAAGGAAATCCTTTATAGAAACTTATGACTATATATTTGAATTATTCTCTTGATAATAATTAAATATTAGTTTATGAACAATTTTTGGTTCGTATTAATTATATATGCCACAGAAACAGTCTTTAATTATTATTTGATGAAGAATACATGTATATTTTGATGTGTCATATTTGTAAAACATATTTTTAGTCACGTATATTCGGTACCAAAGTATACCTTATCCCGACAATGTAAACGTATATATTCGCATGTGTTGGAAATCTCCTTCGTTGAGAAAGCTATTGCGGTCTACTGCAAATATAATATTACTGTTATTGACAATATTGTAAATACAAGTACAACTACAGCACCGTTGGGTGCTACAGTTATTTTTATTTTGGCTGCTTTCCCAGATAAAATATATACGTATGTAGTTCTTTGATAACTACTTAAGTCAAAGATCTTCTATCTGTGACATTTGTAATCTACCTCGGTTTCAACTAAATTTTAACGTTTTGGGTGGTTTATTCTACCGAGAATCCTCTACTTTTTAGACGATTTTTATGCGTATAAAACGACGGCCTTGCAGCCTAAGCTTGCTGTCTTGTAGGAATTGAGCAAAACACCATTTTTATTTTGACTACTGTAGTTTTATTTCCAAAGCTTCTCTCACTTAACAGATTTTACCCTGGGGTGTAATGTGTCTTAATATAATACTGAAAAAGCTATCCATTGCTTAAGCTTATGTAACAATAGTTTTTTTTAATAAAAATATCCTAAAAACAGTTGATATTATTGATAAAATTTTATAAGATATAATTAGTTGGTAGCCCTAGCTGAAGACTTACAACGTCTCATATAATAGCTCTGCAGTTTTATGATGAAATTTCATTGGTAATATTTGGATAATTTTAAAGACATTGAATGAAAGCTAAAATTTTAGTAAATTAATAATTATTTGTATAGGGCAATATAAGTTATTAGATAAAATTCAAATTATATGGCCTCTTAGAGCTGGTTAATCCCAAACCTGTAATGAGGTAAATTATAAGGTAGAGGTCATTAAATTAATAGTTTTGAATCCCAACGTAGACATAATTAAAAGCCATACAGTATGTATCATATACCTAATAATGCCAGTTCGCTGCTTTGAGTTTAAATTTAAATTTTTTACAGATTGACGAAATATACAAAATGGCCACTGGTTGCGTGAAAAAGCATCTTTAAAATTAACATCTTTCTGTGATGTTAATTATAAAGAAGCGATCTGTAAAGACAGTTTTAACTTTTTTTATTCTGGCACCGCAAATTGTAATTTACTAATGCTCTAGAGATTTCTAGTGTCCTAGTAAGGTTTAAATTCGTACTCTTATCAAGAAAGTATATACCATATATAAACTATATATATATATATATATATTATATATATATATATATATATATATATATATATATATATATATATATATATATATATGTATATATTTATATACTAGGACACTAGAAACCTTTAGAGCATTAGTAAGTTACAATTATATATATTGTAAATTATATATATTGATCTGGAAATCCTTCTTCGGTGAAAATTGTCTCATTAGGGCTATTTTCTTCCAAATAAGTTTAAAATATTTTCGCTGCAGTTGTAACATTTCTATTACTGCCTCAATTGATAAAATATATACATACATAAGTTATGAAATTTATATTTGTTCAAAAAGCATCTGCTACTATTCGTAGTAGTTTAATTTATTTATAATGTATTTCCAGTACCAAGGTACGTTTTATCGTCCCGCTCAAGAAATTATATACGTAAGATTGTATAAAAAGACTAATTTAGTAAAAAAATTGACAATTTCTGGGCAATTTAATGTCTTTACCCTCTAGGGTATTTACGTTTCGGGTAATCCGGAATCCTAGAGATAAATGCCAACTTATACCTTTCCTCTCTAGGATAGCGGAAAGTTTAAAAATGTAGTTATTTTAGAGGTAGGAACCTTTTTCAGCCCCTATATGAGGTTGATCTTCAAGAAAACCTTTTATCTGTTTGTTCAGAAGCAATAGCAGGAGTATCTAAAATTATACGTTTTTAAGAACGTACTAGGGTTCATGAAACCCCATTTAAACACCTATGACTGATTGATCGTAATAACAATGATTTGTATCTGCAATTTTATGGGTATATTTGTAAGAAGTTGCAAATATAGAAAAATAAAAAATAGAAAAAATATATAGTTCCTCCAGAATACCACCGTATTGGAACCTGATTGGGAAGTCATAACACGTTTACTTAGTATTAGTCATGAGTCTATATGAACTACTTTATCTTTCAGTTATATTGTTGAGTTGGAGAAAAGAGATATGTTATGTACTGTAAGAATGAGATGTATACCTTTACTAATAGAGGACTTAATTAAGTACATACAAGTTACAATATATTAATACTTTATTAGTAATCGATGAAGGTTTGAGTTTGGTTTTGTGTAATATGTTTACCGCAATATGGAGAATGAGGATATTAAATAGCATATTTGTTACGAACATACATCGCAAAATGATTCATACGAGGAAACTGTATGGAAACGTTAAAGGTTTAAATATTATTTTGATTGACATACTAATAAATACAGTACTTATGATATATGAGCAGTAAAGCTACGGTTTAACGTGAGTAGAAGTGCAGCCACACATCTGGGAATTACGTGAGAGGCTGGTATTGATGAGGGATTGTGGTATGATCCTTCAGTTGAACCCCGGGGATATCGCCGTGGCAATCCTGATACATCGAAGAGCATGGCGATTTAAAGTAATTCTGATTACCTTATAAATATTAATTATTTTTAACCTCTATTACCTAATTTATTAATTAGCTATAACTTAGGTCAGTAAAGTGTTAATATTACACAGCACTACCTATCGACATGAACGTAAATTTATTAAGGATCAAAAGAATGTTAATCATTTTCAGGACATATATCAGGGTCAAGGAAAAGATGATTTCCAATAAAAATTCAACTAATTATACTTATTGGATGATTTTGCATATTTAAAGTATTGCGTATATAGAAGTAATATTTTTTCGCGTGGAAATGTTTGTTTAACTTGAAATGGAATTCTTATCTATAATATTTGTAGCTCTTCATTAATGTTATTACAATAATTTACTATTGTTAAGACACCGTAATCTCCTTAATTAAAACAGGATTATCATTTAGTTTTAATATACATTTAGTTATATATAATATCTGTTAACTGATTAGACATTCAGCAGCATAATTTCAACAACTGTTAAATTCCACTGTTACCACTCTCCTATATGGGGCATTTAGGAAATAAATGTGTACAATTTTAATAAAACAGCATCGCCTATCACGTTAATTTTATTTGTCAAAACATAATCACAGTACAGTTAAGTAAAACCTTTTAATATCCGTTATCCAGACAATATCAGGTATACAATTATATACACCAAGTCACCAAAAGTTAGTGTTGGTTTTGTATTGTTATTGTGATGCATGTGCTAATATGTAACATGTAAGCGTCTCGTGTTATTTATTAGGTTTGATACTTATAAAATTTTATCGTTAATATAACGGCTACCCATTTGATCAACCAAAACATTTTCCTTAACGCTCGAGAAAATCCCGCAAAATGACATGCACTATAGTATAGCTTGATTTTAAATACATGTAACTGCAACTTCATGCATATTCTACAGGTAATTTCGTTGTAGATGGCCAAATAGACCGACAGAAGAACACATATGTGATATTTCATTTTCTATTACGTTTAAATATATCGTGGAATGTTGCTTAATATATGATTGAGTTCTTCAGTGTGCCAAGCCTAATGAAACACTATAAGTATTTTTAGTAAAAATCATTAGAGTTTATATTTATGAAATAATAATATATGAATAATTTTATAAAAAAACTAGATATTTATTAAAAAACGCAAAAAATAAGATCATCCAGGTCAAGTTTACCATGATGAGTTAGTGGTAGCTTTTAAAATTTTTTATAGTAAAGACTTTAGTGTCCTGTGATTTTTTGTGTGTTAGGAAGGACTTGCTAACATAAAATTTCAACTATATTTGTATGTCTATCCATCATTTAGTTGTATGGAAGATATACTGTGAACACACCTACAGACTTTAAATTTGCATGAAGTTTCATTTCTACACAAGGACCTTCGACATTTTTGACGGTCCACGACATATCATGGTATTGTTTGGTTTTAGGAATAGAGAACATTATTGCATTGGTCTTATGGGTAACCATTATGACAATTTTACAAACGCAAAAAAAAATAATTTTGTTAAGAAAGTGAGTAAAATCTAAAATGAAATGTTAAAAGTTTTGTATAACAGCAAATGTAACTAAATAATTAATATGATGCACTCAATCTCCGCAAATCCTGTAAAGCAAAATGTAGTGTGATGTACCCTTATATTTTTTATTCGCTACAGACGTAAAAATAAGTAGAGGTACACAGTAGAAAGTGATAAGCATTAATATTATTTTACAAGCATTTAACGGTAAATGGTCCTAACACAAGATTTTCTCATAATTAAAATCTGTCTTATGTTAGCACAAAGCTCTGCGAGAAAAAGCCGTCATACCTTGGAGCAGTTCTTCAATACACTACCCGAGGAGATCAAGAAGCTGGCTGATCCGGTCAAATTGAAGATTTATCTGAAAAATTGGTTGTCTATGCGGCCAATGTACACAGATACAGAATTTCTGAATTAGAGAACCTTTAATCTTAATGACTATTAATCTTACAATTTTAGAAAATTTATATATATATATTGACGCCATTTCAAATCTTATGGGTTTTGTTCCATGGTTTTATTTGGTTATGTGCTTCGCTACAGCTCATCCAATCCAGAAAATAATGTAACAATTATAAATTACATCAAGTAACGTGTTAGAAAGGTTGCTGTCTCAATTAAAATTTAATTTCGTTACAATTGTTTGTTTCTTTACAATAAAATTATGTAACACTCATGAGTTATAAGACAACTAGCTGTATCCCGCGGATTCGCACCTTTTTGTAAGCTTTGTCCGTGTATGTACACTTCTGGTTCAAGTGAATTATATGTCTATTGCCGATGTCGAGTTTGCCTTGTTGCCACGATCAAAAAAATCTGTGTATGTTTTATAGCCATCATACACTTACATGTAATTTATTATAAAGTGGTCTAACACTCAAACTTTAAGTGCAATCAGAAATTTATCTTCAAGACAAATATACATCATAACCTGAATATACTGTTTGGTCATTTAATATACATAAATGTCTCGTAGTAGCAGTTTTTAGTGTGCAGGCGCTTTGAAAACTTGTATCTTTTGCAGCACACAAACATTCATTCTTATATATATATATATATATATATATATATATATATATATATATATATATATATATAGATGTGAAAAGTATCATAATGTATCACTTGGCAATATATGCGGAGATATATGTAATATGTAGACTATAAACGTTACATAAAACCTCATTTCTACAAGAATGAGTTCTATGATGCGTTATTTTTGAGACGACTTCATTCTTTCATCATTCCTGCCGATCTATTTGTTTGCAGAACATCTGGAGAGTGAAGTGAGCTATATTTTTTTAATTTCACATGCAAACTCAATAAAGCCTGCTAGAACACTAGATGTGTTGTAATTCTGGCTTCTATTTGACAGACCAAACGACCGTTTTACAATTATATTTCCAAATTGTTAAAAAGTTAAGTTAGGCAAAATAAAGATATTACTTTCTGTATATTCGTCTAAACAACATAGTCAATTATTTATAACTTTATATACATCCAAAAAGGAAGATATTGAAAAAAAACACTTTTGATCAATGACTGCACTATTTTATTACAAACTCTTTGTTAGGAGATTAGACTAATGTTACCAATCGGTGTTTTCAGGTTATGACGGATATTACTAGCAATGCAATTGAATATGTAATGGTTTGTTTTAAATTATTTATATTACAGTTTTTTTTCTTGATTACATCTAAAACAAAGCAAAAAGGTTGGCAGACACTTACATATTAGTTATATTAATTAAAAATAAAAGTATGCTAATATTGGAAAGAGATATAGGAGATAAGAGTTCATCCGTTATTAATTTATGATTTAGGATTACATTTTAATTCTTATTAAATTAAGATGAATTATTAAAATGATGTATTTCTAAGTTATTCATATTGTATTTAATCCATAAATACCTATTAGGCAATATCTATTCACTGTAAATTGGAATCGTTAGTCTTAATTAATATAGATTTATAGATAAAATCCCCGTCTTTGCCTATAGAATGCATGTAAATTGATTTTAAGCAGTTAATTAAAATTGAAACTATGATATTGATATCGTTATTTCCAGTTGTGTGTACGAATTTCAGATAGCGATAACGAGCAGTTAACAATGACGCAGAAATCCGAGGAACTTTCCTGTTAGTCAAAGTTTGCAATTGAAACTAGTTTGAAATTAGTTTTTAATTTTTATGAACTTTGTCATACAATATAGAAATTAATATAAAATTGTGAGGCCTTAATGTAATACATGTACTTAAACTTTATATATGAGCGTTAAAATAGTACACAAATATAAATGAAGGACTTGACATTTTCAACAATAAAGAATTCCCACACCTGAAAATTAAAATATAAACCAATGAAACAGTTCAATTGAAAGTATTTATTTACAAAGACTTTAACTATAGTGTTAGATAGGACGGATTTTAATTAAATATTCTATCAGAAGAGTTTTTTCTGTAATGATTACCTATAAGTCATTACCTATAAGGTATGTAATGATATACCTAAAAGTGTTCATGAAAAGTTTTAGTCAGTACTATTGAAATTGTATTATAAACCCTTCCATGCAATATAAGTATGGAATAAATAAAAAACTACATTGATTATTACAAAATTAAGTAAATAAATTTAAAAAATTATTGAAAAATATATAATTTAATAATATTTTTGATTACTGAATTCCTTATGTGGAGCCTATACTTTAAAGCTCGGGAACACAGGTCAGAAGACTTATTTATATTTACAATTTATTTTTGGTAAGATACATATTTAAATGTCTTTTTCCTAACACTTATTATCTATTAGCACGTTAATTATAAGAAAAGACGTTTCTAACTTAGTCTTTACGAAATAAAATGCTCAATCATTCATTCATTCATAATAAAATTTAATGTAAAAACTCTTTAGTTTCGTCAATTAATAAAACGTTCTTATATGTCATAAAAAATAAATTTATTAAAATAAATAAATAAATCAAATTAACTATTAATTAAATTAACAATAATGATTAAAAAAATTAAATTAATTAAAATTTTTTGTTAATAATTATTATTAATTATTTATTTATTATTTTATTTATTTTAATAAATTTAATTTTTGTTATTTTTTTAGTTTAGTTTAGTCATCTGTGATTGTAGTTCTAAATAATCTAGGCCTTATTTTTATTTTTATAAATTTTTACATTTTAGATCACATATGCTAAGGCCTCTAGCCCATTAAATTCGTAAATGCTCTTAACCAGACCGCTTAAGGGAACATAGAATTATTATAATTACAGATTACTTAATTTATTAATCCTTTTTAACATTTAAAATATCATGTTCCTGAAAGTTATCCTTTATCGTAACTACTATATGAAGAAGTTGAATTATAATCATACAATAGCTGCAGTACTATTTGATAAAAACTTAGACTACAAGCTTCACAGCACTGGCGCCATAAGTCTGTTGTTTCAAGGCATTTTATAGCTTCATCCTGTATTTTATGACCCGAATCAGATGTTACCACTAGGCTGTCGAAAATATTATAACGTCAAACAAACAAACACATTCCGTCTGTCTTTAAAGATTTCTGTTAGTGACAACCAACACTCTTTTATAATGTAAAAGTATTTTGTTCGATCTAATATTACTTTATTTTTCTATAATTTAATCACTGATTATTTAAAGCTTTGAGAGCACAGTTTTGGAAGTAAATAAGTTATTCTGACATTGTTATTTATATGTTAAATATTTATTGTAAATCGTTAATTAGTGGTTAACATTGTTATTTTCTCTGATAATTTATTGTTACTCGTTATCGATTTATAGATTATATTGTTGGCTATTTGAAATTATATCATAGTGTTAATCACTGATGTTTAAAGCTTTGAGAGCACAGTTTTGGAAGTAAATAAATTATTCTGACATTGTTATTTATATGTTTTAAATATTTATTGTAAATCTTTAATTGGTGGTTTATATGTATTTTATGCTTGGTGTTAGATTTTGTTGTACCGTTGATACTCTAGCTTTAAAAAATAAATTGATTACATGTTAGTTTTCATATTTTTATTAGTTTTTTAAGAATGTTATTTATGGTTTCTGTTTCTCTCTCCGTTGTTAGTGGCGATGAATGGCTATAAACCTCACAGGGAGCACCACAGCACGGTGTTGCGCACACACATATTTAACCTAATTGGACAATTTAAACACACTAGCATTTGACACACACTATAACTAAACGCACACAAACACCGACACCGTGAACACTACAAGGGGAGCACACACACAGTACCGCGCGCCGGAGTTCCCGTACCTCCTCAGTCATGTTAAAGCGAGTAGCGGATTGAGTACCGCACTGTCCACTCTAGAAACATATTGGAATTTGACTGAGGGCAGGTTTTATTTGCTTATTTGTTTAGAGATAAGGAGATTTGGGAATTCCGGTAGCCGGCGTTGTCAGATTTCCTGATGACAGGGTTGCCATTCGTCGTTGCTGAGGGAAGAATTAATTAGGATTTTTAGGGACTCAAATATGCGTTTGATTTTAACTATTACTATTAAGTATTATTTAAAAAAATTATACTGTTTCGATCAAATTTACCACACATACCAAGATATCTAAGCTAGTGCTTGCCCTAAACCGCCGAATTTGAGTTTAAAGTTTAGTAAATTAAAAGAAAGTTAAAAGTTGAATATTTGTATCAATGTGTTCTATTTACTTTTTCAAGTGGTCCTCACCGACAAGTTTTGTAGAACTTGGTGAGGCCAAGACTATGTAAAACAACTGTTTATAAATAAAATAAAATAAAAAATAAAATAAATTATAATTTAACTGGATACTATTTTAGATCTGCAATTAAACTTTTTTCTTCCCGTTAAAAAATTAATAAATAACGAAATAAATAATCCAAATATAAATATATTTTTTTACAAACAAATTTTCTTGTTTTCAATTATGATTATTATCCACTTACAACGACTACGTACGGGTTTGGTACCGTATCAATATTAACGATATTGACAAATTCTCTGACATTTGTATGCTTTTGAAAGTCACTTAACCTTAGTAATTGGATTCTCTAAAATAGTGATGAAATTTGTTGGTTTCAAAGTTAGATTTTAGTGCTTAAAAATATGTTAATTTTAGTATAATAACATAATATTTGGAAGAAAAATCTGAGTTTTCTTTTACTTAGTATTATGTTTTATATGAAACTTTTATTGCAGCGGTAAATATAAATAATTTTAAAATTTCTATTTTAGATTTACAAATACAATATATTCTTACAGATATTTGATTATGTACTTCAATTGCTGATCTATTATAGACTCTGAGTTTGAATTCATCTTAAGAACATATATTCTTCAACGGATAAATCTAACTTGACTGGAAGTAAATTGGATTTCCAATCAGTTTCAATGTAAATAGTCTGTGTCGGTGCGCTTGAAGAAAAGTTCAATGTATCGTCGCCTCCCTTCCTCTCGTTTTCTTGTAGCACATTATATCAGGTAACTTCATTTTTGTATTTATTCTCCAAATATATACCCTCAATTTCCTATAATGTTCCAAATAACGCGATAAAAGATTTGTTTTTTAAATGCAAAGTTCATGGCGACGTCATATTTAAACTGCCTAAGACTTAGGATTTATGTTAGTGATACAGCAGATTAAAATCTTGTATTTGGCCGTAAAACATGTCATCAGTACCTTGTACTATGACCACTATCTTTTTTGTTCTGTTTGATAAGATTCTTGCAGAGCCAATCAAACAAGCCAATCAGGGCGCGAAGAATAAAGCTTAAAAGAGACAGACCTCTCCTATAAAGAATTTTGGATTAGTCATTATTTTTAAATATGTATATTGTAGTGTGTAAATTTAAAAGCATTTAACGGTTTAACTAATTCATTAATATTGGGTATTGGGTAAGAATAAAAGAAATGACTAAAAAGGTAATAACATTTGTTGCAACATTTTATGCTTTATCAAAGGCCATGTTCGAATAGAGGACGTCTACATTTTCTCCCCAAGTATATAAACCCTAATGAAATTTTTTTTACATGTATTCCCTGTCACTAATGATTAGCTGTTATTTTATTCTTTCTTGTAATTTTAACGTTACTTCGTTGGATGTTTAAAACAATTGACGTAAATCCTATCAGTATTAATCGTATGGGTGTGTGAGTTAAAGTAAATTTGGTTTATAACATCCTTTACGGATGGATCCCATTTGATGTTTTGTAATGCAAATGAGAGATCAAAAATGTTATTGAATATTTGCATGTAATACTGGAAACAGATGTGATAAGCGTTTCTATCTATGGATAACTTGATTTAAATTACTCATACTGTAATAATTAAAAATGGGAAATTTTATGGAATATTTTTGAAATATTGAAACATTCTGTAGTTAGAAAATATCACTTTTATAATATGTAGATTTCGCATCGACCAAAAAATCCAACATTTACAATACACTGTAGAGTTTTTAATGCTGACAATGTTGATGTCGACTAACTGCTGATTAATTATCTTTAATAGAATAGAATAGAATAATGCTTTATTTCTGAACATCAAGTACAGAGAATGGTGTCAAGTATGTTGAGGTTAGACAATTCAATATTGGATGAATATACAATGTTATCATGTTCTTAAGTTAAGTCCACTGTCTTTGGTCTTGTCAAGAAACTCTTCGATTGAGTAGACTGGATTATCTGTCAACCAGGAGCTCAATCTGTGTTTCAGCGCTTCGCCTGTCAGTAGCTTGAAGTCAGCAGGGAGATGGTTGTAGAGTTTAGCCCCGATGAATGATGGTTTTCTTTCATAAAGAGCTGTCCTATGTCTCGCAACGGGGATTCTTGATGAATGTCTAGTGTCATGAAAATGTAATCTTGTTTCTTTTGGGAGTCCTAATTTATCAACATGGAGTATGACTGCCTGTATGTAAATTGAGATTACTGTTTTAATTTTGAGGTTTTTAAATTCTTCTCGGCAACTGTCTCGTGCTTTTAGGTTTGCTATGGATCTTATAGCTGACTTCGGGATGGTGAGTATACGATTTAAGTTGGTAGTTGATGTGCCACCCCATACTACTATACCATACCTCAAGTATGTCTCAAATAAAGCAAAGTATGCCATCTTTGCTGCTTCTATGTTGCTGATGCATTTAATTCTTCTTATTACATAGAGAGCAGAGTTGAGTTTCTTGCACAGAATGTCAACATGTGGGCCCCATGTCAAATTTGAGTCTAGAGTGAGACCCAAAAGGTCAGTTTGGTCTGCAAGGTCAATATCAGGAAGGGCCGGGATTTGTTCACCTCTTCTGCTGAAATTGATCTGTTTTGTTTTAGATGGGTTTGCTACCAAGTTATTTGTAAGGCAGTAGTCGTATGTCATGTTTAGGGCAATGTATGCACTGATGCTGATGTCCTCTGGTGTGTCTCCTTTCAGTAAAAGGGTTGTGTCATCTGCGTACATCACCACCGAACTGTAGTCCTTGATGTAATCAGGGAAGTCGTTTGTCAAAAGTATAAAAAGTACAGGCCCAAGCACCGATCCTTGTGGTACTCCTCTTTCAATCGAACGTAAATTTGATTTTACTGTTCGAGTAACACCATTTTCCATGTAACTGAGCTCTACCAGTTGACTCCGTCCTCTGAGATAGCTTTCAAACCAGTGTTTAGCAGTTTCCTGGACCCCTAGTGCCTCTAACTTATCAAGAATGATATCATGGCTAAGGCAGTCGAACGCTTTTGAGTAGTGAAGGAGAACAGCAGTGGTGTATTTGCCTTTGTCAATGTGATCAATAATAAATTCTACTAGGTCTGTTAAGGCTGTGGCTGTAGATCTACCCTTTCAAAAACCATGTTGGCAGTTAGTTAGGAGGTCAAGTTGTGTCAAATGGTCTATGAGTCTCTTCAGGACGATTTTCTCAAAGATTTTGGAGAAGGTGGGAATTATTGAAATGGGGCGATAGTTACTGAGGTTGGTTGAAACTCTTTTCTTCAGTTTTGGGTACACTTTTGATACTTTGAGAGCCGAGGGGAAAATGCCGCTTTTGAAGGATTTGTTGAATAACATCAACAAGAGGAGCAATGATTGTTTCAGCACAGTGTTTTACTAGCTTAGCAGAGATTTCATCTAGACCACTGGAGGTTTTATTCTTCAGGGAGGAGATGATTTCTTCAACTTCCCTCACAGTTGTGTCTGTTAGAATAAGCTTTGTCTGTGTTAGCCTAGGCCTAGGTGTTGTGACTCTAGTAGATGGTTGATTTAGGTTGCTAGCTGCTCTTAATGTGTCCTCTGCGATGTTTGAGAAATAGGTGTTGAGTTCTTCTACAATGTCTTCAGGTTTTTCTATGGTTTCCCCTTCAGTAATTAATTTGATGAGTGGATTGTTCTTCTCCCCTCTTTTTGTAGCCCTCTCAGAGTTCACTATCTCCCAAGCTGCTTTGGATTTATTGCTGGACTGCTGTATATGGTTTTCTGCACTCTCTAGCCTTAATTTCCTCAGTCTTAGGTCATATTGCTTCTTTTTACTAGCCATGGCAGATCTGTTTCTCTCTAGCCCTGTCAATTCATACATACGAAGCAACTGAAGATAGTCCTGCTTTAGTTGGGTAATTTCTATGTCATTGTAGTTAACATAGGTTTTGCTTTTTCTCTGCCTAAGTTTCTTTAGTGGACATGCAGCATTTATTTTCATAGATAGTATTTAGAAGATTTGTTATAGGCTTCATCGGCTGATATCGTTGAGTAGACTTCGGTCCACATTTGTTGTGCAAGGCCAAAGTTAAGTGTATTAACATTTATTTGTCTTCTGATTTGGGATGTCTGTCTTGGTTGCTCGGTGGTAATATCTAGCACACAAAGTTGTCCTTTGTGATCTGATAGACCTGTATCAAGTATGTGCACTTTGAGGCTCTCTATGGGGAAGTTTGTACAAACACAATCAATCGAGGAAGCTGAGTGATAAGTAATTCTAGTTGGCGGAAGGTTTAGTCTGTTAAATTTATAAGCTGCTAGAGTCTCTTCAAATCTGTTTTTGGATTTGTGTTACCTTTAAACAATCAATGTTTATGTCACCTACCAGAACAAAGCTACTTTTATGTGGTTCAGTTTGCTCTAAAACTTGTGACAAAATTCTGAGTGCATCTTCTAAATTTGCTTGTGGGGGTCTGTACACTTAAATTATAGTAATGTTGGTTTTACTGATGTTTTAGGGCTGCTTACTGTTATTTCACATGTAAGTTCCTCACTAAGATCTCCCACACTCATAGATTCTGCCTCAATCACTGTGTCATCTTTTGTGAAAATAACTACTCCTCCATATTTATGTTCTGTTCTGCAGAAATTTGTGACTAGCTTGTATCCAGGAATTATTGTATTCAACAATTCATTCTGCTTTAGACCATGTTCTGTTAGTACTAATATGTTATATGTTACTTTATCAGATGCAATTACTACCTTTGGTTAAACATTTGTGTACAAAATAAAATTGCAAAGTTGTGTGTTTCTATTAAAGAAAATGAATTGTTGTCTTATAAGAAGAGCACCTGCTTTAAAGCATACACTACCAGACCTAAGGAAGGAATTTTACATAAATAAGATGGGCATAAAATGTAGAAATCCACTTTACTTCAGTTTGAATTTAGTAGGCAACCAGTAAAAAAGAATTTTATATTATTGACAGGCTAATTCTGTAACGAGCTACAGGAGCTGTTTACTGTGGGCTTGATGAGGGTGAATAAGCATCAATTCACCATTGCACGTTTTGAATTTATCTCTGCTCGGATCAGCATTTGCTGCCAGCACACGTACACAGCATGTCATTACGCTGAATGCATGTTCCAATGTTAAACAGGTGTATGTTTGTAATATGCGTAAGCGTTACAAGCGATACATAGATGTTTACTCCTGCAGTTAAGATGACTGTATGTAATGTGTATCATAGACTCTTTGTTTGAGTTAGTAAAATTATTATTCAGGTTAGCACGAATAATGCAGCAACATAAGTAAATTCGTACACAAGGACTTTATATTTTTTTACACATGAATTATTATCGCATAAAGTCTATTTACAACCAAAAAAAGAGATTGAAATTCAATTAAAAAATTGATCAAATTAAAATCCTGTTGACCGTAGGACATATTAGGAATGAGATCAGCTATATGTTTGAAACTGTGCAAACAACCTTCGTGAAACCTTTTAGTCTATTTTATGGTATAAGATAATTGTACACTTGGGATATAAAAATATAAGGCACCTTCTACTACATGACTCACATGCAACACTTTACTGCAAGAGCTGATGAAGATCGCACGACAAAAGTCTGTCAATACCTCGTGGCCTTATCTCTGGTGATCTGACAAGCATCAAATAGTGATGCCACATAGAGTGGCGAGTTGGTTTTAAAGCCAGTTTAGGCCAATAAGATTGCTTTAAATCTCCACCAGGACAGCAGAGACCTGCATTGAACTGGTGCTGTTGCTACCACATTCGGAAGTAGATACCCACCAAGTGGCGGTAGATGAACTTACCTCTTGAACAGACTGGAAAACTGGGTTAGGATCACAGATAAAATACAAGCACTAAATTGTCTTTTTAAAACACCTAAATAGGTAAACACAGCAGCTTTTTAAATTTACGTCATATTTAGGAAGTCTTGATTTCAGCCTCTAGAATATAATGCATTTTCCATGAAACTGTATAGAATATTAAACCTTCTATAACAATCTAAAACTTAGAACTGAAAACTATGGTGCAAATTTAGAATCTTCCAGAACTAAGGAATTGAAACCTTCAGTCTTTTATTAGATTGAGTTCATCCGAATTCTTGTAGCCACTTTTGCCATCAAAAGAAATTCTCCTCTTGATACCATTACTAAACTAAACGTATCTGGTTTCATGATAACTCATTTTTCATCAATAACTAAGAAGCAAAGATCTATGAATAAATCTTACAATAGAATCCCAATAACTAGCCAGACATAATTTAAATGCATACAACAATTGAACGGATCAGCAAGATGGCCCTAGTCATGTTTGGTATTAATGGAGGCTAGTGATTGGTACATTTTACAAAATCTAGGTATAGATTATATTTTTGCTATGGGAAGGCCTTGCAACCTTTTAAAATTTACATATGGCGTTGTGGAATTTCACAAACAATATTTTTTGTTGTCCACTACAACGCATAATACCAATTAGTAACTTCACTCAGTGGGGGGGGGGTGGGGGGGGGGGGGGGTGGGGGGGGGGGGGGGTGGGGGGGGGGGGGGGTGGGGGGGGGGGGGGGTGGGGGGGGGGGGGGGTGGGGGGGGATGTCAGAATAAGATTGAAGGCTTGTCAAAAATTTTCCAAGACCCAAGAATGAGAAAAAGGAACTTCGTGGATTTATAGGACTATTGTAGGTTTCCACTATCAGGAGGCATGTAACCGAACATTTGCCGACATCGCTAAACCTCTGACATAAATTAACCAAAAAAGGACCAAGAAGTTTGAGTGGAACGACAGAAGCGGAAAACATCATTTGAAAAATTGAAGATGTCATCCTTGTAACTGAACCTCTTAGATTAGTGTATTCCCATAATTTCTCCAAGGAATTCGTCTTTCTTAAGCACTGATGCAAGTAATGTTGCACTTGGCGAGCAGTTATTAGGACAGAGTGATTTAATGTGAAGTAAGAAACAACCCTATCGCCTATGGCGTCACCAAGACCAGTTAAAACTCTGCTGAGCCAGACATTATTACAGTAACAGAATAAAGAACTTTTAAGCAGATTGTGATGGGCAGTAAAGTATTTTCCAGATGCCTAACCTGATACGTGGACGATCATTCCTCCTTGTATACTGATACAACCAGCGCAATCAGAATGGGCTGCTGGTTCGCCTTAAAAAGGATCCTTCGATGTAAGACCTCACTAGATGGGCACTGAAATTGGACTGAATATGAACTACACATGGTATTAAACTCCATAATACCAGGGGATAAAAAATCATAAACAGGCTTGATTGTTCTGAGGCAGGAATTGGTGGTGCATAAGAATACTGTGCGAAAAAGTCTACCTATTATATATTGGATGTGGACAGCATTTAAAGGAAAATCAATGTTAGGATGGAAGAGTGCCATGAGATTGAAAAAAATACCGCTCAGTTCGAAAACAAGTCCACCAAGGAGGTCATCTATATATAAAGAGTGCAGGACAGGACAAACTGAATAGGTCGTTTCCAAGACGGTTTTAAGGAGAGAAGAGTTATTCGTTTTACCACCATAGACCCCCTTATCCCGGACAGCAGGTCAATGGAGGTATCAAGAAAGACGATGTTAAGAATCCAAGAAAAGTTTTAATTGGAACCGAAAATGTATAATTAGATGTTTGTCTCCTTTATCAGAGGCATGGTGATCCATAGCAATCAAAAGAATGGCATTACGGGAAAAAAAAAACTAAAGCACCTTTAGGTAAATTTCTAGAAAGAATCAGTAACAGGAATTTGGATACCGGGATTTCGTGGGTTGTGACAATTGTTGGCCCATTACCCCTAACAAGCTCCAAAAACAAATACATACTGACAGTTATAGATCATTTTACAAGGTACGGAGAGTTTTATTGCAGTGCCAGACGACAAACTGCAGAAACAATAAGCCCGAGCACTTGTGCAGGAGAGTCATTACGAAGAGATGGGAGTACCCTTGCGAATTTAATTACTGATCAAGGCTCCCTCAAATTTTCCACATCCGAAATAATTGAAAAGCATGTGTGGCTCTACTAAGAATAGAAGAAACTTTCAAACCAACCGCCAATATTTCATCCAGATCCCATGATGCAATGGGTAGAACACTGAAAGAGTTCATAGTTAATCCATACCCCCAAGATGGCTAAGTCATTATGTCAACACGAAATCAAACAGACTGGGACGGAGCTCCGTAACCAATGGTAAATTATGGCTTTATAACTCTCAAGTGCTATTGATTCAACAGGATTTTTCTCCTTTTTGAGCTAGTTCTTTGGAAGAGAGATGAAAGACTCCCTTAGAAGTAATGAATCTTATTGATTCACAGAAGAAGATGATGGTTTACCCTGATTATGTTCGAAGATCTTAAGATGAAAAAACAAGTTGAATGCCGGTAAAGCGAATCTTGTCTCAACAATGCCAAGACCATGCAAAGGAACCCAGCAAAAAGAGACAATACGAACAAGAATTTCTAAGCTAAATAAATTTGAACGAGGGCCAACGAGTATACCTTCACGTGCCCCAAGTGAATACAAAGGAGAAGAGTGAAGAAGTGTGTCTAGACCATTGGAAAGGTCCATACACCAATTTGGTCAAGGTTATATCCAGATTTGAATGTCCGTTACTCCGAATTAAAAGGAAGAAAATGTAACTGTACATGTGAATACGAAGTAGTAAAACCTGTCACCCGAGTTTAAGTTGCCGTAAAGAAACAAAGGAAAGTTAGCGCCAAAAAATGATCCAAAAAGGCTGCTCAGGTTAGCAGAAGAAGAAAGAAACAGGGGAAGAAATCCAATTGAAGGAGACCGAAGGTATCCATGAAGTAGGCATTCAATAGAGTAGCCGTACCAAAATGGAAGAACAAGACAGGAGCAGAAACCAAGCCCAGGAAACCGCAGAAAGAAGCGACCAGGCCCTTTTAGATTCCAATAAGAGATATGAAGGAAATACCGTGTTTTTGTAGATTCAAAGATCTATGAAGAGTTTATTAACATAATAAGGAATGTATATACATATTGATGTTATGACAGTGAACGTGTATTGCATCGTTTATTTAGTAGTTAAAAAGTAAACGCAATGTATTGAATAATTATGTATTGTTTGTTATTTGAGGATGTTATATGATACATATAAAATATTCCTCGTTAGTATGTTATGCTTCTTGTCTGATGTGTAAGTAAAAGATGTTTTAGAGTACCACGTACAAAGTAGAATGCAATAGTTACTCCGAATTGAATGGGTTGTATGCGTGAGTATGAATGTTGTATGACTGTGAAACGAATGTTGATGAATGGGTATGCAAGGTGTGTGTGAATAAAAGCCAAATTAAAAGGATCCAAACAATTCAAATGTGTGATTGAGTACACTATAAGGAAAGAAGTTATATCTACGCAGGTTAAGATAAGAAACATAAGATCAAGCTGTACGTAATAAAATAAATTCGAATAAGTCAGGATATTCATGAAGTAAAACAATTATTAGGATCTAAATGATGATTTCAGGAATACTTGTACTCTTATGTCGAGACAGGAATGGCAGAGAATGAAATGACACAAGGGAATCGTTTTCAAGAAACTTCATGACACAATTATTTCCGAGGATGAATGGAAGATTGTATTAGATTTTAATATGATAGAAATAAGAGACGAACTTGAGTCACTTAAGACATTGTGCACAGACTTAGTTTATTATACGAACACTAGTGTAAATGTGTGGGATGAGGACTTTGCTTTCGAATATAGTAGAATTAAGACCGGGATAGACCAGTATGAATCCGATGTAAGTGACTTATTTAGACACTTCTACCTACAGAACGCTCCAAGCGAGGACTAGTTGATGCAGGAGGATATGCATTGAAATGGTTGTTTGGTGTGCCCACTAGCGAAGATATGGAACAAGTTAATAGTAAAGTTGAAGAGATAAAAAAGATTAGCGGATCACTGTTGAGTTCTAGAGAAAACCAAATGCACCTGCTTAATGAAATGATCCATGAATTGAAAAGGATTGGGTAACAAATACTAAAGCACAATATCAGAGAATAATGACTAACTAAACTTACTCATTCAAAAATAGCTATTGTTTACATCACTTCACCTCCAAGGATTCGAACCAAGAAAACATTATGCTACAAGTTCGTTCATTTAACCAAAAAACATTTAAAATCCGTCAGTCTAGCACGTCAATTCTAGTCTCAAAAACCATTAGATGAAGCCAAAGTTAAGAACTTGTTGCGAGTTTATGGCAAGCTTTTAGAATTAGCTAAACACAGGTAGAATATAAAGCAGCAAATTACTACCAACCCCGATTGAGTATTGCTAAAAACATATTGCTTGAACATAGGAAAAGTGCATACACTCGTCTTTATTGTTGGATCAAACTAAGTTCCCCCACTATACCACGTTAATGAAGAGGACGTATTTTATGTAATTACACCTTTTGCACTGCTCATGCTATATAGCCACCAAGCACAGGAATTAGATCCCAACATTGAATCGTCAACCTGGTACCCTTTAAGTTTCGCAAGTACAAGACGTCTTGAACTTTATATAAGTAGAAGTTATTCCAATATGTATACCCAAACAAACCTTCAACAATTGGTTAAAATGGAATGTACAAGGGTTGATTATTTGTTGATCTCCAAAGAGGAAGGACAGTATTATGCAACCTATCGATTTTTAACACACCTAAGGTCAGTGTAGCACTAAAGTCATTTTTATTTGTGAATACCTAACTCATATGAAAATGTATTGCATTCATAGCGTTAATGATATGTAATAGTTCGCTTCTACTTCATCGGGATCTAACCTAGGTCACAGAATAAATGTTCACGAACCTTAACCATAAATGTGAACTTCACCTGTATGGATCCAAAACTGGCAATGATTGGATCCTATAGGCCCTAAAGGAACCAATATAAAAGTCCATACTTAAGCCTGTATATGAGGAGTTTCTGATGGAGGAAATACTCAGTTATTCTCTCCCACCACATCCTAGGTTATTTAGAATTAACTTTTATAACAATGTCTGGAATAATTAAAACAGGCTTCAAGTTTGCGCTTATCCTTTGGTAAATATAATAAAGTTATTCTCGAGGACTCCATAAGGAAATATAAAATATAAATTTGACGATATAACCAATTTGCACATCCCAAAGATTAACCTGTTGCTATCTTCACGCACGAAGAAAATCTAATCTTTAAAAACAGTAGCTTGTTATTTTGAAACAATGCAATAAAAAAGTCAAGGACAATCTTAAAGCATAACTCACATAGAAACTAGACCTTAAACAAGCTTTTAAATGAGTACACATGTTTTTGTTGTAACCCTAAGTTAGTATTCAAAAGAAAGTATAGAAACCCGCCACTGGAAAAACTATTTCTACATTTATCATATGTTTCAATGTTTATTTTGTTCATTTTGGAATAGTGTACTTTTGCGTTTAGTTTTGTTTTGATCACAGAGGGGGGAAAATGGCTCAACCTATTGTAGCGAGGATGTCCCTCAGTTTGCTGAGCGGCAAGCCGCCAACCATTCGAGTAGAACCATGGAACTCCGCCTCGCCAGGAAATCTATTCAAGGGAGTCTTCCCTTTTGTTCAATTCAATTACACCAAGCCCGCCACTTGAAGTACGGTTATTGAGTGAAAAATTTCCCAATTGTTAGTGTCATGTGAACCAGTCAGGTCATGTGTTGCCAAAGACTATATTTGTTATAGATCATGTGGGGACCTTGCCAACGCTCAAAGAAATGTGAATGTCAGTTAGTGAGGACATATATCTTAAGTTGATTGTACAATGTCAAAGTAGAATTAAATTGTAAGATTTATAAGAACTTTACGCGAGCCTAAAATACTATATTTTGTCCTTTCTAAGTTTTGTGAAAAAATGATTGTAAATGTAAAATTGTTATACCTACTACATTTTTTTTTTGAAAGTATTTGGTAAATGTTTTGTTATATTCTTCTGAGAATCTAAAGATGTGATCACCATGAAAAATTCTGTAGTGATCCATCTTTCCATGAAAGGGAGAGTGCAATGTAGCGCGCACAGCACACTACTATTTTTAATGTATAGTAAGTTTTTAAGATGGTATATTTTTTTATTTTTTAGTATTTACAACCAGTGTGTAAATTAACTGGACTAACCCAAGCTCCCTTTAAACCGACGTGATGTGAGAGGTGACTGGTGCTCGTGCTGAGGAAAGGCCAAGGTGTCAGCCACTCGTCAGCAACGGGTCGGCAGCTTCGAGTATTGAGGGCTCGGAGTGTTAGTGCGGAGAAGGGGACTTCGGCAAATGTAAGAGTGTCGTGAAGTAAAGTCTATTTTTGGGTGGAGCGGGAGATTGCACGAACACACCGGGTACACATATAGTAGTTTGGGTGCGCCCTACGAAGTGCGTTTTAGTGCATTATGTCTGAATAATAGATTGGACTCAAACAAAGGAGAAAACGTTGAGTAATTATTTCAAGACCCTCTTCTCAACCACTATTCTAAAATTTCCCTACGAGCTTAGGGTAGTGGGCTGGCAGCTCAAAACTGCGTATCCCGTTTTATTAACCATTCTGTAGTATGAAGGAGAGCCTCTCTGGACTAATATTCGGAAGGTGGACTTATACACAAGCATTCGTGCTAAAGGATGTACTGCAATATTGATCCGCAAAATACTACAAGATAATACTACGCCACACCCCACACGTTGTGACATGCATCGCTGAAGATACATGCAATATTGATCCCAAATACTACAAGGCAATAGTACGTCAAAAGCCACACGTTGTGACATGCATCGCTGAAGAATATATGCAATATTGATCCCAAATACTACAAGATAATACTACGCCACACCCCACACGTTTGTGACAAGCATCGCTAAAGATGTATGCAATTTTGATCCCAAATACTACAAGATAATACTACGCCACACCCCACACGTTGTGACATGCATCGCTGAAGATACATGCAATATTGATCCAAAATACTACAAGGCAATAGTACGTCAAAAGCCACACGTTGTGACATGCATCGCTGAAGATATATGCAATATTGATCCCAAATACTACAAGGTAATAGTACGCCACACAACACACATTGTGACAAGCATCGCTAAAGATGTATGCAATATTGATCCCAAATACTACAAGGTATTAGTACGCCACACCCTACACGTTGTGACATGCATCGCTGAAGATGCATGCAATATTGATCCCAAATACTACAAGGTATACGCCATACCCTATGTTGCATAAGTTGGTTTTCTAAGAATTAAAAATATTGTGTCAATAGATTATGTCTTCCTCGATATGCCCCACGAGGAGGAAAATAAGCAAAGATATTAAAAAAAAAACATTGCTTTTCATGATATACACTTTTGATATTGCACTAATCCACACAATGGTGTATAAAGGAAAAACAAACTAAACAACTAGTATTTAAAGAGATGGGGATTTCTAAGGACAATAGGTTTCACTGTCGCTGTGCCAAATCTTATGAATATTCATGTAAATCTTGGACCTCATTTTTAATGTAGAAGTGAAGTTTTCATCCAACATTTTAACAATACACAAGTTATATTGTTTATGAGCTTGGACTTTTGTCCAAAGTGTGTTAGTAAATCTCATGGGAAAGCTTAGATAGAGTTAGATATATACTCAAAGTTTAGCATTTTATATATTTAATAGATTGTTTTTACCCTCTGTTAGCTGAGGAATTAATTAATTTTAATGAGAGTTTTTTAAATCTTGAGTTTACAATAATAATTTAAGATTTCTATTTATTTTTCCAGGAATATTTTTATCTGTATTCGTTTGTTGCGCGCAAGCTATCTCGTTATAATCATTGATAAAGTTTTAATATTCACAAAATTTTATTAGATAACATTTAATTACATAATTTTGTAAATGTAAAATAACATACGATAAGATTACACTGACCACTTGACAAGTTCTACGCTTGCTGAGGTTTTACCCTACATTTAAAGTGTAGCTTACTATATAATTATTGCATATTTCATAGTAAAATGTGCTATTTTCTTTTACAATTTGACAAGTTCTACGATTTAACTTTTATATTATGATTTCCTACGTGGAGAGTTCAAAATATTAGCTAAACTTCGTGAAGTAACTTACTCCTACATCATACTCAAAGTTGCTTATATAGAAATTGAACTACATGCAACATAAAAATCTATTGATTTCTAGGTTGTTCTAGAGATAACAGGCGGAGAGACATAGAGAAATAAAATGATTGTTTTCACCAATGTTCAACCAATAAAACTATAAGAAATTAACTCTTTTCAATGTATACTTTTTATGAAGAATAGTGTAGATATTTGTAATTCAGCTAGTCAGTATATATATATATATATATATATCCTACAATACCCCGCCTATAACAAATTATTTCCAAAGAAAAAGGTGTGGGGATTGTTTTACGCAAAGGATTTGCTCAAACAAGATTCTTGATGAAAAGATTTATATCGAATTGATTTTAAAGTTGAAATGAGAAACAAATACCATTCATAAATTATAAGCATAAGACTTCACAGAACTTACAAAATTGTCTTTGAAGTTCAACCTCTTCCAGTCAGTTTATAAGGAGCGTTCATTCCTCAGTGGGTAAATGGAATGCGTATACTGTCTAGAAAGCCTTTAAACAAAACTCTCTGACATTCTCTGAACCGCCCTCTTTTTAAATCGTTAAATTATACCGGGCACTCAGGTAACCTAGATATTCTTTTTTGTTGCTTTTTACGTTCATTTGATGGTACCTGCACTCTAAGCTACAGCTTTGCTGCTAAAATACTAAATATGTTTAGGAGGCAATCTTTTTATTTTCTGAATTCATAAAGGACTCTGATGTAAGTTAACTTGATGTGCGTAGATATATTCGTAAAAGTTTTTTTTTAGGATTGAGCCTTAAGTTACTTAAAAATTATAATTTTATCTTTATAGTAGAGTTTCACTACAGTTTTGTTCCATGAAAATAAAAATTATGAATGTATGTGTAAATAAGTTGGTAGTGTAATTAAGATAGTTCTATAATCTTTCGATTTATTATAGTAGAACTCTTTCAAATAAATGAGCCTTTAAGTTTTATATTTTTATAAAAAAATATTAAAATTTAACAGGTTTTATTTCTATATCTTACCCCCTTTGAACGTAAAGCATATTAAACATGAAGGAAACAGGAATTTTCCGGACATTTTCCATTGTTCAGTGAAAAAAAATCAGTAACACTACGTTTCGAAACATAAAATCTGATCTATACTTCAGGTAAATAACTAACCTAATACATATTCCAAACTAGGCTAAACCCCATTGACATCACCTAAGGTCAAATGTCAGGGACTGACCGGCGTAGCACCTGTGCCCTACCTGGCTGTACACCAGGTAGAGTCTTCCAAAATGAACTGACGCCTCACACTTTCTATCTCTACCTCAGGAGCGGTTTCTCTAATCAAGTTGTGAGATATCTCGTATCCCCACTTGCCCCCTTTATATTTTGTGTAACCCGTTATATTTGTAATTGCGTTAATTTTGACCAAAAACAAGTCAATTCTATGGATTTTAATTGTCCCCTCCCTAGATGACCCTTAACAATAAATAATTTAATCTCAGTTTTTATTAATCATGTTCATTAGAAAGGCACATAATTGTAGCACTATATATTATTATAAATACGAGCACATTGCTTGTTTTTAGTTTTTAACTTTGACCGAGAAGGATATGAAGAAAAAATATAAAATGCTAACTTACATAATTTTCAGCATTGACCCAATGTGACAAACTTTTAATTGAGCCTGATAAATATTTAGTCAACAACTTTCATAACTTCAGATTCTTTCATATCTCTTAAGAAATTATTCATTTAACGTTTGTAAAAGTAATTGGTTAAATATCACTATTTCTTATACTAGAAAATAAATAGTGTTTTAGAAATCCAAGGTCTATATTTATGAATTTATTTTACTTTTATATCTCGTAAGAATTTCAGAGACTTCTTGCACTAAGTTTTTATCAGTATACTACATTTCAGGAATAATTTGTGAACAAGAATACTACCGTTGTTCTTAATACTCGTTGAATGAGACTAAACTTTTGTAAATAGGTAGTATTAACAGATATCTTCGATAAATTCAATAGTCAACCTTAACCAATAATACTTTTCAAGATTACGGTAATTTCCGTTATGCTGAACTGGTTAACTAGAGTAATTCTTAACCACAACACCCTATTATATTATACACATTAAGATATTTATAAATAAATAATAATGTTTAAAATATATATTGGGGTTTATAAAGAACTTTAACTGTATTGCATTTACTTAAAAATATATTCAATCGTGCTATGACTAAATTGACAAGCAAAAATTGAAAATTACAGCTCAATCGATGTTTTAGATTAATTATCTAAATTATTATTTCTTCTTCAGTTTTACGTTTTGACGTGGCAACTACGTAATAAATAGTTTAATTTACTTTTATCCCTTGAGCTGGATCAGAAATAATAATGAATATTTATTATACTTGTATACCAATGGTGATATGACGTTACCTATACTTTAGTATTGTTAACACATCTGTGTTTGTAATTAAAAAAAAAGTAAAATCGCTTATTCCAAAAATGCATAGACACCGTTTGAGCTACCGTATAGGCAGGGAATTAATTCCAAAAATTAATTACTAATCAATCCTACACGTTCTGAATGTAAAGGTTTAAAAAATACATTTTATCTTTTTGTACAGCCTGAAATCCAACCTATAGAAGGGAAGATTAATGGTTTGCTAAGACCTGCAATAAAAAGGAGATTGATGTCCAACCAGTCTGGGCTCCGACAAAATGACAAAATGTAAGTTGCTTTGATTTAAAAATGGCAAGAAAGAATTTTATTCTCCTCCTCGATAGCAAAATGGTAATGAATAATTAAAAATCTATTTAAGCAACATAAACTTATTTTTAGTATTTATCGGGTGAATATACCTAACATATCGTCATATTTTTAAGCATTACGTTTAAACGTAAATCTAAAGTAATGGGAATAAATAACGTTTTTCAAAACTTCATATTTCTTCACATTAAGTCCGGTATTACGATATTAATTTTTATTATGTAATATAATTTTTTACTTTAGGTAATTTTAACATGTAATTTATAATTTGTATAGTATTTAATGTGTTTATATTATTAACTAAAATTTTATAGTTTTTTTTATCTGTAATAGATAAAAAGTATATATATTCTATTGTTAAGGCATTGGTAATACAATGCATTAGATTAATAATAATATTAATTTTTGATATAGTTAGGCAAAAAGGTTATTATACATTTTCAGCTATTCTAGGGAATAGTGAGAGATTTATTGGCTTGGAGTATTAACGAATGGGAACCCTAGCAGATAACCATCATAAGTCTTATATCATGGTAATGTTTAAGGATACATATTGAATCTGTATATTTAGTAAAATTTTTTGTTGATAATTATTTAGAAAATACAACCAAATCATACCACATTGATATATTCAAAGTTGCTATAGCATAGATGAGTGTTTCCTTTCTTATTGACGATCCGATCGTTTGATCAGCAAAATCTCGAGTGAATATGCAATGATGATCAAACAGCTTATATTAACAATATCAATGAGCTTCATTAGCTATTAGACAAGGATCTCAATAACTTTTCGCTATGCTTAGCCAAGTCCCATATTATGACGTGCGCCATTATCCAACACAAAACTACCCATATATAAATGTAATTTTATGCCAAATTAAAAATATACTAACTGAGTTTATTCATTAAATTTAGTTTTTAGGCGATTGAAGCTAATAAAAAAAATATTATTACACATTTTATGTTATAGATAACGTAACTTTAAATAGACTGACCTTATACTGATAAATTACCACATAATTACCTTGAAATGATTATTATTTTCTATAGTCGTGGACTTAAAACTACCATAACTTAAATAATGTTACATAACATCAATCTATATATAAATTATCTAATTTTTAAATCATAATACCTGATTGTAAAACAGTGTTTTATTTACTTTCTTTAATTTCGTGTAAGGTTTCTTAATGGTAAACTTGTAATGTTATAGAAGTATAAAATAGTTTCCGTTACAAGTAAACATATTTAAACACTATCTATGATTCATTTTTAACTATAACAAGCTACCTTTTTTCCAAACAATTTAAAATGCTTTTAGGTATTTTTGTGTTTTTAAGATTTCAATATAGTACAGTTGCATAATGTTGGGAGTTGTTACGATTATATTAACATGCCAACAGCAATGTGTGTTAGAGACCCACCAGTGTTGTATAAACCAAAAATTTAACGAAATTATATTCAGTATGACATTTAGAAATGTCGGAAAATCCTACCTTTATTCGACTGAGTCGGGTAGTGATATATTTATAGATCGAACATATAAGAAAGGAATACCTCATCAAAAATTCATTCAAACGATAATTATGTGAAAACATATGTTTAATAATTACAAATGAAAAACATTCCATAAAATTGTGGTTAAAAATATATTTAGTATTATTACTTAGATATTCTGGCCATTGATGGCGTGTTTGAGGCTTTATACGTGTAATAACTGAAGGAAAAGGAAATAACGTATTACTACGTAAAGCAGACTCAGATTACATCTATAGTAATACTTTCACAGTGTTTCAAGTGGATTGATTGAATGGTACGGGATAATTCATGGAAGGACGACTTTTTCTCTTCATATTAAACGTTAAAAACTGCCGAGGGATCCGTAAGTCATTAAAATGGAGGCGTTGGAGCATTAAGACCTCTCTCAATAAGTGTCTTAAAACTGTTTACTTTGCCACCGAATAGATATCTGGTTTACTTCAATCTGAAGTCTGTCTTATTCGGTCCACAGTGAGTTGATTCGGCTTGCATTTGTTGGTGAATTTTTGTTGTATTTATTTGTGTTGAGCCCTTATTACCTTTAAATGCATTCAATTAAAGCTTGGAACGGCAGCAAATATTTATTGCCTGAAAAAGTTTTAGAATTATTAATGTAAAAACAATTGCTCTTAAATAACAAAACATTACTATTTCACTTAAGATTGTTTATCTGCCGCATACCACAGGTTTCATAATGACATGAATTAGATAAAAAATGAATATACTTAAATATAAATATTTTAAAAATTTAATTTATTTTGGATTGTAATTTATTTTTAGGATTTGTTGTACTTAAAAACGCACTTTGATTTGGATACTACTTTTTAGTTTGTGATAGAATAATGTATTCCAGATTTATTTGTTACATATGTTAAAAATGGTAATTACCTTACTTTAATAAACCATAAAATTAATTTAAGGTTCATTGGAAAGACAAACATAGATAATTTAGTTAAATAGAATCTTTAACCTGTTATGGAGCTAACAGTTTCATGAAAACTTACGGTCTCTAGAGCCATTATACCTCGTAGATTTTAAAAATTGCACGATATGTAAAATATTAGGGCGTTTGGGAATAGACCTTGGAATTTTTTGGGTGGTATAGAAGTATTAATACTTAAGAGGTATTATTTTATTGGAATTTTCAATCTTGAAAGTTGATAAATATCTGGAGAAAACAACTTCAAAGATTGTTGTCTTTTAGAAATTTTCGGATTTTTAGTTTTATTTGTTACTTCCTGACAGTAGTGCGGTCGTATCTGACACTTTCTACTTCATATCATAATACATATATATTTATTTTTCCTATACCAGCTGGTGTGTTTCAATCATTAAATATTTCAGTATAATTTAATTAGTTATATTTGATGAACTCTATAGTAGAATATAATATCAGTACTCGGAATTTCTATAGCATTTATGAGCTCTCACAATTTTGGAATTTTTTTAATAATATGAAATCTTAGATATTTCAATCGTTGTGTTATGAAATATTCCAATGGTTTTTTGTATGTTGATAATCCAGTCTCATGGAATTCCTATTTTACTTTGCGGTCAAAAGATCAATTGAATGTGTGTCCGTCTGACTGTCCATCTGTAAAATACCTCATTCGTTAAGTTTATACTTGTCTTTGATATTCCATTTTATCGGTTTTCTAGTGTAGTATTTCGTTATTTTGGTTACTAGGTAACTGCCCTATTAACTATTTAAAATGTTATAACTAAATTATGAACACCTTATTTACTATTAGATATGTGATTGTTACTTACTAATCAGCTATAATACATATCACCTTAAAACATGTTTCTCCAACGTATTTAATGAAAAAAAGAAGTAGAAATGTTTAAACCTATAAGGGAGTGTCCGATATTTCATGACAAATTATTCCAATAAGATTTACATATTATTTCTCTCAGATGCTAAATCTCGGTACTCCCAGTGACAAAAAATTAGGAGTGTGTTGGTAGTTTCAACTTTATGTAGCAGACAGGTAATTACTGGGAGTAATTGGTCGCGTTTTACACTTACGTGGATTTCCTCTGTAATAGTAATGGATGGTTGTGGGGTCAACTTAGGTGTAGCAGACTGGTAATGGATTGTTGTGGGGTCAATTGGTCGCGTTTTACACTAACGTGGATTTCCTCTGTAATAGTAATGGGATGGTTGTGGGGTCAACTTAGGTGTAGCAGGACTGGTAATTACTGGAGTAATTGGTCGCGTTTTACACTTACGTGGATTTCCTCTGTAATAGTAATGGATGGTTGTGGGGTCAAAACTTAGGTGTAGCAGACTGGTAATTACTGGAGTAATTGGTTTCGCGTTTTACTACTTACGTGGATTTCCTCTGTAATAGTAATGGATGGTTGTGGGGTCAACTTAGGTGTAGCAGACTGGTAATTACTGGAGTAATTGGTCGCGTTTTACACTTACGTGGATTTCCTCTGTAATAGTAATGGATGGTTGTGGGGTCAACTTAGGTGTAGCAGACTGGTAATTACTAGAGTAATTGGTCGCGTTTTTTACACTTACGTGGATTTCCTCTGTAATAGTAATGGATGGTTGTGGGGTCAACTTAGGTGTAGCAGACTGGTAATTACTAGAGTAATTGGTCGCGTTTTACACTTACGTGGATTTTCCTCTGTAATAGTAATGGATGGTTGTGGGGTCAACTTAGGTGTAGCAGACTGGTAATTACTGGAGTAATTGGTCGCGTTTTTACACTTACGTGGATTTCCTCCTCTGTAATAGTAATGGATGGTTGTGGGGTCAACTTAGGTGTAGCAGACTGGTAATTACTGGAGTAATTGGTCGCGTTTTTACACTTACGGTGGATTTCCTCTGTAATAGTAATAGATGGTTGTGGGGTCAACTTAGGGTAGCAGACTGGTTATTACTGGAGTAATTGGTCGCCGTTTTACACTTACAGTGGATTTCCTCTGTAATAGTAATGGATGGTTGTGGGGTCAACTTAGGTGTTAGCAGACTGGTAGATTACTGGAGTAATTGGTCGCGTTTTACACTTACGTAGATTTCCTCTGTAACAGTAATGGATGGTTGTGGGGGTCAACTTAGGTGTAGCAGACAGGTATTACTGGAGTAATTGGTCGTTCGCGTTTTACACTTACGTGGATTTCCTCTGTAATAGTAATGGATGGTTGTGGGGGTCAACTTAGGTGTAGCAGACTGGTAATTACTGGAGTAATTGGTCGCGTTTTACACTTACATAGATTTCCTCTGTAAATGGTAATGGATGGTTGTGGGGTCAAACTTAGGTGTAGCAGACAGGTAATTACTGGAGTAATTGGTTCGCGTTTTACACTTACGTGGATTTCCTCTGTAATAGTAATGGATGGTTTGTGGGGTCCAACTTAGGTGTAGCAGACTGGTAATTACTGGAGTAATTGGTTTCGCGTTTTACACTTACGTGGATTTCCTCTGTAATAGTAATGGATGGTTGTGGGGTCAAACTTAGGTTGTAGCAGACTGGTAATTACTGGAGTAATTGGTCCGCGTTTTACACTTACGTGGATTTCCTCTGTAATAGTAATGGATGGTTGTGGGGTCAACTTAGGTGTAGCAGACTGGTAATTACTGGAGTAATTGGTCGCGTTTTACACTTACGTGGATTTCCTCTGTAATAGTAATGGATGGTTGTGGGGTCAACTTAGGTGTAGCAGACAGGTAATTACTGGAGTAATTGGTCGCGTTTTAACACTTACGTGGATTTCCTCTGTAATAGTAATGGATGGTTGTGGGGTCAACTTAGGTGTAGCAGACTGGTAATTACTGGAGTAATTGGTCGCGTTTTACACTTACGTGGATTTCCTCTGTAATAGTAATGGATGGTTTGTGGGTCAACTTAGGTGTAGCAGACTGGTTATTACTGGAGTAAATTGGTTCGCGTTTTACACTTACGTGGATTTCCCTCTGTAATAGTAATGGATGGTTGTGGGGTCAACTTAGGTGTAGCAGACAGGTAATTTACTGGAGTAAATTGGTCGCGTTTTACACTTACGTGGATTTCCTCTGTAATAGTAATGGATGGTTGTGGGGTCAACTTAGGTGTAGCAGATGGTAATTACTGGAGTAATTGGTCGCGTTTTACACTTACGTGGATTTCCTCTGTAATAGTAATGGATGGTTGTGGGGTTCAACTTAGGTGTAGCAGACAGACTAATTACTGGAGTAATTGGTCGCGTTTTACACTTACGTGGATTTCCTCTGTAAATAGTAATGGATGGTTGTGGGGTCAACTTAGGTGTAGCAGACAGGTAATTACTGGAGTAATTGGTCGCGTTTTACACTTACGTGGATTTCCTCTGTAATAGTAATGGATGGTTGTGGGGTCAACTTAGGGTGTAGCAGACTGGTAATTACTGGAGTAATTGGTCGCGTTTTACACTTACGTGGATTTCCTCTGTAATAGTAATGGATGGTTGTGGGGTCAACTTAGGTGTAGCAGACTGGTAATTACTGGAGTAATTGGTCCGCGTTTTTACACTTACGTGGATTTCCTCTGTAATAGTAATGGATGGTTGTGGGGTCCAACTTAGGTGTAGCAGACAGGTAATTACTGGAGTAATTGGTCGCGTTTATACACTTACGTGGATTTCCTCTGTAATAGTAATGGATGGTTGTGGGGGTCAACTTAGGTGTAAGCAGACTGGTAATTTACTGGAGTAATTGGTCGCGTTTTACACTTACGTGGATTTCCTCTGTAATCAGTAATGGATGGTTGTGGGGTCAACTTAGGTGTAGCAGACTGGTAATTACTGGAGTAATTGGTCGCGTTTTACACTTACGTGGATTTCCTCTGTAATAGTAATGGATGGTTGTAGGGTCAACTTAGGTGGTAGCAGACAGGTAATTACTGGAGTAATTGGTCGCGTTTTACACTTACGTGGATTTCCTCTGTAATAGTAATGGATGGTTTGTTGGGTCAACTTTAGGTGTAGCAGACAGGTAATTACTGAGTAATTGGTTCGTATTTACACTTACGTGGATTTCCTCTGTATAATAGTACATTGGATGGTTGTGGGGGGGGGTCAACTTAGGTGTAGCAAGACTGGTAATTACTGGAGTAATTGGGTCGCGTTTTTACACTTACGTGGATTTCCTCTGTAATAGTAATGGATGTTTGTAGGGTCTCAACATATAGGTGTAGCAGGACAGGTAATTACTGGAGTAATTGGTCGCGTTTTACAACTTTACGTGGATATTTCCTCTGTAATAGTAATGGATGGTTGTGGGGGTCAACTTAGGTGTAGCAGACAGGTAATTACTGGAGTAATTGGTCGCGTTTTACACTTACGTGGATTTCCTCTGTAATAGTAATGGATGGTTGTGGGGTCAACTTAGGTGTAGCAGACTGGTAATTTACTGGAGTAATTGGTCGCGTTTTACACTTACGTGGATTTCCTCTGTAATAGTAATGGATGGTTGTGGGGTCAACTTAGGTGTAGCAGACAGGTAATTACTGGAGTAATTGGTTCGCGTTTTACACTTACGTGGATTTCCTCTGTAATAGTAATGGATGGTTTGTGGGGTCAACTTAGGTGTAGCAGACTGGTAATTACTGGAGTAATTGGTCGCGTTTTTACACTTACGTGGATTTCCTCTGTAATAGTAATGGATGGTTGGGGGGGTCAACTTAGGTGTAGCAGACTGGTAATTACTGGAGTAATTGGTCGCGTTTTTACACTTACGTGGATTTTCCTCTGTAATAGTAATGGATGGTTGTGGGGTCAACTTAGGTGTAGCAGACAGGTAATTTACTGGAGTAATTGGTCGCGTTTTTACACTTACGTGGATTTCCTCTGTAATAAGTAAATGGATGGTTGTTGTGGGGTCAACTTAGGTGTAAGCAGACTGGTAATTACTGGGAGTAATTGGTCGCGTTTTACACTTACGTGGATTTTTCCTCTGTAATAGTAATGGATGGTTGTGGGGTCAACTTAGGTGTAGCAGGACAGGTAATTACTGGGAGTAATTGGTCGCGTTTTACCACTTACGTGGATTTCCTCTGTAATAGTAATGGATGGTTGTGGGGTCAACTTAGGTGTAAGCAGACTGGTAATTACTGGAGTAATTGGTCGCGTTTTACACTTACGTGGATTTCCTCTGTAATAGTAATGGATTGGTTGTGGGGTCAACTTAGGTGTAGCAGACTGGTAATTACTGGAGTAATTGGTCGCGTTTTACACTTACGTGGATTTCCTCTGTAATAGTAATGGATGGTTGTGGGGTCAACTTAGGTGTAGCAGACTGTAATTACTGGAGTAATTGGTCGCGTTTTACACTTACGTGGATTTCCTCTGTAATAGTAATGGATGGTTGTGGGGGTCAACTTAGGTGTAGCAGGACTGGTAATTACTGGAGTAATTGGTTCGCGTTTTACACTTACGTGGATTTCCTCTGTAATAGTAATGGATGGTTGTGGGGTCAAACTTAGGTGTAGCAGACAGGTAATTACTGGAGTAATTGGTCGCGTTTTACACTTACGTGGATTTCCTCTGTAATAGTAATGGATGGTTGGTGGGGTCAACTTAGGTGTAGCAGACTGGTAATTACTGGAGTAAATTGGTTCGCGTTTTACACTTACGTGGATTTCCTCTGTAATAGGTAATGGATGGTTGTAGGGTCAACTTAGGTGTAGCAGACTGGTTATTACTGGAGTAATTGGTCGCGTTTTACACTTACGTGGATTTCCTCTGTAATAGTAATGGATGGTTGTGGGGGTCAACTTAGGTGTAGCAGACTGGTAATTACTGGAGTAAATTGGTCGCGTTTTACACTTACGTGGATTTCCTCTGTAATAGTAATGGATGGTTGTGGGGTCAACTTAGGTGTAGCAGACTGGTAATTACTGGAGTAATTGGTCGCGTTTTACACTTACGTGGATTTCCTCTGTAATAGTAATGGATGGTTGTGGGGTCAACTTAGGTGTAGCAGACTGGTAATTACTGGAGTAATTGGTCGCGTTTTACACTTACGTGTGACTTACGTGGATTTCCTCTGTAATAGTAATGGATGGTTGTAGGGTCAACTTAGGTGTAGCAGGGACAGGTAATTACTGGAGTAATTGGTCGCGTTTTTACACTTACGTGGATTTCCTCTGTAATAGTAATGGATGGTTGTGGGGTCAACTTAGGTGTAGCAGACAGGTAATTACTGGAGTAATTGGTCGCGTTTTTACACTTACGTGGAATTTCCTCTGTAATAGTAATGGATGGTTTGTGGGGTCAACTTAGGTGTAGCAGACTGGTAATTACTGGAGTAATTGGTCGGTTTTACACTTACGTGGATTTCCTCTGTAATAGTAATGGATGGTTTGTGGGTCAACTTAGGTTGTAGCAGACAGGTAATTACTGGAGTAATTGGTCGCGTTTTACACTTACGTGGATTTCCTCTGTAATAGTAATGGATGGTTGTGTAGGGTCAACTTAGGTGTAGCAGACTGGTAATTACTGGAGTAATTGGTCGCGTTTTACACTTACGTGGATTTCCTCTGTAATAGTAATGGATGGTTGTGGGGGTCAACTTAGGTGTAGCAGACAGGTAATTACTGGAGTAATTGGTCGCGTTTTACACTTACGTGGATTTCCTCTGTAATAGTAATGGATGGTTGTGGGGTCAACTTAGGTGTAGCAGACTGGTAATTACTGGAGTAATTGGTCGCGTTTTACACTTACGTGGATTTCCTCTGTAATAGTAATGGATGGTTGTTGGGGTCAACTTAGGTGTAGCAGACTGGTAATTACTGGAGTAATTGGTCGCGTTTTTACACTTACGTGGATTTCCTCTGTAATAGTAATGGATGGTTGTGGGGTCAACTTAGGTGTAGCAGACTGGTAATTACTGGAGTAATTGGTCGCGTTTTACACTTACGTGGATTTCCTCTGTAATAGTAATGGATGGTTGTGGGGTCAACTTAGGTGTAGCAGACAGGTAATTACTGGAGTAATTGGTCGCGTTTTACACTTACGTGGATTTCCTCTGTAATAGTAATGGATGGTTGTGGGGTCAACTTAGGTGTAGCAGACTGGTAATTACTGGAGTAATTGGTCGCGTTTTACACTTACGTGGATTTCCTCTGTAATAATAATGGATGGTTGTGGGGTCAACTTAGGTGTAGCAGACTGGTAATTACTGGAGTAATTGGTCGCGTTTTACACTTACGTAGATTTCCTCTGTAATAGTAATGGATGGTTGTGGGGTCAAACTTATGTGTAGCAGACAGGTAATTACTGGAGTAATTGGTCGCGTTTTACACTTACGTGGATTTCCTATGTAATAATAAAAGATGGGTTGTTGTAGTTGCAACTTATATGTAGCAGACAGGTAATTACTGGAGTAATTGGTCGCGTTTTACACTTACGTGGATTTCCTCTGTAATAGTAATGGATGGTTGTAGGGGTCAACTTAGGTGTAGCAGACTGGTAATTACTGGAGTAATTGGTCGCGTTTTACACTTACGTGGATTTACTTCTGTAATAGTAATGGATGGTTGTGGGGTCAACTTATGTGTAGCAGACAGGTAATTACTGGAGTAATTGGTCGCGTTTTACACTTTACGTGGATTTCCTCTGTAATAGTAATGGATGGTTGTGGGGTCAACTTAGGTGTAGCAGACAGGTAATTACTGGAGTAACTTGTTCGCGATTTTAACACGTGAGTTGCCTATGTAACTGGATGGTTCCTTAGGTGTAGCAGGACTGGTAATTGGTAATTGGTCGCGTTGTTACACTTACGTAATGTAATTGTAAAGGATGGGTGTGGGGTCAACTAATAGGTGTATGCAGAACATGTAATTTACTGAGTAAAATTGGTTTCTCGCGTTTTACACTTACGTGGATTTTCTGTCACTTCTCACTCATAAATAGTAAATGTGATGGTTTGTGGGGGGTCAACTTAGGTTGTCATGCTGACTGGTAATTACCTGGAGTACTTGGTCGCGTTTTACACTTACGTGGATTTCCTCTGTATTAGTAATGGTATGGTTGATGGGGTCAAGCTTAAGGTGTAGCAGACTGGTAATTTACTGGAGTAATTCGGTCGCGTTATTACACTTACGTGGATTTTCCTCTGTAATAAGTAATGGATGGTTTGTATTTCAACTTATGTGTAGCAGACAGGTAATTACTGGAGTAATTTGGTCCGCGTTTTACACTTACGTGGAGATTCCTCTGTAATAGTAATGGATGTTTGTTGGTGTCAACTTAGAGTGTAGCAGACAGGTAATTACTGGAGTAATTGGTCGCGTTTTAACACTTACGTGGATTTCCTCTGTAATAGTAATGGATGGTTGTGGGGTCAACTTAGGTGTAGCAGACAGGTAATTACTGGAGTAATTGGTTCGCGTTTTACACTTACGTGGATTTCCTCTGTAATAGTAATGGATGGTTGTGGGGTCAACTTAGGTGTAGCAGACTGGTTAATTACTGGAGTAATTGGTCGCGTTTTACACTTACGTGGATTTCCTCTGTAATAGTAATGGATGGTTGTAGGGTCAACTTAGGTGTAGCAGACAGGTAATTACTGGAGTAATTGGTCGCGTTTTTACACTTACGTGGATTTCCTTCATGTAATAGTAATGGATGGTTGTGGGGTCAACTTATGTGTAGGCTGTCGGTAACATTACTGGAGTAATTGGGTATCGCGTTTTTACACTCTACGTGGATTTCCTATGTAATTAATAAAAAGATGGTTGTAGTTGCAACTTATATGTAGCAGACAGGTAATTACTGGAGTAATTGGTCGCCGTTTTACACTTACGTGGATTTCCTCTTGTAATAGTAATGGATGGTTTGTGGGGTCAACTTAGGTGTAGCAGACTGGTAATTACTGGGAGTAAATTGGTCGCGTTTTTACACTTACGTGGATTTCCTCTGTAATAGTAATGGATGGTTGTGGGGTCAACTTTAGGTTGTAGCAGACAGGTAATTACTGGAGTAATTGGTCGCGTTTTACACTTACGTGGATTTCCTCTGTAATAGTAATGGATGGTTGTGGGGTCAACTTAGGTGTAGCAGACAGGTAATTACTGGAGTAATTGGTCGCGTTTTACACTTACGTGGAGATTTCCTCTGTAATAGTAATGGATGGTTGTGGGGGGTCAACTTAGGTGTAGCAGATCAGGTAATTACTGGAGTAATTGGTCGCGTTTTACACTTACGTGGATTTCCTCTGTAATAGTAATGGGATGGTTGTGGGGTCAAAACTTAGGTGTAGCAGACTGGTAATTACTGGAGTAATTGGTCGCGTTTTACACTTACGTGGATTTCCTCTGTAATAGTAATGGATGGTTGTGGGGGTCAACTTAGGTGTAGCAGACAGGTAATTACTGGAGTAATTGGTCGCGTTTTACACTTACGTGGATTTCCTCTGTAATAGTAATGGATGGTTGTAGGGTCAACTTAGGTGTAGCAGACAGGTAGATTGGTCGCGTTTTACACTTACGTGGATTTCCTCTGTAATAGTAATGGATGGTTGTGGGGTCAACTTAGGTGTAGCAGACTGGTAATTACTGGAGTAATTGGTCGCGTTTTACACTTACGTGGATTTCCTCTGTAATAGTAATGGGATGGTTGTGGGGTCAACTTAGGTGTAGCAGACAGGTAATATACTGGAGTAATTGGTCGCGTTTTACACTTACATGGATTTCCTCTGTAATAGTAATGGATGGTTGGTCAACTTAGGTGTAGCAGGACAGGTAATTACTGGAGTAATTGGTCGCGTTTTACACTTACGTGGATTTTCCTCTGTAATAGTAATGGATGGTTGTAGGGTCAACTTAGGTGTAGCAGACAGGTAATTACTGGAGTAATTGGTCGCGTTTTACAACTTACGTGGATTTCCTCTGTAATAATGGATGGTTGTAGGGTCAACTTAGGTTGTAGCAGACAGGTAATTACTGGAGTAATTGGTCGCGTTTTACACTTACGTGGACTTCTTCTGTAATAGTAATGACTGGTGGATGGGGGTTGTGGGTCAACTTATGTGTAGCAGACAGGTAATTACTGGGAGTAATTGGTCGCGAGTACACTTACCGTTGGATTTCTATGTAATAGTAAGATGGTTGTAGTTCAACTTATATGTAGCAGACCAGGTAATTACTGGAGTAATTGGTCGCGTTTTACCACTTACGTGGATTTCCTCTGTAATAGTAATGGATGGTTGTGGGGTCAACTTAGGTGTAGCAGACAGGTAATTACTGGAGTAATTGGTCGCGTTTTACACTTACGTGGATTTCCTCTGTAATAGTAATGGATGGTTGTGGGGTCAACTTAGGTGTTGTAGCAGGACAGTGGTAATTACTGGAGTAATTGGTTCGCGTTTTACACTTACGTGGATTTCCTCTCTGTAATAGTAATTGGATGGTTGTGGGGTCAACTTAGGTGTAGCAGACAGGTAATATTACTGGAGTAATTGGTCGCGTTTTACACTTACGTGGATTTTCCTCTGTAATAGTAATGGATGGTTGTAGGGTCAACTTAGGTGTAGCAGACAGGTAATTACTGGAGTAATTGGTCGCGTTTTACACTTACGTGGATTTCCTCTGTAATAGTAATGGATGGTTGTGGGGTCAACTTAGGTGTAGCAGACAGGTAATTACTGGAGTAATTGGTCGCGTTTTACACTTACGTGGATTTCCTCTGTAATAGTAATGGATGGTTGTGGGTCAACTTAGGTGTAGCAGACAGGTAATTACTGGAGTAATTGGTCGCGTTTTTACACTTACGTGGATTTCCTCTGTAATAGTAATGGATGGTTGTAGGGGTCAACTTAGGTGTAGCAGACAGGTAATTACTGGAGTAATTGGGTCGCGTTTTACACTTACGTGGATTTCCCTCTGTAATAGTAATGGAATGGTTGTGGGGTCAACTTAGTGTGTAGCAGACAGGTAATTACTGGAGTAATTGGTCGCGTTTTACACTTACGTGGATTTCCTCTGTAATAGTAATGGATGGTTGTGGGGTCAACTTAGGTGTAGCAGACTGGTAATTACTGGAGTAATTGGTCGCGTTTTACACTTACGTGGATTTCCTCTGTAATAGTAATGGATGGTTGTGGGGTCAACTTAGGTGTAGCAGACAGGTAATTACTGGAGTAATTGGTCGCGTTTTACACTTACGTGGATTTCCTCTGTAATAGTAATGGATGGTTGTGGGGTCAACTTAGGTGTAGCAGACACGGTAATTACTGGAGTAATTGGTCGCGTTTTACACTTACGTGGACTTTTTCTCTGTAATAGTAATGGATGGTTGTGGGGTCAACTTATGTGTAGCAGACAGGTAATTACTGGAGTAATTGGTCGCGTTTTTACACTTACGTGGATTTCCTACTGTTATAATTGTAAAGGATGGTTGTAGTTGTCAACTTATATGTAGCAGACAGGTAATTACTGGAGTAATTGGTCGCGTTTTACACTTACGTGGATTTCCTCTGTAATAGTAATGGATGGTTGTAGGGTCAACTTATATGTAGCAGACAGGTAATTACTGGAGTAAATTGGTCGCGTTTTAACACTTACGTGGATTTCCTTCTGTAATAGTAATGGATGGTTGTAGGGTCAACTTAGGTGTAGCAGACAGGTAATTACTGGAGTAATTGGTCGCGTTTTACACTTACGTGGATTTCCTCTGTAATAGTAATGGATGGTTGTAGGGTCAACTTAGGTGTAGCAGACAGGTAATTACTGGAGTAATTGGTCGCGTTTTACACTTACGTGGATTTCCTCTGTAATAGTAATGGATGGTTGTGGGGTCAACTTAGGCTGTAGCAGACTTGGTGATTACTGAGTTATTGGTCGCGTTTTACACTTACGTAGATTTCCTCTGTAATAGTAATGGATGGTTTGTGGGGTCAACTTATGTGTAGCAGACAGGTAATTACTGGAGTAATTGGTTCGCGTTTTACACTTACGTGGATTTCCTCTGTAATAGTAATGGATGGTTGTAGGGTCAACTTAGGTATGTAGCAGACAGGTAATTACTGGAGTAATTGGTCGCGTTTTACACTTACGTGGATTTCCTCTTTAATAGTAATGGATGGTTGTGGGGTCAACTTAGGTGTAGCAGACAGGTAATTACTGGAGTAATTGGTCGCGTTTTACACTTACATGGATTTCCTCTGTAATAGTAATGGATGGTTGTAGGGTCAACTTAGGTGTAGCAGACTGGTAATTACTGGAGTAATTGGTCGCGTTTTACACTTACGTGGATTTCCTCTGTAATAGTAATGGATGGTTGTAGGGTCAACTTAGGTGTAGCAGACAGGTAATTACTGGAGTAATTGGTCGGCGTTTTACACTTACGTGGATTTCCTCTGTAATAGTAATGGATGGTTGTAGGGTCAACTTAGTTGTAGCAGACAGGTAATTACTGGAGTAATTGGTCGCGTTTTACACTTTACGTGGATTTCCTCTGTAATAGTAATGGATGGTTGTGGGGTCAAACTTATGTGTAGCAGACTGGTTAATTACTGGAGTAATTGGTTCGCGTTTTTACACTTACGTGGATTTCCTCTGTAATAGTAATGGATGGTTGTGGGGTCAACTTAGGTGTAGCAGACAGGTAATTACTGGAGTAATTGGTCGCGTTTTTACACTTACGTGGATTTCCTTCTGTAATAGTAATGGATGGTTGTAGGGTCAACTTAGGTGTAGCAGACAGGTAATTACTGGAGTAATTGGGTCGCGTTTTACACTTATGTGGATTTCCTCTGTAAATAGTAATGGATGGTTGTAGGGTCAACTTAGGTGTAGCAGACAGGTAATTACTGGAGTAATTGGTCGCGTTTTACACTTACGTGGATTTCCTCTGTAATAGTAATGGATGGTTGTGGGGTCAACTTAGGTGTAGCAGAACTGGTAATTACTGGAGTAATTGGTCGCGTTTACACTTACGTGGATTTCCTCTGTAATAGTAAATGGATGGTTTGTGGGGTCAACTAGGGTGTAGCAGACAGGTAATTACTGGGAGTAATTGGTCGCGTTTTACTACTTACGTGAGACTTCTTCTGTAATAGTAATGGATGGTTGTGTGGGTCAACTTAGGTGTTTCAGACAGGTAATTTACTGGAGTAATTGGTCGCGTTTTAACACTTACGTGGATTTCCTCTGTAATAGTAATGGATGGTTTGTTGGTGTCAACTTAGGTGTTTCAGACAGGTAATTACTGGAGTAATTGGTCGCGTTTTACACTTACGTGGATTTCTCTGTAATAATAATGGATGGTTGTGGGGGTCAACTTAGGTGTTAGCCAGACAGGTAATTACTGGAGTAAATTGGTCGCGTTTTACACTTACGTGGATTTCCTCTGTAATAGTAATGGATGGTTGTGGGGTCAACTTATGTGTAGCAGGACAGGTAATTACTGGAGTAATTGGTCGCGTTTTACACTTACGTGGAATTTTCTATGTAATAATAAAAGATGGTTGTAGTTGCAACTTATATGTAGCAGACAGGTAATTACTGGAGTAATTGGTCGCGTTTTACACTTACGTGGATTTCCTCTGTAATAGTAATGGATGGTTGTAGGGTCAACTTAGGTGTAGCAGACAGGTAATTACTGGAGTAATTGGTCGCGTTTTACACTTACGTGGACTTCTTCTGTAATAGTAATGGATGGTTGTAGGGTCAACTTAGGTGTAGCAGACAGGTAATTACTGGGAGTAATTGGTCGCGTTTTACACTTATGTGGATTTCCTCTGTAATAGTAAATGGATGGTTGTGGGGTCAACTTAGGTGTAGCAGACTGGTAATTACTGGAGTAATTGGTCGCGTTTTTACACTTACGTGGATTTCCTCTGTAATAGTAATGGATGGTTGTAGGGTCAACTTAGGTGTAGCAGACAGGTAATTACTGGAGTAATTGGTCGCGTTTTAACACTTACGTGGATTTCCTCTTTAATAGTAATGGATGGTTGTGGGGTCAACTTAGGTGTAGCAGACAGGTAATTACTGGAGTAATTGGTCGCGTTTTACACTTACATGGATTTCCTCTGTAATAGTAATGGATGGTTGTAGGGTCAACTTAGGTGTAGCAGACTGGTTATTACTGGAGTAATTGGTCGCGTTTTACACTTACGTGGATTTCCTCTGTAATAGTAATGGATGGTTGTAGGGTCAACTTAGGTGTAGCAGACAGGTAATTACTGGAGTAATTGGTCGCGTTTTTACACTTACGTGGACTTCTTCTGTAATAGTAATGGATGGTTGTAGGGTCAAACTTAGTTGTAGCAGACAAGGTAATTACTGGAGTAATTGGTCGCGTTTTACACTTACGTGGATTTCCTCTGTAATAGTAATGGATGGTTGTGGGGTCAACTTATGTGTAGCAGACTGGTTATTACTGGAGTAATTGGTCGCGTTTTACACTTACGTGGGATTTCCTCTGTAATAGTAATGGATGGTTGTGGGGTCAACTTAGGTGTAGCAGACAGGTAATTACTGGAGTAATTGGTCGCGTTTTACACTTACGTGGTGGACTTCTTCTGTAATAGTAATGGATGGTTGTAGGGTCAACTTAGGTGTAGCAGACAGGTAATTACTGGAGTAATTTGGTCGCGTTTTACACTTATGTGGGATTTCCTCTGTAATAGTTAATGGATTGGTTGTAGGGGGTCAACTTAGGTGTAGCAGACAGGTAATTACTGGAGTAATTGGTCGCGTTTTACACTTACGTGGATTTCCTCTGTAATAGTAATGGATGGTTGTGGGGTCAACTTAGGTGTAGCAGACTGGTAATTACTGGAGTAATTGGTCGCGTTTTACCACTTACGTGGATTTCCTCTGTAATAGAAATGGATGGTTGCGGGGTCAACTTAGGTGTAGCAGACAGGTAATTACTGGAGTAATTGGTCGCGTTTTACACTTACGTGGATTTCTTCTGTAATAGTAATGGATGGTTGTGGGGTCAACTTAGGTGTTTCAGACAGGTAATTACTGGAGTAATTGGTCGCGTTTTACACTTACGTGGATTTCCTCTGTAATAGTAATGGATGGTTGTGGTGTCAACTTAGGTGTTTCAGACAGGTAATTACTGGAGTAATTGGTCGCGTTTTACACTTACCTGGATTTCCTCTGTAATAGTAATGGATGGTTGCGGGGTCAACTTAGGTGTAGCAGACAGGTAATTACTGGAGTAATTGGTCGCGTTTTACACTTACGTGGACTTCTTCTGTAATAGTAATGGATGGTTGTGGGGTCAACTTAGGTGTTTCAGACAGATAATTACTGGAGTAATTGGTCGCGTTTTACACTTACGTGGATTTCCTCTGTAATAGTAATGGATGGTTGTGGGGTCAACTTAGGTGTAGCAGACAGGTAATTACTGGAGTAATTGGTCGCGTTTTACACTTACGTGGATTTCCTCTGTCGGTCCCAATGTATCTATCGATACATGCCAGTCATGGTTACAAAGTAAAATTGTTCTAACAACCAAATTTGGATTGCTTTGGAATAATAATTAAACCTTTACGGGTCTTATTGCAGTGATATTTTAAAATTAAATCAATAATTTATTTTTACAATTATTTTAGAAATGTACTATCAAATATTGTTATATATAAAATATAATTAGCACACAATAACATATATAAGTGTTGTAAAAAATGTATCATATTAAAAGCTCTATTTGTTGTTTCAATAAATTAATCTATAAAAAAATTATAAAAGTATATATATAACAATTAAATTTAGCGGCCCAACTGCAAGCATTTTTAATAGCTAATATAACAAATGTACATTTATTACTTGGCTGGGATGCTAGTCGAAGAGATAGTAAAGCTCTCGCTCTTCATAGGGTACGCTAACACAGTGGCAGCTAATATATGCTGTTTATCTGTGTATAAATTGAAAAAAGGACGTCTAAAGGACTCACTTCTAGACGTACAACCCAACAAGTTTCCTCAACGAAACTCAAGCTAGGCAGCCGCCGCAAAAAAATTACATTTCAAGTGCAAGTTAACAATTTGCCCTAACAGCCATCCAAATGGTAACGGGCTATTTGAGAAGAGACAAATCCGACTTCACAATAAGGGGTGTAAATGGACTGAACTTACCAAGAAACTTCTTTCTCTCTAGTGATTAAGAGAACTACAGAAGAATCTGGTAAGGTTGACGAGATTGAAGCTTTTCCTCCCATGATAGTAAGTTGGAAACTGTGTAGTGGAGCTGTGTCTCTAAGTGCTGACAAAGTGCACTGTACTCAAAACTTGCTTTATTACTAAGCCTCTAGAGTAATTCCTGGATTCAGCTATTGACTGACATTCCTCGTGCAACGGTTGTTAATCATGAAAAAATTGCAACCACAAATATTTTTATCTATCATATCAAAATATCCTGTTTTCATCCAACGTTCATAAATGTTTTTATTATGGACGTATTTTTTGTAACTATACCGTGTGTTTTCAAACTCTGGCCCCCTAATACTAACTTTCTTTACGAATAGGTATGAAGTGATTTACTTTTGTCGATGTTTTTACGACCAACTGGAGAGTTCTTTTATCTATGAAATGATTTGATACTGGCGTTATTTTAGGGAAGGATCACAACTTCAAATAGGAATTCTTAGCAAGTGACCTACATTTTAAAGGTACAGGGTTGGTTATAAATATTATTGTACACATTTTAAGATTGAATAAATAAAATAACCAATAAACTTTAAAACATGGAAATTGTTGTATTAAATAGCAAATTTTAAACAGTTTTATTACAAATGAAGGATAAAAAGATTACTGTCACTCATACTTTTACAAGGAAACTAAACTAATTCCACGTGCTCTCCGAGGTTTGCACGCAAAGTTTGAGTCTAAATTCAACCTCACACACCATGTGTTTATGAGCATTGCTGGAGTTATGCTTCCAATAAACTCTCGAACTCTATTCTTGAGTTCCTCAATATCTTGAACTTTTTTGGCAAAGACTCTGTCCTTGACATAGCCCCACAAAAATGTCTAAGGGTGTAATGTCTGGGGAACGTGGAGGCCAAGGAATTGGACCATTCCCGTCCAATCCAACGACCAGGAAAACGTGTCATTTAGGTAGTCACGTACTATCTTACCCCAGTGTGGAGGGGCACCATCTTGCTGCTAGTAAACCATTTGGTTTGTCTATGCTCAATTTTCGGTATTGCAAAAAGTTCAAGCATGTCGAGGTATAACCTCTTTAGTGACTGTCGGTTCTGCGAAGAAAAAGGGTCCTATCACTTCATCTTATAGCCAATGCACACCAAACGTTTATTTTAAGGCTGTATCTTTCTTGTTCTCAAACATTATGAGGATTTTCAGTACCCCAAATCCTAGAATTGTGTCTATTCACCTTTACCAGAAACATGAAAGGTTGCTTCATCAGAAAAAATTACTTTTTTTCAAGGAATTGCTTTCTCCAATGTTTATTGTTTGTTCTTCGAGGTTCAAGTAATCTAACAGCAAAATCGTAGCGTCGAGGTTTATCGTTAGGTTGTAGGTCATGTAATAACTGAATTTTGTATGGATGGAGCTTAAGGTGTTTGTGCAAAATTTTTAAGACTGTTGATCGAGGTAATCCTAATTCCAATACTTGCACGCCGAGTAGACTTACCAGGGCTCCTCGTAAACAATTCTCTTACTTGATCAACAATAGCTTCAGAAACTGGAGGTCTACCAGCACCCTTTTCTATGTTGGACACTTCCCGTCTGTTTCAAACTGCCTATACCAGCGTTTTATAGAATTGTTACTCGGAGGATTACGGCCATACTCTAAACGAAACCTTCTTCGAACAGTTATTACAGATCTGCTTTCATGAAACCAAAGAACAACACCTTGCTTTTTCTTGCACACTAGCCATTTTGATACTGAGGTTAGTTTAGTGTTTGTTTAGTCAACTGTAATTAACAGCTTGGTGTGGAAAGATCCATTGTTGACCAGCTGAATATGTCACAACACAAGTCATTAAGAAGATTCATACCTTACACCCACAGTTTAAGTGACATTTTTACTTTCTTTTTTATAACTAATTTTTATAATTATTGTAATGTGTACAATTATTAATTTTCAGTCAGTATATAAATCTGTTTTAAATTTACAATTTAATAAAACAATTCCCCATGTTTTTAAGTTGATTGGTTTATTTATTTATTCAATCTTAAAATGTGTACAATAATTTATAACCATCCTGTACTATAAAAATTAAAAGAATGGTGCAAATTTTTCCTCTGTTAATTAGGTGATGAAATAAAATTTGAATTGTTTTAAAATTCCCATACAGTTTAATTTACATTTAAAACAATTGTAAGCTACTTATTGGTAATGTTGAGGACTTACGACATTAAAATACAAAACAAGTTATTACAATGATTAACAAACAGAAATAGACCATGATGAACAGTGCATTAATTAGGCTTTTTTGCCTGACCAAAGCCCATTAGGAAGTCCTGGAAACACCAATAGCTGGTTTTGCCATTTTATCTCTTGTTTATTACAGTTAATATTTGAGAGATGAAGTCCAGATTGACAGAGTACCTGGTTATATAAACATCCCCAAAAGTAAATCAACCAATCTCTATTGACACGAAATTCCATAGTGGGAAGGAATTTAAGACAACCAGTATTACAGTGTAACTGAGATTTTATTTACTAAATAGTAGTATAGAAATATTGTGTTTAAATATAGAGCTCCCTTTATTATAAACTCAAGATTGAGATTAAAGTTATTAGTAACAGCGCGGTGCGTGTAACCTGTTATTTCAAGAATGCAACTCTGATCAAAGTGTTCCAAACATTCCTTTGCTCTCTGCATCCCTGAGGTTCCTTTGTAACTATAAATGAAACGCTCTGGATTTAGTTTCACCCGGTTTAACTTCACAAGTTATGCTTATATTGCATGGACACATTATACAAAACTGTATAGCGTTGAGTTGTTCTTGTACTAACACATTTAACCTACCATTATTCTTCTAACCAACGAGTTAATTTTCAGAGAAGAATTTAACTAATTTTGTCGGTTAATTAATTTTACTTCATTTTGTAAATAAATAAGATTAAATGTTTAGCGTAAAGGATGCGATTGGCCAAAACAGTATAAACAGACCTGTAAAGTGACACCCAATAAACTGATGCTTCGATAAACCATTTGAACTTAACAAACAGACTGGAGATTAAGTAAATATAATCTTTTCAAATAATTGTCGTGGTACCGACTCCGTGAATCTAATTTTATCAGTAATACCTAAGAATCAACAAAATACATAACAAAAGCTCTACCACTTAGTTGGCTATTAAAATGGCATTACAGGTTAAGCTGAAATGGAAACATGGAACCAAATATCTCTATCGTATATGTCACTAAACTATTGATTTATCAATATCAGGCGTCAATGAAAGCGTTTGTTTAAAATCTAAACACATTTCAAAATGATTATTAACATTAAAATTCTATTGTTAATCTCAGAAGCGGAAGAAAACTATCTCTACACTTTAGGCTACCTCTATTTTCCAAAAATGTTGTGAACTGGCTACAAATATGAAGTGACTACTACGTGGTACAGTTTCATTCACAGAGTTACAAACTAATGAAAATTCAATGTTATAAATTGTTTACATTCTTTATAAAGCGTTTTCTTACGTCTTTATAAAATTTTTAAATCGTTGAAAAAAGGACCATATGAGATCTTAACACCGCCCGACTACAGTAAATTATACAATAACATATTTCGGTAACTTGATAAGTAGACATTTTGCACGTGGCGTACATTGTAATTTTTCTTGATATTATAGATAAATAAAACATAGAATCTTATTATAGTATCTTGTTGAAGAGGAGCATTTCCTGAGCATGTTTTTACATTTGAAATTAAGAACTACATTCCATTTAAAATTCATAACGTTGTCAAAACCGTAACCGGAAGCCCTAATGTATCCTGAGGTCTAGCAAAAAGTATTGTTTATCATTTATTTGTAATATTTATTTTTAAGACCGGTATATAATATGTTAAATTTGGGAATAGAATGTTTAAATATACATTTGAAACATATTAATGACATACAAATGGCTTTTGTTGTGGCAGTATCATAGGTATGGCAATTTCTGTTTAGGGTAAAATTTTTACATTCTTTTGTTACTTTCTGTATGCCTAACTTATTGTTTGCTTGTTATTGTCTTGATTGTTGAAGTTTGTTCTAGGTATCTTTTGTTATTTCTTTAGGAAATTTATTTTGTTATTTTTAAAATTTTTATGATATTTTTATAGTTTGTTTCAAGTTTATCTCTTTTTATTGCTTTAATAAGTTTACTGTTATAGTCCGTTCAAATTTAATTGATTGATTGTTTGCCCTCTTTTCTTGCCTGGACACTAGTCTTGTTACACTTGCTGTTTTGCTCACCAGCTCCTGACTTTTTTTGTCTTAGTTGTTGTCCACATATTTAATGCATATATTATTGTGTATTTATATAGTATTAGTAGGCCTATATTGTATTGCGTTATTCAAATATTATAATTATTATTGTAAAAATGGTGCATACCGTTGATGAATAAATAAATAATGAAAGTCTTTATTAAAAGACAGTAAATGAATAAAGATATGTATCGATCAATCAATAGAGAATGGTAGGCACTTGCTGCAAAATTTACGATCTTATAATTGGGCTCAAATCAGAAGACAAGGCTATAAACTATTATTCAATTTGTAGGCCTATCTGTAGGATTGCTGCAAATAATTTAAATGGAGCATTTTTAGTTGTTTCCTTGAGGAAATGCTATTAAAAATATTATCAACTTCCAATTCAATTAAGCATATCTTTATTTCACAAAAAATATATATAGTTTTACAAAAATGTACAACATTTTTTACGAATTATAAAAAAATCATAACATAGCATTAATCCAAAAACTACGAAAACGAAATAAAGTTGGGACCTTATAGGTGTTACCTGTGTTTGGTTTTGATGTACATACACATCAAAAGAAAAAACTCGACAAACTTTGTGTGCCACTTAAAATTACTCATAGTATAAAATACAAACCTGATGAATTTTTATGTTTAGCTCCTAACTGTGGCATTAAAAATATTAAATATAAACACAATACATACACAATAATAATTCAAAACTAAACCATAGAAACCCTGTATAAAAACATTTATTTTTATATTTAACAAAATTAAGTACCCTATCTACTTAAAAAGAGAAAAAAATAAATCAAGTACATGGGTATAAAATAATTTTTTTAAATAAATAAGGCATAATGTCAAATATTATTGTGCCTCTACATATTGTACATGCATAAAAATCAAAGTCCTGTAAATTACACAACAGCAAATAATACACTAAATAGAAATGATAATTAAAAACGTATATTTACTTAATAATGTTCTATATTCATCTGTCTTCTCTTGTATAAAAAAGGTTTTTAGATTGATAAAAAAATTTTTTTTACTAGAATACTCTCCATTGATTCCGCTAAATATGTTAAAAAAATCTTGGTGCCGTACAACTGAAAAAGATTTTAATGAATAGTGAGATGGGATTTTGGAACTGGCATCAAGTTATATCTCCTTAATTCATAATAATTGACATTTCGTGCAGTTTTATGTGATGTGCTTCTCATGAAAAGCAACTTAAGAACTTTAAATACCTAGAGGTTGTGCAACGGAAGAATCCTTAATTCATTAAAAATAGGCCAAGAGTGATCTAGTTTAATCTTTCGTGAAATTAGCCGTACAAAGTGTTTCTGTACGATGAAAACCGGATAAAGTGTTGTGGGGTATGCTCCCACCCCTTAAGCATGGCAGAGCATAGCCCAATTTTGATCCTACTAGTGCATGGTAAAGAATCAATAGAACATTTTTAGGTGTATTAAACAAAACTCCTCCCTTAGACAAAAAAAACCATATAGCCTACTTTGTTTTTCGCTCAGGATCTTAAAGCTACTATTAAACCAAAGCCTCAACGCTTCCAAATCGGTAAGTAGCTCGTTATTAACCACATTTTTATACTTATTGCTGGATATGAAGGCTGTATTTTTAGCAATTGCAACAATCTGCTTCTTTAAAAATTACCTTTGTATAAATCGTTAATATTTTTTATATTAAATTTAAAATAATATAACTTTACCTTATAAGTTATTAACAACCTTTGAATATATAAGCTACATATTTTGTTTTGACCTTGGGACCTGTGTTTTGTTTTGAACAACAGTATTAAAAATGGGCAATGACCCAAAAAGATTTTAAATTAAATTCATATATTTCTATAAATATTGTATATGGGTAGTAAATATTTATTAATTTGAAGTTTTTAGTTAGTGAAAAAAAAACAACAGCTATATAAAATTTGAAATTAAGTGTAATATATTAGCATAAAATTAGTAAACCTCACCCCCCTCCATCGGGGGGTGAGTTGTAAAGGGTGTAACTGAATTTCTATTTATATGTCCCACAATATCTGAAAAAACACACATATACACTAGAATTGAAAGAATGCAAAACTTTTAATATATGTGCGTTGCAACATGGAGCCGAAGCAAGTCATACCTTGGTTTTGGTTGAGCGTTAGCAAACCTTTATGATCCAGTGTAATCTGAAGATTGAAATCAGCTAGTACAAACTGGAATTATTGTTTTTTGTATACTTTCTGAGAAGTAATGCCATTATTAACTATAGGGATGTTTATGAAACCCTTAAATATGTGTATGACATATTGAAAACAATCATTATTAATTATTTAATTATTATACATGACACTTTATTTTTAAGTTAATTTTATTTACCCAGAGGGATATAGTTCTAAAAAGTCATTAAACTGAATCATTAATTAGCGTGGCAGATTTTCATTACGTCTGACTGGGGACTGAATAAAAATGTGTTCTATATGTTCGCAGGTCGAGTGACGCCGCTTAAAATTCACGTGGTGTGCTGTTCACCAAGCTTGTAAGTAGTTATGCCTACTTATTTACTTAACCAAATAAATAATACTTAAATCTATAATAATTCTTTGCCATAATATATTACAAATTACCATAAATTGTACTTCTATAAGCATATAAATAATTTAAAAACTTGACAAATGTGCTTTTACAACAAATTAATATGGATAGTGAGAAGCAAGTCTTGATTATTCACTATACACTCTGAGAGGAAACCATAACGCTTGTAAGTGACGTCTTTAGCTAGGGGGCCCATGCGTAGCTTGTAAGTAGTTATGCTTAAAATAGCGAGTGTTATTTACCTAACCATAAAAATTATAGTAAATCTTTAATATTTTTTGTCATAATGCATTAGAAGTTAACACAAATTTTACTTTTGTAAGTGTATAAAGACATTAAGCTTCAAAAATTAGTTTTTACACCAAATGGATATGAATAATGAAAGACAAGTCTTGGTTGATCAATGTGGATCACTGATGTGGATCTCTGTGAGCAATCATATTGACGTCTTGTAAGTAACGTCTGAATCTATATGGTCCAACTTATAAGAGTTAAGACAATGGTGGCCATGTGGGATTTCCTGTATAAGTTTTAAATTGAAATTCCACACATAAGGCTTATAATTTTGAACTTCTTTATCTTCAGGACGTAAACATGTGATATCCATTTTGATGTATATTTATTCACTATTATATATATAGAGAGAGAGTTATTCTTTAGAAGAAACCATTTCTAAATTATGTACCCAAACTCCGCCTTTTTGTTAGAAAGTTTCGACACTTATCCAAGACGGTGGATGTAAAAAAGGTCAGAGCTGTCACCATAGCTCACAAAAGTTTCCCCCCTCCCACCGTCCTCCGGAACATAAGTCAATGCAAGCTTAGTACAAATAATAACATTATGTATCCTATGGGAAATATGAAAGTTTCAATTTCTCACTTTTGTTCTTGTCTATTAAATAGAAAACAATTCATTGAAATTCTAGTTATAGGGAATTATTATCAAGCTCAGGTTATTCTCTTGCTGGGGATCAAAAGCGAAACCTTATGCGCTGACCTGTCTAAAAAAAACAACTTTTAACAAACATTTAAATAAATTTTACTTAGATTGTAGTTACCATGTAGTAATAAAGGGTAAGAGGAATCTAAAACGTTGGTGTACAAAAATAGCTTAACACTACAGTACTGTGTACAAATTTTATAGAAAACTAAGGGTTACTTGTAAAGTTTAAGTAGGGTCAAACGAAATTCAGAGCTTATCATTTGGAGACACAAAGGAACCTCAGAGAAGCAGAGAGCAAAGGAATTTTTCAAAACACTTTGAGCATAGCTGCATTATTAAACAAGTAGATTACCCTCACCACAGTGGTACTAGTTACTTTAATCTTAATCTAGAGCTAAACAAGAAAGCACCTCATTCAAATCATGATACATTTTCACTAAAATGTTTTTATGCAAAATGTAGATTATGATGCAATAAAAATAAAATAATGATGCTATAGCAACACACTTGTATAGAAAACAGGATTTTTTTTTATTATACCATTGTTTTTATGATGTATTAGCTTATATTAAACCACGATCCTTGAAACTGAAATATAATATTTTCCTCGTGGGGTTGTACGGGTTATAAAAGAGTAATGTTAGCAATGCATGGAAAGTTTAGAACACAAATTATAATCCTTCTATCACTAATAAAAATTTTTAAATAAAAAGATGAATTTATGATAATAGTCTAAGCGCAATCGGATGGTCTGATGACTTCACAAAGCAATTTGGTTGAAACTACGTTGAAAATAACGTCACACAACCACACTTGAAATTCAACATATAGCCTAGGGGCTTCATCATATTGTAGTACTGAAATATTGTATTATTAGCGTTATTGTTATTGAGGTTTTACCAAAGGATCTGGAAACTGTGGACAATTGACAACCTATATGAGTTCCCTAGAAAACCCAAATTTTTTATATTTAACTAAAACTTAAAATTTACTTCACTATACACTATCCGTTGCTAATTTGTAAAAACCAAATTAGGTGTAAGTCGCAAATTGTGAATATAAAAGTATTTGTATATTTCCATAATATTTTCAGATCTTTTAATATACCTCCAAACATTTTTAATAATATAAACGATCAATTATCTGCGTTGACATTATACTACATTATTATGTCTATTCCAAATAACATACGTTTATTACAATGTTTCTGGCTGACAATTAGAGAGAAATGTTTAATTGGAAAGACTAGAAAAAAATGCAGATTTGTCTGTCCATCCACATGATATCTTTTTGCAGGACGCTTATTTTCAATATAGGTAACGTATGTTTTGATGATGGTGCATGTAACTCTATGGGGTTTAGCTGAGCATAAGCGAAAATGTAACATTTTTCTGAAGATTAATCATGACGTAAAATGAGATTATCACAAAAAATATATTTTTAAGAAAAAGTTAATAGTACTGTATGACATTAAAATGTGACACGGTAATATGTATTCTAATCATCTGCAAAATATCCAAAGTATATTTCTAAATAGCCAACAATGAGGACCTAAAAAGGTGCACCCATTATTGGGTAATGTACTTACTGGAATTATTGTAAGTGAAATTGAAGAGCATTATTGAGTAGACCAGGCATGATTCCTTTGATTATTGAGTAGACAGGAATGATTTCATTGATTATTTGAGTAGACAGGAATGATTTCATTGATTATTGAGTAGACAGGCATGATTTCTTTGATTATTGAGTAGACAGGCATGATTCCTTTGATTATTGAGTAGACAGGCATGATTCATTTGATTATTGAGTAGACAGACAGGCATGATTCCTTTGATTATTGAGTAGACAGGCATGAGTCCTTTGATTATTGAGTAGACAGGCATGATTCCTTTGATTATTGAGAAGACAGGCATGATTCCTTTGATTATTGAGAAGACAGGCATGATTCCTTTGATTATTGAGTAAGACAGGCATGATTCCTTTTGATTATTGAGTAGACAGGCATGATTTCTTTGATGTATGTTTAGGAGTTGAAATGTAATTTCTGCTCTATAAAAATATGTACTTGGTATTGTTATAATGAAATGAGCCATACAAGTTTTATAAATATTGTCTCAATTAGTTTGGAAAGTTCTACGCAAAAGACGATAAAAAATGTTTTGCTAATACACATTAAAAAATAATAATATTATTATTAAAAAATGATTTTATATATTGGAAAATGCATAAAACACTAGTTATATAGGAAATTAAAATAATAGTACAATCAAAAAAGCTATTAGCTGAATTAACGAATTACTATTTAAATATAGCAAAGCATAAAAATACATTAGATTATAATAAAACATTATATATATTATTACAGGAATAAAACGAGCAATCTATATACTATATATATATATATATATGATATATATTTATATATATATATTCATAGATTTGCGCATGGTTACTAACTATTAATTTGCATAGTTAATTCCTAAAAATATATTTTAAAACACTCATTTTAGATTCTAAGACTTTAATTTATTAGGAGCTTAAAATATTTTAACATTGCACATTTACAAGAATAATTCACTCTCTGTTGTCATGAGTAAGAAAATAAGAATAAGTAGTTAGAAATGAGTTAAACATAGTCTATATATTTACTACTAAATAAAAACAAATATTGAAATTATGAGTTATCGCACAACAATATTTATGTAAATTAAGATATTCTAACAAGTAAACAAGTGATTCCAAATAAAAGTTATTATATCTGTGGCTAACTAATTAATACATAATAGTAATATTTATTATACACTTTTAGAAATATTAAATTTTTCTGTAATAGTTACACAGATACAAAAATTATTTGTATTTTATACTATTGAAGTATTATAGTATAAATAAAGTAATAATATCTTATATATATGCTTAATGATTTATGAATGTACAAATTCGAATTGATTTGTAAAACGCACAGAACAAATTATCAATTTCATGTAAAGTAGTAAAGTTAGTTTTAGGGAACGTTCGTCTTTAGTGGGCAGTGAAGGAGATAAAATGATAAAATCACATATTTAGAGCGGCTATATATTTATTTGTCCCCTGTATAATGTAAACAATTTTTAGTTTATCAGTTGTGAATGTATAAAGTTTTTTTCGGTTTTAATAAGATTCTCTTACATTTACATTACATTTATGATATTACACTTTTAATACTTAATTCTTCAATTTAAAAAACTGTGATTAGAAAAAACCGCAGCAGTTTCGTATCACAACAAGGAAAAACTCCAGAAACTGATTACTTTATTACAGGTTAGAAGCAAATAATACAGTTTAATGAGTTTTATACTTTTAGTTTAACAATAAAGTTTTTCGAGTGTGTTACAAACATATATGTAATCTTCATATGTAAGTAATTAGTTTTCAAAAATGTGAGTAGCATCAGATCTTCATATTTAATTTCAGATATAGCTTATCTCAAAAATATCATCAATAAAGAAAAGGAAAGCAAATGCTGAGGCTAGAAAGTCTTACAAATCAACGTTAACGACAATCTGCCTTTGGCTGTTTCTGTTCCAGCCCCATAACCTTGACACTCTTTCTCAGCTTCGTTTACCTCTTTCTGGATCTACTTCTCAATTGGATCAATTGTTAGAATTGCGCGTTCAAAATATTTTTTACTGTTTAGTGTAAAAGTTGAATATAAAAATTTTATTTTACATACCTTGTTTTTATCTAAACTCCGTATCTCTATTATGTTGCAAGTGGATTATTACTTGTTTGGAATCATGACACTAAAATCATACCATTACCTTATTGGAGGCACTAATTAAAAGAAATATCCATACTTTATTCCACTACTTAAGAACATTAGATTTGCATATATCATGTATTAGTTAAATAAAAAATTACTAAAAAATCAATCATGGGATCTCGAGAGGAGATAGCCTTAACCATCCTGGATACACTGTCTCAGAGCAATTATAATTTTAGGACCTAAGGCAAAGATTATATGATATGACCTAAGAATAACATTTTAAGTTCTTTATGACGATAGCTAATTTTTTGCATACGAAGGCAGCTGTCAGCTTGTGAAATAATAACATATCCTTAAAGGTAATGAATAGAAATGTTTTTCTTATTTTATTATGATACCTTTCTTTTTATATTGTACACACTGGCGTAGCTAAAGTTTAACTTCTTTTGTAGCTAAATTGATTTCGTCACGAAAAATTTAGTGTGTTTACTCATATAATACAAAATTAGATCAAGTCACGCAGGACTTAAGCTCATACTCACTATCACACCGAAATATAATCCCCCCCAAGTATATGATTTCGGTGGACACGGTCTGTGACCTGATGTTGGAGGGCCAGGACTACTGGTGCTGCTGGTCCAGCTTTGCCCAGGGTATACTCCGCGCCATAAAGACTGATCTGGACCGGAACGCGGGACAGATCCAAGATCCGAACAGCTAGATAGGTGCGAGCCCTGAGGGCGCAAGTTTAAAATTAGGCCTAGTGCGAAGGTTAAAGCGATAAGTGATTTCCAGGCTAGAATCCTAAGAGTAGAGGAAGTTTTTGGTGTGTATTGTACGTAACTAGGAGTCCCATACTACAGGCTGGCCACCTGTGTGCGTAAAAGCTTTTCCTGCCCCTATTTCATTAATACAAATTAAATAATAATTTATTTACATTGTAACACATTTAAAAGTAAAATCTGTAGACAAAGTATCAAAAACAACAGACATATGAAAACTATAGTTTAGTTATGAATACTTTTATTCTTGTTATTGATAAACTAGTTGTCGCTTTTCTTGCTCAGTGGAAATCATTCCTAGAAATCACGTATTTTGTTCACATGCACATACAGTGGGTGTCTGTAAACTTGTATGACCGATCTTTACGTATAGTTCTACCTGTGTAAAAATGTTAAATTTTTTATCAGATCAAGTTATTGGTATAAATCCAGATAATTTTAAATAATCAATAAATATTCTCATATATGCACAAAATAACCTTAAAAAGGGATAATTTAAAATCTTGATTAGTGTAGCCTGACATAAAGCGAACTAACCTATTTACTTGAATATAACTTGACGCTTTTATTTCCATATAGGTAACTCCAATGGCATTTGACTGAGTTTTTATAATACTTTAAAATAGACCTCATGCGTTAGCCATAATGGCAGCTAGAAAATAATTTAATAAATAAATGTTTTAATAACCCGAGTACTATCTTATGAAAATTTCTGTGTGCAATTGCTATTAATAGAGTAAAAAATGAACTACAATTAATTATAATTAAATAACATACTATAACTATTACAATAATGAGTGTGACTATAGTATCTGGGAAAATAATTATTTATATCTAGCTGTGTATTTTAAAGATATCTTGAGGCAAATATTTGTTATATTTACTTAAGAATAAATACATTGGGAAAAGTTGCAAGAAACTACGTTTAAGTATAAGATAATTTGTATATATTGTGGTCATATTACTTCATATGACTTTGTTAAGCGTTATTAAACATTTTTAATAGTATGGTTATTGGTTTTTACTTGTAATAGCTAAAGTAAAATAGTAAGATAAAAATAGTTTAATAAAATCATCTGATATTTTAGTAAATGACGTAATAACACAAGTACCGTAATAACATGAGTTAACAGTTACAAAAAGATATTTTATTGTAGAGCTAAAGCACAAGAGCTGATAGCGTTCAAGTCAATGGACCTTCCAACATTCCTTGACATCTTCAATATCCTGACGCTATTGAGTAGTTGAGCCCTTATGACGTCATGGGCTGACTTTAGACACTTTGGTATGTGATATGATGTTCAATTCTTCACGCTGTATATAGGACTGAAATATGTATTAAAGCTCTGAAAAAATATTAAGTACCAGATTTGTGTAAAAAAATTGTATTATACTAAATGACATTCGTGTGTGTGACAAGTATATGTCCTTCAGATTTGGTTTATTCAATATATCCATACAAATGTAAAACCTTAAGAACGATAAAGCGATCCATTACAACGGATACCCCATTTTAAAAAATTGTTTACGACTCCCTTTTAAAATCTGTAACTCCCTTTAATTAAAAAAGTATTTTTTTAATATTTTACACCTACTTTTCATTATTAATAATTTTTTTAATTTTGGAAGAAACTTAGTTAACCAAGAAAAAAAAAAACAATGCGTGCGACTGTCATTTCATTATTTTAAATTTAATAACCATTGCTGCAGTATCTTACTTTTAACAAGGATTGGATACAATGATTTTGTCTTTTACTAACGTTTATTTATTCGAGTAAATTATGACATTAATACTGCATCAAAATAAACCGTAAATGGATTTGATTTGGGTGGCAGATATACGTAAAAACTATAACGTGCAATTTATTATACTTACTAAATAATATATAACTTACTGCTTCATTGAATTAGCAATAGGTAAAGCTCAATAGATTCTAAATTGAAGTGTCAGCATGGTTAATAATTTATTGTAATTCCAGCGCACTACTTGGTTCGTCCTGATGTAATAAAATGAATAGGTCCTTTGCTAGGTAAAACAACCCAACTCATAGTGTATTATAATATCCTAGAAGAAACTGTTCTGTTCATTATAAATATACCATTTAAACTAATTATGTATAACATTTGACCTTACTACCTTTATCATTCACCTTGAAATAAATCAACGTAGAAATAGCTTTTAATAGAAATTTGCTGAAGAAACGTTAAACGATTAATTGAATTTCTTTAATAAATAAATTTAATTATAAATTTCAAACGATGAATATCATTTCATACAGGCGAGAAATTATGAAACAACACACGACGCTCTGTTTAAAAGATACTACACTAGAGTTAATTTCCTTATTTCAATTATCCTACACACACATAAATTATTAATTGTTTAACTAATTGAAACATAAAAATGAAGAACTTAATTTGAGAAATACAAGATTTACTGTACTCTAGTAAAATTAGATAGGACAATTAGAATAATCAAAGGATAATATTGAAAATATAACCATATTTATTGCTTTAATATAATCATTTTAATAATTATAACTTTATTAATTTAGAAGCTAATGGTCATTCTAAAAGATTAATTGTAAAAAAACTGTAGAATTCATACTTATTAAAATGTATATATAACATATAACACATCTTATTATATCAAAGAATTTATCGTCCATTTTTTAAATATAAGAGAAATATATTTAAATTTATAAAATTCCATTTTATAATTTGTAAACGTACTTTATCAAGATCGATTTACTCATTACTAATCAGAGATAATATCAACATAATGAAATTCAATCACAGCCCGTTTAAAGAAGTTACTTCTTCCGGTCAGTCTCGTGACTGCCTTTCCATTTGTCTCTTTTGAATACAGGAAAATGTGTTGTTAATTTTTAGTAATAAATGTTATGACCAGAATCGATACGTTACTGAAAAATTTTGCAAAAACTATAAACAGGGGGACGTAATAAAGGGAATTAAATTGTCTGAAATGACCGAAAAACACTTCATTAATGTAATTAACCTATTAACTTGTAAATTTACCGACAGTTTATCAAATAGCAGGAATTTTTCTATTCGACCTTGTTGTGTATATAATATGTAACAGAGAATAACATTTATACAGGAATTCATCAGTGTTTGTAAAATGTGACCATTATTGAGGCAATTATTAATAACATTTTAACTTTAGGTAACTCAGTTACGAAGAAACACTCTTCTTCTCACTCTTTACGACACTGTACCATAAAAAACACAAGTACAGAATGGGAAACCTGAAATTAAGTCAGTCAAAAACACTGGCAGACATTGGAGAGAAGGCAATTAGCGGAAAGTGGAACGTTGGGGTGAACGGCTTGATAAATAATGCCAGGTGCGAGCATGAGCCCTTGTGGGGTACCCACTTGACTGAGCATATTGCTTTGTAGTCTAGAGCTACAATATAACAAGAATTAATTTTAAGATTAACTAGTTAAATTAGGTATACGTATGTTTTTATTAACTTTAATGAGATCTTTATTTTACAAAAACACTATGATTCATTTATATTTTTTTAACGAGCGATTTTATATAACGTATAAGGAGAGTTAAAAAGAATTTTATTCTTAGAAATTATAATTAAATATATATTTTAAAAATATTATATGCTCTTTTCCCAGTGTACAGCAAAAGATTGAAATCATATAAGCTGAATCGTAGTCAACGTTAATTACGCCGGTTTTCTTAAGATATCTTTATGCATTTTAGCAGGGCGTTATTAACCAAACGAGCCTTTGTCTGACTATAGAAATCAATGTATAAATATATTCCCCTTTTTCCATAATGACTAAAGCTTTTAAGCAATAATCCTACAAATAATATTTCATTGTATATAAGGGGTTTTAATGCATGCACTATACAATTTATACATTCTTCCTAATTAATATACGGGGGAAAATTGTATATACAAGCTCCGTGAAAAATAAAAATTACATTTAGTATAGTATCAAGTCTGAAATTTTAAACTGTATTTAAAATATACACTTTTACATAAATACAATTTACATTAATAATTGTTTTTTTTATGCAATAAGGTATTGTATCTAATCGAAAATAGAAAGTATTAAACTACGCCAATGGCATAACACTTTAAGAGTCCTTTTATTCAGAAATATATCTCTAATTACAGCTTGTTTAGTCAAAACATGACAGGAGTAGTGGTGAAAACATAAAGTGGATCCATTAAATATTTCATTATCAATCCCTCCTTCACAAACTCAACCGCTACAACAGTTTATATGATTATTGACTATATAGCGGTTCTTATTAAGAGGATGAATGAGTAGCCCGCCGGAAAAGTTCGTTTATGAGGTTAAAGGAAATGTTTTAAAAATCGTAATATTTTCATGAATTGCGCCTTGCATGTCATTTTCTACGAGACTAAGAAAACTTATACGTAAGATATTTTAGAAGGTTACGCATTTAAGAAAGTTTAAATAAAAAATTGTAAATAAATTGATTCTTGATTTGTAAAATTATATTGGTAGTTATGGGATTGGACCACGTGAGTTGGTGGATTTTTATAATAAATTCTAAAATACACCTAGAATACATAGAATTTAATGCATTTAATGTTTATCATTATCAACATTTATGTATTATATGAACTTTAAGGAAATCATAATATTCAAATATACATGCCCCGCCCAATAACCATAACCCAGATATCTCACTTACCAGCCGTGTATCTCATTACACTAAAGAGTTTTATTTTTTGGAAATCAGTCTACTATTGGATATAACTATAATTACTATATATTTAATATGCGGCTAAGAGACATACTTTATTCAGGTGCAAATTTAGGACGAAGTAGTTAAAATCGTTAATTTAATATAATAAACAATTGAATAATTTGTTTTTTATTGGGATTAATTAGTTCAAAACTTAAAAAATCCGATTTTCTCTCGCGTGCCATCATAGCATTTTATACCCCTACAAACACACGGAAAAGTTTTTGAAATATGTTAGTACGCAATACTAAGCTAAGAAATGTCTAATAAATAACGCTAATAATAGTAATGTCATATGTTTTATTATATAAAACGTAATACAGTTGCTTATACTAATTGTAATTATTAGCTGTTATAATTATTTTAAATATGTGGTATTTTCGCATTACTAAAATATTTGGTGTACTAAAATAATTTTGTGTTGAATTTATTTAATTTTTCTCCAGTTCTTCCTTTACCAGTTCGTCAACACAGAGCTATCATTAGGTTTTAAGCTTTACTAAACACGTTATATGTATGTTTAACAATTTTTATAAATGTAAAATACTTACTTAAAAATGTCACAAACAAGTGTATAAGTCAAGTGTGATGTAACTTAAAAGATCATTACAATACGTAAAACATTGCAATGTAATCCACTTTTGATTATTCCTAAAATTACTAGATAGAACTATTGCAATATGACGAACAAAATAGGGTAGATAAAGATAATCCTTTTAAGCTAAAAACGCCAACATTGAGTCCGGTAAGGACCTGTCTGCCACACCTAAGTTGACCCCTCCCCTCCCCCACCCACACACTGCTATGTGTTGTCATTGGAGTGACGATATTTCCCACTGAGAGCCACTCGACTGAAGGGCCAAGGAGAACTCCGTGCTTCACTTCACTTCCTGCCTTCAAAATCTGTGCTTTAACTCTGGTAAGTTAATACGTTGAAGTTTTTTTTTTTATTTCTTAGTCCTTTACGAAAGCGACTATCTATAATAAAAGAATATAATCGACGTGAAAAATTTATCACAACATCCGGAGCACTCATTATTGACCAAAGAGGGGTACTTTTTATTTTTGTAAAATTTAAATACTTTGTAAGGGAAAGGATTTCTACTGATTTACCAAGCAACAACGATATAATAGTTTTTTGTGATTTAAATTTAAAATAGTAAAAATTATAATGTTACCTAGTCACTTGTAACCGAAATAATAAAAAATCTCTTCGATTTTTCTACATAATGGCGTATCCTAAGACTTGAAAGAATGTAAACTGAACGATTTACCACACAGAGGGGATAAAACATTATAAATAAATCTTGATCTCAAAATCAATTCCTAGTTTTTCCTACACAAGGACAGGGCCTAAGTAATAAGTCTTGTAAGACGCGAATATAGGAGAAGTACCACTCCTAAATCAGAGTGTCCTTTGATGCTTTGACATCAATAAACAATAACTAAAATCTTCTTCGGACAATTAAGAACACACATTTACTTGCTAGTACCTAATTCTTCACTTACAAGAATGTAATAAGTCTATTCTGTAATACTAGTTTATAAAACATGCGTTACATATTTTAATGTACAATGTACAAGAATAAACGTGTAACATTCCTTAATAAATTATTTTGTAAAATGTATATAGCCTAACTTATTATTTTTTTCCATTTCTAATTTTTTCTTCTCAGGAGAGAAAACAGATTTAGTTTCTCCAAGAGGAGTAATTTTTCTGGCTGAATTTAAACCATCCAGCAGAACTTACACTTGTTGCAGATAATAAATTCAATCTGTCCCTTCGACCCCGGGCAACCCGACAGAGCGGCACACATCATAACCATAAATGTCGACATTATGGGGTAATAAATGACTGGTCGACTGAAATTATCTGGTTTCATAGTGCAGTTTCATAATTTTAAGTCTAGATAAATAAATAATAAAGAGAAGTTGTACCGAAGAGAACAGTTAATGCGAATTAATAATGTAAATCTGCTGTGTTTGCTGGTCATTAGAATCAACCCCAATAAAGGAATTATTTACAGTAGAATGGATAGCATTCCCTGTTATGTTCAAAGAACTATTTATCCAACCCTGTTTTCCTTATTCGGGTGTTCCATTGTGTCCTCAGTGAGATGTGTAGTTAACCAGACACAATGTGCCTGAGGCAAGGATAGAGATTAGTTTACGGCAGCCGACAGTGTAGTGATCATAACATCATTCGACAATCAGTTAATGATCGTATTGAATTATGTCTCGGTTAACTAGTGTAACAACCAAAATTAACGTCTATTGTTAACTACTCCATTGAAATACTACAAGATATAGCTACTTTTATTTAAGTAATATCGTTTATCCATGATTTGGAATTTGATAAATCGCTGTAACCATAGAAATATAAATTGGGTATTACTCCGCTATAATTTTTTTATAGACTATCGTGCTATTGAATAGCCGTTATATTTAATAAGATATCCGAAAATTAGTAAAGATTTCCAAAGTGTTTGCAGTGGTCTTGAAAGAAAAACATATATTATTTCCGTTGTTCAATACAGTAAAGTGCTTATAGAAATAAATAAAATAAAAAAATAAATAAGGAACCTACCTGAAACTGCTCTTGATAACTATGCTTTTATTAAGGTCATTTGTGAAACAATTTCAATGCTTTTGTATTTAAACATTAATATGTAAGTACCTCAGAATGTTTTGTTACTTTACGATTGCATAGGAAGGTTTTAAAGTTCTTAGAAACAGCAATCAACCTCACAAGCGCTAAGGGTTTCACGAACAGCTTGACATTTTCGTTTATTTAAAAGAACATAATATAAATGAAAGCTTTCTTAACCATTTGGATTCTTAGAAATTATTGACTTGTAATATGGCCGGGAACCGTCTAAGTGCTTTCAATGTCATTGGTCCAAAACTGCCAGATAATGGAGGCTCCTGGGAGTCAGTAAACTATAAATTGGAAGGTTTTGCAAACAGGGAACTTTTAGTAAAGTCAGGAAGTAAGATTCGGAGTTTATCCCCCACCGGAAAAAGAGGTGCTATAGCCAATTTTTATTTTTAAAATTTTAGCGAAAATTTTTAAACAAGCTGTCACTTGAAAAACTACATATTTTATACAATTTACTTATAATTTATTTGTGACATTATTGTTATTGAGCCATATAAAAATTGAAACTTAATGTTTTTAACACATTCCGAAAATAAAAAGAATAGAAGACAATAAAATTAGAACACATACTTATAAGAGACATATCTACTTTATTTATGTAATATCGTTTATCTATGATTATAAAACTTTCATTATTATTTATAACGTATAAGTGCTGAATAATATACACTTAAACTGGGAATTAAACTTCAATACGAAATATAAAACTCTCTAAAAATCTAATCACAATTCCAGTGAAATGTATTAAGTCAGTGATCGCTATAGATACGAGTAAGTCAGAGTTTAAATTGAAGTAAACTGGATTTCCAATCGGTTTACAAAGTAAACAGTCTGGGGAGAGACTTATTGAGAGTAAGTCTGAAACTTCCACGCCTGCGAATCTTAAGACTTGGTACCCTTAGGGAGCTTGACGTTTTCAATCGAAGTGAAAAGTAAATCAACCCATTAAAAATAATCACTACCCCTCAGTCATTTTTCTCTAAATACGGACAAAAGAATTTAGAACATGCAATCTAAACAAACTTTACCTATTTAATTTATTGTACTAATGTGTCTTCGTGACTATCTATGTTTGAACATAACAGTATATCATAAGAAAAAATTTTTTTTATTTAATTATGAATCAGGGGTATAACTTAATAACTCAAATTGAATGTATTATAGTAGAATATATAATACGATACATTAATCCAATAATAAAAATATTTATATCAGTAGCTTATATTTAAAAATACAAATCCAATCACGATCTAATGATTCTGATGATAAGTGTGTGAAACTAAAAACTCAAACTTACAAATACCTTTTTATATTTTTATTGTTCTTATTATATTATTTTCTTTCCTTACATGAATATGAAAACATAGTGAAATAATTTTTAATATTAATTATATAATTTTCATAATATTTAGAATAATTTTAAACAAACAGTAATTGTTAGTAAATGCAATCTAACAACAAGTTTACTTTTAAAACATAAATCAGGTTCCCATTGTAAGTGTTTATAGATAATATGATCTCCCTCTAGAACACGCAAAATTTAAAAAGGGCGAGATACGCGAGAAGTGAGATTCCATAAGAAAGATGAATAAAGTCTTCATGAAAAAGTCTTCCTAAAAGGATAAATATTTAACAAAATAAAAAACATTTTTGTATTGATTTTTTATGTATTTATTATTCGATTTGAAATTTATGGTTAATGATAAACGTATTTTAGTATAACAAACTTGTATTAGTAATTATACCAATCACTTTTTATAATGTATTTATAATTCTACTCTTGGTTCCAGTACATCTGTACAGCGTATTTAAGTTAGTAATATAATAAGAACCCCCCCTGTTTACATAAAATCAAAATTTCCTCATCACATATGAACTAGATAACCTTTATTTCCGATTATTTAAAAAAGCCCAAACCGCATTGTACACAATCCCCCTAAAATTGTTCTCATGGTTGCACGGATTTCTAGCTCTAAATAGAACCATTTAAAAAAGCCTTTGTTACAATAAGTGTTTTCTTCCATATACCCTATTTAAATATTTTGTTATCCTAAAAATGGATTCTAGTTTGCACCAAAACCAGATTTAACAAAAAATTTGAGTATTTAATCGTAATTGCGTGTAAAAAACATACATTGTGTGAAAATAAACTAAACTACAGGGTATTTAGTTTCTATAAATAAATTCTTCAAATAAGCCCGTGATTACATTTTCAAAGAACGAGCCATCCGTGTTCCAATGGCAACCGCCTTTTATTTGTAGATAGAAGATATTAAAAAATTTAAAACAGTTTACTGACAAAAATGAAGTGTACCCCATAATAATAAATACGAGATATATGTATGGGTTTAGATTCAGTAGTATTCTGTGAAAAGGAATTGTTAAACAATTGTCTACAAAATTATTACGGTGGAATGGTTGTGCACTGAAATATAACCCCAAACTGAACAAAAACATGGGGTTTTTGAAATTGTTAATGGGCTTTTTATAGTTTTGAAATAAAATTAACAGAGTTCCTTTATTTATAATGTGGGTGTTGTTAAACAAATGGTGTAGCTGGATTGCATAATAGTTGCAATTTAATCTTCTGAAACTCAACTGGTCGTAATTATGAATTCAATAAGTAAATTTTGGTGAATGAAAATCTACAGAAAATATTTGAATTTGTATTATTAAGTCCAGACCATAACAGTTCGTGCTTATATTTTTATTACCACTATAGGACACGAACAAGGAAAATTGAGAAACCTGATATTTTCAGACTCAACTTCCCATCTCAATAGTTTCATCATTCAATAATCGGTCTGTTCGTAATCAAGTATATACGCCAACCAACGAAATACCATCAGTAAATACAATGGCCCACTTCGAATGAACAACAACGACCTTCATTAGTGACGTCATCAACTAGTGAAGCTGACCAATCGTGTGCGTTATCTTAATTAAGGTCATGTTGCTCTTGTCGCAGAACGTCCAAGTAATGTCGAAACATGCCCATTTAATTTATATACCATGCACCTACCAATCTTTCATTTCCATAAATATCAACATATACTCATTTTATTTCCTGAATGAAAAAATGCTATAAATTATTTTGGAAATATTGGAATGCGTGAGTATTTACTTAGGATGTCCCAATTAATAAACAACCTTTAATCAACTTAATAATTAACAAATAAACACGACATGTAAGGATACACTACTGTCAAGAGGTCGGAAGCTTTTAAAACTAACGCCTTCTTCCACTGAGGAATAAACCACTGCAGTAACCAAGTAACACTTATTTCATTGCAGTAATGATTATAGAAATAACCAACCAACTGTCACTTTTAAATTATTGCAAAAAGTACAGTAATCCCCCCCCCTACTCAAGAGCTAATGAACATTATAAAAATAAATTCGGCTTAGTGTGTTCATAGCAATTAAAATATGTTAAGTCTGTAAATGGCTAAACAATAATTATCAACAACACGACATGTAAAAAAAAAAAATTTTTTTTTTTTTTATTTACTATATCGTGCTTTACTACTCGCATATTACGATAGAAAATTACTAAATGATTTAGTAACAAGTACAGATTTGTGTGTAGGAAATGATTAAGGTGAGCAAAGCTGTGAGTGTGAAACCAAACAATGATAAGGATCTGCATATCTCAATAAGATATTTATATCTGTCACCAATATGGCCCACTCAAAAACATTCACAGACTATTAAACCCCCCCAACTTGTAAAAATGTATGACTAGGCACAGTACACAGTATCTGACATTATGCAACGATGCAACCTTGCGGTATAAATTTTAGTTGTGTTAATTATTTAGTCTACTAATTATTATAATAATAATTTAGAACTAGGGGTTGAATAAATGAAAACCGGTGAAGCGGACATGTCCTAAAAACATACATGTATTTATGACAATTTTGAAATTTCATGCTTTTCCTAAAAAACACATAATCTATTATTTCCAAAAAAAAAATAGTTTTTTCTATTTCAAATATGAAATTAAAAATATTATAGAGACGCGTCAAATTATAGATATATCATATTCTTTAAAAGGATAATGCACGTATTATTTATTTTATTTTTGACGAAACTGAAACTTGTATTCCTATAAATATAGACGTAATATCGTAAATTTTTAATCACTTCTTTAATTATGGTTGTGATAGCTTACATTAAATCATAAAAATCATTTTAAATTAATATAAGCAAAATCTCATCAGAAGTTATTTACTAGATATTAAACTATTATTCTTAATATATGCTCTAAGGTTACAACAGCATCAATCTTATGACGGCAGAACTTTAATTAAAGAAGCTCTTCAGTAAAAATTTACTTGGTGTTTGTTCGTGGACTTTTCATGAATATTTATTAATTTAAGTGTATAAGAAAGAATTTCAGTTTAATCTTAGCATAATAATAATAATACTATATTAATTATTATAATTAATTCTAGTTTTTAAAGTTCATCTAACCTCATATTTATTATGGTTTTTACATATTTCTTAAAAAAATGTTATTAAATTTGTAAATGGAATTACTAATTTAAAAGTAAAAACATAAGCAATGTTTTTGTGTTAATTGAAAAGCTTTTGTAATATATCTTCTGTTAATATGGCCCTGAACTGAAAATGTACTATTATTGTCATATGCATTCATGCTAACAGTAAAAAAGTAGAAATAACAGTACCAAAGATTCGACTTTAATAAGGCATCTTCTGGCGACAATAGGATGAAGAAAGAAAGAATATCAATCCAGAGTCGTCATGGTTTAAGTTTTTAGTTCCAGTTACAAAAACACAATAAATAAACACAAAGAAACTGATCGCAGAACATTTTGATAGGCTTATCACAAAACAAATATTAATGTATCATATTACGGTCGGTAGAATAAATGATTAAGATATAGGAATCAGCACATTTTTCAAAAGGATTAGTTTAGATATTATTTTATACGTTAAATGACTTTTGTTTGTTTATTTTAACAATATATAGGAAGGTTATTGTAGTTGTTTGTTGTACTTTGGCATATACGTTTTGTTATATCCTCTTCATAAGGTGAATGGAATTGGTGCGTCATAGTAAAGACTGGAATGTAATAGCGATCCGTTAGTTAATAATATATAATTTATGGGACACACAAGTAATGTGTAAAATGTAGTTTTCGCAAACAAACACACGCGCTCGCTCGACGAGCGCGCAAGACACAAACACCAGTGTAAGAGAGTGAGTAAGGGTGGGAAGGAGTGAGAGAGAGAGGAAGGAGTGAGAGTGAGAGTGAGGGGGAGTGGGAGAGAGAGAGGGAGGAGAGGGCGAGAGAGAGAATTTGTTATTTGACAATTTCTTATTTAACCTGACGTGGCTAGAGGTCAAAGGTACACTCTTTCGCAAGGACAGGGGCCCCAAAACATTTTACAATTTAATTATTCATTACAGTCGTTGTGGCAAAAACATACACATTTGGCGTTACGTATACAAAAGCAATTTTCCATTTTAAACATGACAGAGAGTAGAGGGGAAAGAGAGAGAGGGTGAGAGGAGGGTTGTTGGGGGGTGGGTGGAATGGTGAGGGGGGAGGGAGAGAGGAGAAGAGTGATAGAGGGGAAAAAGGAGAGAGGGAGAAGTAGTGGTAGAGGGAGATTGAGAGTGAGAGAGCATTATATGTATGTGTGTAAAAAGGTTATAAGATCGTATGGCCAATCTTCTTTTGTTTAAATTATGCTAAGAAGTTTTTTATTAAATTGCAAGTATATTTTATTTGGAATTTTTAAGCGGGACTTCCCACTTCGCCACATCTGCCGCTCAAAAACAAGTCACCATGACGGTATTAATAGTGACGTGGGAAGTTAATAGTATTAATATATCACTATTCCTAACAGTTATATTAGTTTTGGTTTAATCCTTATAGGACAAAATGTTTATGGTTAAAGGGTTGGACCAGCCCTCAGTTTTCCCCTCTTACAGCGGATATACTTACGATCAAATCAAAACGCAATAATGAATATTATTTTTATATTATAACACTAATAATAAATTCTGTTACGTAATTACACTCTATTTCCACATAGGTATTTTTAAAAACATAATGACGAAAATGTAATAGTAAAACGTAAATCAGCAAAGAAGGAATGCAGCAGCAGCTTGTAGTATTACAATTTTGTGGTTTCCAACCTGGAACATAATCAGTCTTACAGCTGTGGCGTGTTGGAGGTCTCTCTAAATGGGGAGTTATCGGTTATCTGTTACTAGTAGAAGAGTCTCATCTTGGTTCTTAGTTGATAATAATTGTTATATCCATAGACAACCATAACTTTCTTCAAGTTCCGTAATACACTTGTCCAGCACCTTTCTATATCTATAGAAACGAAATACCTTATCAATTGTTTTAAAAAAAAGGACATGGATTTTTATGTTAAAAAGGTTACAAAATATTCAAGCACTAAGTTGAAATCCAGGGCTATAATTACTATAGAGTTATTAGTTGCCAGGGCACAAAGGGTAAACATGGCATCGTAAAAATAGAGTCTTTATAATACGAATGCTATGAAGACATAAAAAAATTTACGTTTGTTACATTGAAAATCGAGGTAGTCTTTAGCACATAAATCATCGTGTCCTTACTATATACGAATAAATATATAAACCATAACTAACAATCAAATATAATTAAATTGTATTTTGCATTACATAACAGATATCTACAACATATTATTATTATTTTTTTTAGATCACTGTACTGGTTTCAGGAGCTTAATTAAATGGGCACCTTGCAATATATATTCCCCTCAAGAGCCTTTTCCTTTCTCTGTCTGCTATAGTTAAATTTAAAAAGGAGATTTTGTTATACAATATGATTGTAAAAACAATAATAAATAATCACATTAGTGGATTTTTTATATAAAATTAATTAAAATGATATAGCTCTAATATTAATATTAACCAGTCTAGATCTTAATAATTAAATATATATATATATATATATATATATATATAAAATATATATATATAGTATATATATGTATATAAGAACAAATACACATGTAAATGCAGCGTAGACTACATTGCATAAATAATAGACTATACTAACTAAATGTAGCACGTTTAAAAATTATAAATGCAAAGTGTTTAGTTACACACAGACAAGGCAGACGTAATACTGCAAAGTCTACTTTTCTAATAAATATATCATAAACCTACATAGTTTAAATATAAAAAATCATTAAAACATGTGTATAATGGCCATTTGTGAATTTAATCATAACATGTACAGTGAGTATTTTATTCAAAATATTCGAAATACACTTTAAAAATACTTATATCAAACTGTATTATAATACTACACTTATTATACAACATTTTTTGGTAATAAACTTTACCAAAGACGTATAAAAAATCTAGGATATTCAGATATATACTCGTATATGATTTGATCATTTGGAGATGGCCTGGTCGTTTGAAGAATATAAATTGCGTTTTATATTATAGAAAACATTGATGAAAGTGATATAATCGGAGAGCGAATACATAATTTTCAAAGAAACTCAGATTATAACTTGTATTATACATTATCGTGTAAACATAATAACAAATCGTATTCTAAAGACAAAGTTTTGCAATAGCAACTTCATCAAATTCTGTTACGTGATAATCTGACATGTTTTAACTAATATTTACTTGTAATTAAAAAATCATATTTTTAATAATTAAGATCCTGGACGTCGTCGAGAACCAGTATGCATCTTGTGCATGAATTTTGTACTTAACATACAATTACAGCATTTTATGGTTAACCCGTATCAGTTTTAAAGAAACTACATGAGAAACCACATCAGAATATTTACCATTAATTTCCACAATAAAACCACTTAACAATATTATTGTAAACTGGGAAGGCACAGCAGCAGTTTATATGGATTTAAAAATTTTTCTCCGAATAATTAAATAGGGAGTTGATACCAGACATTTAAATAGCCACTTATCAGTACGCCACCACTGTTTCCCCCTATTTTAAAACAGTGGTTCCAGTCTGACATTTAATAAAAAAATGCTGGAACTGGAAGTTCCATTTCCTGTGGTAAAAATTAATTAATGGAAATGTTCTTTTTATTCTACAAATTACGGTTAACTGTCAATCTATTAGCAATGCAGTAACTAAAATCATTCTTTAATAACAATTTAATCTATTATAAACTGAAACATTTGAAACAAACAGGTCAACCTTAAAAGAACAAAATATCTAAAATACACGATTATACACATTAGTCACATACAGTCTTATGCACTGTTTTGTGTTGGTTTAAGATAATATAGTTACATAAAAATTATCATTTTCTATATCTCAATGTATCTGGGTATAATAATATGGTTCAAATACACGTCTTATTGTGAGTTTTTTTATAAAACTACATCGAAACTGCCTAGGCAAGAAAATCTGATGAGAGCATTTTCTTTATAAATAACAGCTGATTTACCCTGGACACACACTTACCATAATTTTCTATGTAAATACTCACGCACACTAACCAACTTAATGAACAAGTAACTATTTTATAATGCTTAAGCATGTTACTTTAATAATATATACCCTGGTTGAAGATCTAAGGGATGCAAGTTCTGTTAATTGCTTTAAATAATATAAATTTTCGATACAGTAAAATATGCAATCTCCCTATCAACATAAATCCAAAGTAATTTAACTTGGTCTCAGTTCGCACTGCATGAATTTATTCATAACGGGCGTTTACTTCTATTTGAACTTTTTAGACGGGGGTCGTGAGGTGAAATGGGTGCAAAAATTACTTTTTTTGTGTTTTTAATTGAATATTATTCCTGCTTTTCATAGCGGTTAATTCATACCAATTTCATGAAAATCGGTCAATGTAGTTCATCGAATAAAAAATTTTTTTTCTAAAGGGTGTAAATTCAAATTTTTGGTGAAGTTATCAGCATTGAGGAGACAGTATTTTATATTGTACTAAACCTCTTATTATGCAAAAAAGAGCTGTATTACTATTACGTTTTTTTGTTTGCTATTGGTACAGTTGTTTGTCACCTGTTTTTTTTCTGCTTTCATTACCTTATTTGTTATTGTTTTTCTTCTGTTTATAACCAAGAATAACATTTCAAATGTCACAGTTTATTTTCTGAAGTTCCTGGTGTTTTCTGTGTGTTCGCTATACATCAAAAAAAGCGAATAAAGCCACACGATTAAATATAGAAAAAAAGTGTCGAAGACAAAAGACTACACTGACTACTGTCAAAATAAAAAGAGGCTAGAAGACGACTATGAAGCAGAGGAAGAAGACAATCCCTCATATGGTGCAAGGAATGCATTTATAAAGCAAGTTTAGTTGGTAAGCTAATGGATGTTCCAAATAAATGGCTTTTTCCGAAAATGAATTTTTTCGGTAAATATGGAACATTATCTCCAAAACTATAAATGTTAAATCAATAATTTTTTTTATCTTGGAGAGGGCATTATTCTACACATTTTAACACATGGATTTTAAAAAATCAGAAAAATTTTTATTGCGACTAATTTATAAAAATTACTAGTAATTTTTAGAGTATTTTTTTTAAAAATTGGCAAAAAATCCAAAAAATATTTTTTTACAAAAATCTTGTGTTAAAATATGTATATTGTTGTGCTTTATCAAGAAAAAAAAGTTCTAAGTGCTATCATTTATAGTTTTTTGGTAAAATGTTCCTTAAAATTTGAGAATTTAACATGGGCTTAAATGGAGCTCCCGACCCCCCTTAATACGAGAAAATTAAATGAATATTGTAATAAATAGTTATATATGATTGCTAAGATATGATAACTATTGTTTAATTTTTATAGTCCTTTTGAGAGATGCTCACATAACACTAAAGTTTTGAATGAAATCAGTATTTAAAGAATTTATAAATTGCATTTTAATACAATATATAATAATAGTTGATATGGAAATGTATTGCAAATTTGTAAAAAAAAAACAAATAAAATTATCTATATTTCGTAATTCATATAAGTATAAATATTTATTAAAATGAGTGTAATAAATATTTACACCAAATAAAACTAACATGAATAGAAGAATAGTTTGAAATAGATTTTACTATGTTGGAATTTTATGTACGTTATTAAAAATAATATTCTTGAGTTTCATAAAGAATGGTAGTGGTTTTTAGTGTTATACTAATAGCTTGAATTAAAACATGGTATGCAAATTCGTAATTTAAGAATTAAAATATTCGAGTATTATTTTAGTTTTTATGGTCACTACTTTACGTACCTGAAAAAATAAATAACAAATTATAGTTTTATGTTATATTTAAAATAAAACTGGGCATAACACTTAAGTTTTTTTTAATTTTACTAAATGTTTTTTTTTATATTCCAATATTTTAATATTAGATATTATTTTACTAATGAATGGCTACGTTTTGGTAGTTATAATAATATTGTGTCAATTTATAATTTAGTTTTAATTAGGATATTACATTGTATGTAATCCCGAGTTGTACTCCAGAGAATCTCCGACGAGCGTGTAATGTGTGGGTGGATTATAGATAATTACTACAAGGAATACAAACTGATTAGAATCAGTCGATCTGAGAGTATGCTGTAATCATGCTTATACGCAATAATGAATAAAACATGTTTTAAAAAATAGTCACATAATATGTTTAACTATCCTGACGAATTATTTAACTTCTACCCTATACTATGATGAAGTTTTACTGGGAAGAAATCTGTCTGATAATTACCAATAATGTTTTATTCACTAATTGGATTTAATTCTGAAATATGTGTTCTAAAGGAATAATTTAAAAAATATCAAATAATTCAACAGTAGATTATGTTACGCAATTAATTAAAACCATGCATATAGTTAAATATGGAAATCAAATCAGAAAAACGTAATAGTAAATTTAATGTGGCTTTCTTCCTGCATTCCTTAAGCTGTAGAATATGTTTTAAGCTTTAATTATATATCTTGCAAAAATCTTTAAATTATTAACGATTACTTCAGTTGTATAACGCTGTATATAACAAAGCTATAATCTAAATATAAAATTGCGTGAAGCTAATAAAATTTTCTTGTTGCATCAAAGACGATCTATTACATTTAAGTAGGAACGATGAGCATACATAAATTACATGGGTGGAAAAAGAATATAACGGTTTAAATAAATTTCATACAGTAATTCGGATTGCAAGGGTGGACAATTGACTTTTCAATCACTAGTAAAATTTTAATAATAAATAATATGTAACTGTTAAGGTAAATGAGTGAGTTTTCTACAAAATTCATGGAAATGGTTTTTATTTTAAAATTATATCTTTATTTAACTGTTTTGAAAAAGTAGTGGACAATTACAAAAAATGACTTTTATCTTTGATTTCACCATGTCGTTGTAACGAATCAAATCAGTGCGGCCAAGTTCCCATTTCCAGTAGTTTAAATAGAACGCAATTTATATAAATCATAATACTGTAATATTAATTTAAATATAAATATGGAGAGAAATAAAATTCTCATAAACACAAAAAATTAAACTATCAAATATACTGAGAGACTTAGTGTTAAAAAGGTTAAACTTTTTAATCCTAGAATATTTTTGCATTATTAGTTTTTACGTTTCTAGAAAGTATGTAGCAATAATGAAATAACAACACTCTTATTTTATCAAAATACATGTTATGTTTCGGTAAATTAAAATAATTTTGAAGATATGTAATAAACAAAATGACCATAAACATGTAATGCCAGTAGTACAAATTTTAAATAAAAGTATTATTAGGAGTCCAGGTACACAATCCGCTGAGAGCCAGATACAATCCTAGCAATAATAATAAATCATAACTTTACAGTTCAGAGAGGGTTTGTATCGCTATATTGCAGTATCTGTCTAAGAACTGCTAGTGTTATAACCTAAGAGCAATAAACAACGAAAAATATATATTTTTTTTACGCAGAATATACTGTGTTGTCTAATTTTATATTACAAGTCTACAAGATCTGTGTATGTAACCATTCTACCTCATATTTTTGAAACACTAGGAAAGTATGGTAAATATCTTTATTAATATAAACTGGTTTTGTCTTTTTTTAATTTAAAGGACTCGCCTGATCACAATTTATAATTCTTTTCTTTATTGCTGGAACTATTTATGATTATTTATACAAATTTCAACTCACTTTTTTTGGGAATGTTTCAAAATATTTTGGCTAAAGGGATTTTTGAGAAGACCAAGTGTTCAGTGTGGAGGGAACGTATACAAAGTCACGTTAAACTGGTGAATTAATGAATGAATTAAGGATTTTCTTTCCCTTACCTGCAAAACCATTTACAATACCCATATGATTGGATAAAAACCTATTATACATAGACTGTATGCCTTCAAAATTAAAAATATGGTTACAAAAACTAATTTGAAGGTGCAAAGCTACAACAATGTTGGTCTAATTTCCTCCGCTCCACTAGTCTTTAAACTAGACATTAGCAAAACGAGCGAATCTGTTTCGTGTTAGAATTTATAGGTAACTGCGTCCTTACATTGTACACTGTTTTGGCAAATTCATTCAAGCCTGATCAAACAGAATGCATTATAGAAGACGTATTTACTAGCTACAGGATTTCATTAAAGCTTGGAAGTTCACTTCCCTTCCGAGAAGATCTCAATACTTAAGGGATGCTATATATTACAACGTCACCGACTGTATTAATACTCTTGTTTGAATGGATCCATTTAATACAGTTGAAAGATACGTGTAACACAATTTACTAAGACGACAACCAAATACTAATCTGTACGGTGTGAATAGGTATTTAGACATTGTAGCAGGCATTCTTAGTGAATATCTCACCATGTATACACAAGTACTTAATTAATGTTCGCAATTATTTAAGCCAAAACATGCAGTTGAATAGAAGTTTAGTAGATTTTCAGACATTATTAAAGGAGTTTCACCTAAAATAGATGTGCTTATAAATTATGTACCCTTTACTTAACAATCGAGGTATATCAATTTGTCCTTTCGCGTGTGTTATAAATGGGTTACTCTTCTCGTGTTTCTTTACTCTTTAATTTGCAGATTGTGTTATGGAACGTGTCTAACTTGAATATACCAATAGATGGTATCCCATTAATAGTACTTCAAGTTAAAAACTGTTATATGTTTTTACTTTTTGTATTAGTTTTCGAGTAATATGGAGCTGTCATTGAAACAGTCTGTTAACAGTAAAATAATTACGTTTACAAATTATAAATTATACTGAAGGGGGACGGTACAATAGTCACAAAGATTTTGCAATTCATAGTGCAATAATTAACTCCAACCTCAAATAAACACCAGTTCAATCAAATTTTAAAGTCATACTCAGTCAGGTTCTAGATATGTTTAAACATATTTTGAAACAAATAAAAATAATTGTTATAATAATATTATATTCATGGATACAATATGAAGTTTTATTATTATGTTTATAACAAATAAGTTGTTTTAACTAAACATAAAAACATTAAGCATTAGAGTTTTTTTAAATATAAAAATTTTTTTACACACATTTACGATTGCAGTTAAAATTTTAGCTATATGTGTGCTGGATAACTCCTAAATATTCTATATTTGTAGCAATAATAGTCTTTGAGTTCTATATAACAAATGAACTATATTAATACATTTAAAAAAATGTTGAACATAAAGTAAAATGTTATTTTGATTTATTAAAAACAATTGAATTTACTAGGTCCAGTACGGGGCATAATTACAACGGTACTTATATTGTTTCCTTATTTCAGTTTAAAGCAAAATATTATACATTATAGAACGATTTTTACTAACTTTTTCGACTTGAAATGAGAAACCTTTCAATATCCAAACAATTGAAAATATTATTTCTCACAATACCTATAGTTAAACAATGTCTTTCATAAAAGGAATTAATTAATTGATGTTTGCAATTTCATTAAAAATGAATAATAAATATGTTTTTTTCCTTTTTTGAATCTTACTTTCATGATACACAACACGTTAAAAATGCCTTAATCTTCATGTTTTAGGATATTAATATTAATTTAATTACATATATGAAATTGTTACGGGGATTTAAAAAAGGGATCTTACCAGTAGTTAAATAAATTAGGTTAATTTGGTTTAATAATACATTTCTTCATTCAACAAAAGCTAAGCTAGAACCTACAAAATTTACGTTTTGAATCTTTCAAACTTGGAAACTGAAACAATATTTACCTGGCATGATACTTGTGTTTTAAAGAAATTGCAGAGCTCCGTCATATTCTATGTATCATATAAATGCCTTCTCTGAGAAAGCTATGGCCTCATATTTTAAAATTACGTGTAATGCCGCGAGTACCTGTTAGTAACAGACAACGTATTTAAACATCTTTTGATAGCCTGGAACCCTTTCTAGTGCCCTTCTTTCTTTGACATTTAAAAATATAACTGGTATATAGAATTAGTTCCCTATTATATAAATAACATACTAATAAAACTGCTTCAAACTCTTTATAAAGATGCTGGAAATAATATTTTAACACATAATGAGTTACTATTATGAAACATAAAGCAATATTGATCATTAAAAGTAATATATCGATCGTGTATCTTCCCATTAATCATCTCGTGGTGGACCTGAGTAATCAGTCAGCTGTTATCAATATGTTATCTGTGACATGTCGTTTCAATCTGTATGTGGGATTTGTAATAAAGACTGTAATTAGTGTATATACATTTACTTAGGTTCTTAAATTACTTTCAGGCTAAAAACTTTAGAGATTCTATATTATATTATAAATTGATAACCTGTGCTTTCACGAATTAGATACCAAGAGACTTATACGTTACTTTTAAGCACTTGGTATTTTTATAAATAATTTAAGTCTTGTTTTTGTCTTCTGTTATATTCAGGTTAACTTTTATACTGTAATGGAGGTTTATCGTAATGTTAAAGACGTTGCGGTATTTATCGCCGGATACATCATCCAAAGGTTAATATTCGTTTGGATAAGGAGATGCGTAGAATATTTTGTTTGTAAAAAATGTGTACAAGATCGTTGCTGTTTCAGCTCAATATAGATTTTTGTTTACTTGGTAAGAAAAATATCACAAATAACTTTCGTTTCATAGAAGAGCCCGTGTTGATGTTAAAGGTTAAATGAGTGCCTTGAACTAAAGATAAATTTTCAATTAGGCTTTTAAGACAAGCCTTGGATAAAACACCAGAGGCTTCATGTCAATATACCGGTTTGTGTACACCAAACGCTGTCTATAAAGGTCTGATTTTAATTCATTATAATTATTCTTGGTTTATTACGTGAAAGTTTGTACGGGCATCTTTAAAAGGACTGTATCTATGAGAAGCTTTTCCTAAAATAACACTGTTGAGTTTCCTTTTCTTTATTGCATCATATAAAGATTTATAATGAATAATATGAATCTACTAGCATCCTTAATCCCGTTATGTATGCATCATAGGATGAGAAACACGAATATTTATGACATCTATTATTTTGTATATATTTACAAAGTAAAGTTACTGTTCAATGTACCGTAAATATTCCAATAAAGAAATATGTTAACCACACATCTAAACATACTGAAAACACAAAAATACAGTTCAAAGGCCAGTAAATAATCAAGAAAAATATAACACTAAAAATTAATAAATAAATAGATTTTGCTTGAAAAACAATTAAATCATGTATCTGTTCGAAATGTATTAAAGATCTTTTAAGAACCCAAAGACATTCTTTATATTTTATTGCATTTTGGCCATTGTTAACTAGGTGTAAATCTCTTTTGTTTATTTATTTGGCCTTTTTCGTCTAGGACAGCCAAAAATCTGTTCAGCATGTACTCCTTGCAGTCTTCAAACTCATAAAATAATGTAAATCAGAATGTACAGTTTATTTTACATTTTGTAATTAGTTTTTATTTCTTAATCAGCTAGTGTCTTGTATTATTTTTTTGGTCAAATCGCCTACTGTGTTTATCTATTAAATAATCCATCATTTATTAAGAAATAAATTTTACATAAGACATTTTTTTTCTACAAACAGATAAAATCATACATTCTAACATTCAACAACTGGAATTATAAAATGTATATTGGTGCCTAATAATTATTTTTTTTCATAATTATATTTATTCTTCAAGTCTTTTTTTCAAAATGTACTATGGAATCGTAATCAAATTTGTGTTTCCTTGTTTTCGATTCTTTCGTTTAGGCCTTTCGTACAATATTAATTTGTAATTTTTACAATCTAGATATCTATTTTATATAGAAAAAACTTTTTTTGTGAAAAGAGACATTATAAAACTAAATCTCCCAAGAAATAAATCTTTCAGCACAAATGTTTGAGTTTACGTTTCTACAACTGTGATAAATATAAATGATTTTCTTCTATTGTACAACTATTTAGGATATTACGTTTACGATTACAAGGATTATTATGAAAGACAAGGTTTTTCAATTGATAAATAAATACTTGTATTTATGAACGTTTAAATTAAATGTAAGAAAAGAACACAAATTTAATAAATTACAGTGATTATTGTTAGGATTTCTAAAAATTGAGGACTCCTTGTAAATTTTGATTACGAATTCATATATAGCAGTCTTATTTAAATGAAAGTAAAAAGTAAATTTATAAGGATTTTAATAAAACGTAAAAAAATGCAAAACCATGTACTACTCTTTTTTTGTTCTACTCTATCTTTACGCCTATTACACGATCACTTCTGCCGCTTAAAGGCTAGGATCTTTAATTCAGGCTATAGAGAGAAGAGAGAAAACTGAAATAGAACAATAGTTATAACAAAGCGTACTGGTTGTTTCTCTTATGTGCATTTGATAATTATGGCCACTCCTTATCAAATAGTACATAGGCAACTTTTGTTAAGAGCGAAGACGTATTTCAGATGTATATATTCAATGTCAACAAATATAATGGCAACTCGAGAACTACTTACTGGTATTTTAGATACGATAAAAAGCAGTATCCTATACGCTTAAGTAACTATGATTTAACCATTCATCGCTATCAGCAAGTACTTCATTACATACTGAACCATAAGAACAATGCAAGATAAATGTTAGTTTTCGTTGGATTGAAAGGATTATTTTTTGGAGTCTGACGGTATTGTGTTTACTATTGTACGATGCGGTTCCACAGATAGGAAAAGAATCCAAGAAAGATATTACTACTCTTTGGTATTCATTGGAAGGTTATGCAGTAGACAGGCTACACAATGACGTCATATGGCCATAGGAAAGTTACGTCATATTCACGGGCCTGTCCGCTCACAATATTCTGGCGTTGTCGTAGTTGTGATTGAAATTATTGTCTACACGGAGGTTCGGTATTCTGACCTTATTGTAAAATGCCTTTTTTGGTTTTATATAAAAAATTCTTTTTGTATAGAAACAATATGTATAAAGTAAAAACATTTTGATAGTATTATTTATTGAAAATAAGAATTGGAATTGATATTTAACGTTTATAAAGATATTGGAATTACTAAAGACGGGCAATTTTAACAGGATATTCCAGAGAATTCAGTTGTAGAAAAATTACTTTTAATAATGGAAATTCTATCCTATAAGTAAAGTCATATAAGGATAATGATGGTCATGAAGAAGAATCATACCTGGATGTGTAACTATAAGAATTTATCTATTTCACTTTACAATAAATTACGTAGAAATTAAAATAATTCTTATTAAAACACTGTTTGATGGAAAGAAGATCAGTGTGAGCAAATCGGTTTTCTCGATAATCCCGGTACATTCTTATACAAACTGAGTTATTTCCACGGTGTACTAATACTGCGCCAATAATATATGATTTTTTATCATACTTTTCTTTGAATTCGTTGAAACTGAAATTATAAAATATATTGTAAAGAATACAAATTAAAAAGTTCATGTAATATTAAAATTACTGAATATATATTAAATTCTGGTACTCTAAAATTTCAAAGAGAACAATCTGTTAATGTAAGTAAATTAAATACATTTATTATGTAATATACAATATAGAAAATATGTACGATCAAATATACCATCAAATAATAATTAATTTTAATATACATTATTATACTGTAAATTTAGAAAACTTACGGAAATTATTTTAGGATAATACCTTACAAAATATTTAAATTTCATTATTAATTTTTTTACTTTACATTTGATACAATGTTAAATTTAATAAAAATCCATTTTATTTTAAATTACTTATATTATTTAATATTATTTTTGTTAAACATTAAATAAACTTATTACTTTTATGTTTTGGGTATGTTTCATTTAAATTTTCGTATACATAAATTATTTATAACTTTTGAAAACTTTAAACATCATATTATAACCGTATCCATTGATAGGTTTGAAAATAAATACATAATATAACATATACGTTTAGGAAACTTTTTATATGCTGTAGATGGAGCTTATATTGTTCACTGCTAAATTACATTAAAAAACATAAAACCAATATTTAATACATTTTATTCTTTTGTGAGGCCATTCGATATCCAAGATATGTCTTGATATGTTCGGTATCAGATTCATATTACGAGTAAATATTGCTTATGCTTATTATTTTAGTAATAAGCTCATCTGCACCACGATACGCCATTGATATGTGCCACCAAAAGACACGAAGACATTTTATTCAAGTAGGTCCTTAAAAATCAGGTCGAACGCATACAATGAGTCAGCACCATATTTAAGAGAAGAAACAGAAGAAAACGAGGATAAAACTGCCAAAAACAGGAATGAGAATTAATTTGTTGAAGAGGCTCTTGATAAACGCTAGAACGTCAAAACTGACTGGCTCTATCTTGCTTGTCTTGGCGGTGAAACATTACATTTCAGTTATTTTACGTCGCCTTTTTAAAGTTTTTTTACAAGAATACGTCGACGACGATGGCCCGTCTTTGTCTTATACACTAATACATTACACTAATAACAGTTATAAATTATCCATCTTTTAATATAGATTATTTTGTAAAAATATAACAATCCATGGTAAATTTGATATATTCATTGCCTGTATTTTAACATTAAAATAAAAATGAAATGAAATTGCTAATATGTCTTTGAATTTCAAAAAGTTTTATATTGTTTCAATTATATACTGTTTATGGAATCCACTTTTAAAGCAGACGTTGAAAAACCATTACTATACAAATAATATACAGTCTGAAAGAAACTTAAACTGAAGTTTAAATACAAAAGAACAAAGTCGCTTTTTGATTCCTGTGGAAAATTTGCGTTTTCCTACAAATACTTTACACTAATTCTGGGTTATTTGTCTAACGGAGATACCCGTATTTAGTGTGGAATATAAATACGTTGAAACGATTAAGGAACTGTTGGAAACCTCGAGATTTAAGCTACGCCTTAATTCCTCTCACTGTTTTTAATGTGGTGTTGTCATTTCATGAAGGTTAATTTATTTGAGGAACACAGAGGTCTGCAGGTGGTGCATGTTCAATCGTAGGAGGCAATGAACTTATTCACGTAGTATGCTAATACATTATTTATTTTTTTGTGCCGGGGTGTGTAAAACTTTTATTTCACTGTCTGTCTACAGGACATATCAGGAATGAAATAAAATACACGCTTAAAATTTTACATGCAACTACATCGCAGCCTCTTACATGACACACCACATAATATGCTTCTACCTTCTTTATTATATTGTCTTTTATACCAATGAATTTTGTGAAAATATTTTTAATTTTTTCTCCTCATATCCTACACAAATTCCACTTTTATTGTTTTCTTGTGTATTTGCAAACTAAGAAACTTTCAATAACACTTCATTTTTGAGTTGCTTCTATGAATTTATTTGCGTAGCTAAATGTTGAATTATATTTCTCATACTAAACTTTTCCTTTTCTGTAATCCACCCTTTAAATATATTTTAAAACTGTGTGTATATACATATTTATTGATGGTAAAACAAATAATTGATGGTACGCCGTGATTTAGAGTACGTTGAAAAAACTTTTAAAACCAACGATCTAAGCTATTACATCGGAATATTAGCCATTCCTCAATTAGGAAAGATTTATAGCAATACAGTGTAATTTATAGATAAGAATAAACTAAAAACGCTCGTCGCTTCTCTTATTTAATTCGTAATAATGCATAAATTATCCATTCGGAATTTAAAACCATTACATAAGTTTTTTAAATTTATGAGATAGGATTTATCACCCGTGAATGAAAGGTTAGGCATAGACTAAATGTATTGTTATTATAAACATAGGTATACTATGTCGTATATACACATCCCTCGTTGAAGAAAGCAAAATATTGTAAAATTAAAAACATATGAATATTTAGGAGGGTCTTATGTTCTTATCAAGAAACATTATTGAATATGTCAAGACTTGCCATTTAATTTGTCAGTATGAGTATTAACACACAGATTTAAAATTAGTTAAATATGGTTTAATGTTACCAGAAGTGTATGTGCCTGTTTTCTCAAAAACTATATAAGATATCTATATAAGTCTTTTGTTGTTTTAAACACACTTTGCTGAGAACTTTCATCCGGAGAATTAGAAATTCTTTGCTAATTAATATAATATAGAATGTAAAAAATTTCCAAAATCGCATAACTTGCAAAATTTTTATAATTAAAAATTATATTTCAATATCTTGCCAAAAGCTTAGATACAATGTGCATATTAACACATCTTACAAGATAAATACAGCAAAGATATGCTTAGTGGTTCTTAAGAAAAAGGGACATAATTGGTAAAAATCAAAAAAGTTAAGGAAAATAAATCAAACGTAAAATAATTAAAAATACAAAACCTAAATTGAATTCAGTGTGTTTCTGCTAAATATGAGTCTTGCTCTGCATGTATTTATCCTATAAACCCTTCATGAGTAGATTTTTCAACAAAATTTACTTCACTATTTCACCTACACCTTTTTCAGCCTTGGCGATTCTGGCCTTATCAAGTTTTTGTAGCGCATAAATTAAATAGTTATACAATTTGTCATCCAGGTTGCTTCAAAACAAACAAGACTATAAACCTTATGTTTAGTCAATTTTATTATTTGTACGTACAATATAAACACGTTGTCAAACGTGGCAAGGCCACTTTAAGCAACACAATCAGGTTTACTGCGACAGTCTATGGAAAACGTGACTAGAACAGCAAAACGCAATATTTGGTTATTCGTTCGCTTAGGACGATTACGTTCATGGTGCGGGAAAACCTGACATAATTTTCTTCCATTAGTATGGGACCTTTTAAACATAAGTGCGATTGTACGAAAATGTTATTATGTAATTCTAGACTTAATTCAAGAGCAAAAATAATTGAGGATATATTAATAGGCGACTCACTACGTACCTGACATGAGAGCTTCCAAGTTTATTCTGTGAAGGATGGTGTATAAATTTTAATGATTACTATTCATTAAATATAGACTGCATTACGGAAACTGAAAATAAAAAAGCTATATCTTAACGACTATGAAAATGTAATGAATCCGCAAGCATTGTATATAACGATTTGAGTTATCAATCACAAAATTCTGAATAGAATAATTCAAGGATTAAATAATAATAAACTGTCCATGGCGGTATAAAAATATTTTCTAATACTTATGCTTAAGCAATAATTATCAGTGAACATCTCTATGTTCGAATATGAAATATATTTTGAGAGTTTTAAAATCAAACTCAGAGTTCTATGTCAATAAAATAAAATTTACGCACTTTGAAAACTCAGTATTAAAACAGTATGCTATCAAATGTTCAATCATTATGTACGAACAAAACTGGATTTTTTCATTTATATTATTTTTTTTAAAGAATATTAATATTTAAAAAAATCAGAAGTAAAATACTCTCTTCTCAAACCGAATCGTCTCTTCAAATAAAAATTGCATTTAAATAAATTGAAATAAAAACTTATTCTCTAATGAAAAGGTTATTCAAATACAAATTAAGTTAACTCTCGAAGTTCAATTAAACAGGTCAAGCTATAATTAAACTGTGGAATACTGTCTCGTTCTCGTTTTTAAGGTAATTTTTAAAATTAAAGTGCAACTTCCTACAAATTTAATTGTAATTAATGTAAAAAATTTAAATTAGTTACAATGAGTTCAATTCTTAACTATAAAGATTAATTATAAATTAATCTAATTATAAATTAATATCTAAATAAATTAATATAATTATAGTTAATTATAAATTAACTATAAAGACTTAATTATAAAGATAAAATAATACCCTTTGTCCAAAGAGAAAATTGTATTTTATACGAAAATTACATTTCTAAGAATAATTAAGGCGATGTAGTTATCTTCTGTTAATGAACAGTCTGTTTGAATTCCAATCCAATATTATAGAAATTAATGTGTTTTTAAAATTTTGTAAAAACGTGACGTTTATATCCACATATAAGTTGTAGTACGTTTAATTACACTAAAAAATAACCAATTCAATTATTATGTAATTTTGTATTAAGGATTTAAAGAAAACTTTTATTTATATTAAGAAATGTAATTAAAATCGACACTTATGCTAATCATAATTAAAACCCTTCCCTAGTTTAAGGTCGCACTGTAACCGCTGTATTGTAATATCTGGGAGGGAATATCGGAGTCTCTAAGCAGTGATGTCATTATGAACATTACATCTGTGGTAGGCACAAATATCTGAACGAATAAAACATATTGTGTAGCTTTTTTTGTTTAACTGTAATAAAGTGAAAAAACATTTATTAAATGAGATAAACGGTGAGTGATGGTGTTTTTACTTGAAACAACATATAACTTCGCAAATGTATCGTCTATCAAAACACAACCTAATCTCAGTCTTATAAATAAAATTAAAAGCCTCTCATTCCAATACATACACAAAAATCGTACCAGCTGATTATTAGGCAAGATTTCACAAATAAACAATCTATAAGTAAACTTAGAAAGATAAATAGGTTACAAGTAATACATACAACATACGTGTTGTTATTTTCGTGATTATAAGCTAAATAAAAAAATATCTACAAATAGGACGTTCAAAAAGCAGGTTGTGAAAGTTTCCAGTAAAATATTTGCTGTTCAAGTTATTAAACGGATTCTAATTAGAGTTTTCCAGATAAAAAACAACTTTATAACTACTGTAATCCGTTAGGCTTTATCTTTAAAACAATAATTTTTCCTTTTTTTAATTTTACCTTGTATATTTTTATGAGAAAATTAACTATGAGGTAGCTGTGCTGAGGTTGATTACTCATTGAATGCGCTACAAATTTTATAATTTATGTGTATCTTTTCAAGAGTATAATTTAGTGGAAATAAACCTAAATGTATTAGCCACAGTTTATATATTATACGAAACAAGTTTAGAAGTATTTTGGGGTTAAAGGATGGCAAAATATTGAGACTGGAACAACAGTCACGGTAGAATAACTTTACTAGCTATTGAAGTCGCTAATGAAGACCGTAGTTGACATTGGCGTTTGTGGTCATTGTTTTTGTTGATGGCACTTCGTTGGTTTTGTATGCTGATTAAATACAGACTGATTATTACACATAAATACAAGCTGAAAGTTCAATATTTGATAAAGTAACAGGTTCCTTCATTTCATACAGTTAAATTTCATATTTTAACTTGAAGCGACTTTTCGATCTAAGAATTTATTATATACTGTTTTAGCGTAATAAATTTAACCAAAAGCATATGCGTGTTTATCTGATTGATTACTCATAATATAGTCGCAATTTTTCAGTATATTTTATTATTTCATGTAAATTACTTATTATATATTATTAATCACTTCTTGTTTTGTATGCCATATGTTCTTTACTGAATTCATTAATTAAATTGAAATTCTAAAATTTCATAGTAATTTAAGTTAGTTTTATAATGAACCAAAATAAATAACATTAAAGTTATCATTAAGCCAGTAGATATTGAAGATTATAACCCAGTAGGTTTAGTGTTAGACTGGACCATTCCCTTTTTTAACAAAAAATGTTATCAATAGCATTGTTCCTGAGAAATCTAGAATCTTTGTGTATGGGTCTAAATTTTAAATTTAAATTTTAAAAATATTTAAATGATTATTTTTCATGAAACATTTCATTTGTACTATTCTTTTTTTAACTTTATTTTAAAGCTTGCTCAAGAGAGAAGGATAACAACGCCACGGTTTGTGGTATTACAATTTGTGGTCCAAAGGTAGAAACATAATCAGTCTTTCAGCTGCGGCGTGTTGCAGGGCAGAACTAAATGGGAGTTATTTGTTAGCTGTATCTTGTAGAAGGTTCTCACCTTAGCTCTTAGTTAAAGTTAGGTTATTCATTAGCATTGACTAAAGTAATGTTATTTCAACAATAACATTTTAAGTTACCAGTTATTTATATTTCGTTTTATAAATAATTTAGTTTTAAAACAAGTATTAAATGTAAAATTTTCTTTAAATTGATAAACGATTATTTAAATATTGTCTTGATTGGGTATTTAAAATAAATTAGTATTATAATAAATCTTTCCAAGTTCTAACCTGTTTCAAAAATTATTAATATAATTTAATATTTAAATAACTTACTTAATTCCTATTTTCATCTTAAGACTACCTTTATGCTAAAAATTACAGTGGGTACACATTACTAATAAACCCATTGTCCTAAGACGGTACATCAATCGTTTCTCTGTGAAGGTGGTAACATCACATAGTATTATTGCTAGAAACGAAGTCTCAGTTTAACAAATAGATTGCGGCGAGTGCACATTATTACTAACCCCATTGTTCCAAATACGGTATATAAATTATTTTGCTGTTAAGGGGGTAACATCGCATAATATTGCTACAAACGATGTCTCAGTTTAATGAATAGATTGTAGCTAGTGTACATTATTACTAACCCCCTTTTTCCTAATACGAGTGCACATTATTACTACCCCCATTGTTCCAAAGTCGGTATATCAATTGTTTTGCTGTGACGGTGGTAACATCACATAAAATTGCTAGAAACGATGTCTCAGTGTAACAAATAGAGTGCGGCTAGTGCACATAACTACTAACCCCATTGTTCCAAATACGGTATATAAATTATTTTGCTGAAGGGGGTAACATCACATAATATTACAACAAAAGATGTCTCAGTTTAATGAGTAGATTGTGGCTAGTGTATAAAGTCTTCAACAATAAACATATAGTATTCATTTAACCTTAAATAAATACGATAACATTATATACAATTTAATATTTTATTGTTAATTGTAGGTTACTGAGTTCACGCTATCATTAATACCATTTTACTGAGGCTACTGCTGATTGGAAACCGCGATTCCAGTCTGGTTACTGATAAAGCCTACTGGCCTGGAAATATCTCTGGTAAACTCATTAATCACAATTTTCCCTCCATGATTGTCAACCAATAGCAAAGCAGTATTATAAATCTTAATGAAAATAATAGCAATAATATCAATCACTTGAAATATCTGAAATATCTAGATATATACATTAATTTTTAATGGAAATTTTAAAATTTTAGGGTAACCTAAATATTATTGTTCGATCACCATTGTAAGATGTAAGATGTACTAATCGAAGACTCTTACACTCTACATTCACCTTTTGTTGATTAGAAATATTTTGAACAATATATATGTTTGCACTTCTTGGAATTCTTAATGTTAATCTTATTATACTTTATTTTATTTACAAAAAATTATTACTAAAATACGTGTGTGTTGTTCATGCAATGATTCTCCATCCAATAACAATCTTCATATAAGCTTATAGTTTATGATATATTAATATGTGGCTTTGTAATAAACTGCCATTAAGAAATCCGAGGGATGAAATAAGATTCAATGTTTCAAAGATACAAATTGTGAAAATGGCAAACACGCCTACCTTCCAACATGAATAATGCATTTAACTTTGCCTGAAGTTCTCACTTCACTAAGTTGTTGACGACGGCGTCTCTTTGTGGTGCTCTACTTCGATTTTGACCTTTTAAGGAAATAATCGATAAAATATATTATTTTGAATTAATAATAGTTTATTGTTGTAGCGTAATATTTGTTATTTCCTGTATAACTTTCCTTTTTTAGATGTTTACATAAAGTATAATTTGTTTGTGAAATTAATATAAAAAATTGAGGAAATATTTTTATTTAATGTTTCATTATATTTAATTTAAACAATATTTTACTTCAGTACACAATGAAATCAAATACAGTATAGCTTAAAATAATAAAAAATACAAAAAGAAACATTTGGATATAAATTAGCCTACACTAACAAATAAAATTGAAGGTGAATAAATAATATTCAGTAAATCGTTTTGATTTGAAGGTGATAATAAAACACAATTTACATAAATTGCGGAGTAATTTTTAAATCCAAACTTTTCTTCTGTTTTGAATGATAGCTGGACTTAAACTAATCTACGAAATTATTTGTATGGTTGTCTTGTTACATTTCTACGGTGACTTCTGTAATGTCTGACGAAATGTTTTACTTCTAATCTGTGTACTATAATTTGCATAAATTTTAAGTATGACCTTTATAATTTCATAACATTATGATATTAGGTCTAATATTTTAAAATGATATATTTATCGTATATAAAGTATTATTTTATTGTTAATTGTATATCGTTCTGTACTTTAAATTACAATATGAGTATCCCAGAATCGAGGGCATCGCAAACGGGAGTGTAATATGGAGATGGCAGATGGATTATAGATAAAGTCTACAGAGTAAAAAAATAGAAATTTTAAACTTTATCAGAGTATCCTGCGTTCAAGTTATCCGCTATACCGTTAAGATTACCTAAAATATTTTGCAAGAAGGTGCGGAATAATAAATATTCTTGAAAGGTACTTTCTACACTACATAAAGATGGAACTGGATACAGAAGTATTCTTTGTACTAAATAACCTCATCCTTTTTACACGCACTTTATTTAATATATATATCTTTTTAAAGTACATCTTTATACAAAAAAAAAATGCTGAACAACATTCTTTACATATGTATAAAAGGCTAAAAATGATTTTATTTTAAATAAATAACGAATCAAAAAAGGTAATTGCTCCGCTGGGGTCTTTTAACGGGTGAGTGCCTTATCACTAAACCACACAGCTTTTACTTTTTCACGATTTAATTACTTTTTATTTTATGTCACATATTATGTGATCAAACAAATATATGACCGGATAACCAACTACCTGTGTAACGACTTTGTTTTACATTAAACAAAATTTTATGGATGGCAAATCCTAACATAATTTTACTAAACATTGAATCATAAAAAGTATTTCCTCCGGCAGGACTCGAACTGAGATATCTTTATGGTGAAGAAGGTTTTTAATTTCTGAAATAATTATAATTGCTCCTATTATTTTTAATGTAATAATAATAAATCAAATACTTATACTAAAGCATAGAAACATATCGGAGTAAATTATTATTTTACAGTAACAGTTTATTGATTGGTTGATAATAAGTATATCTACTTGATTTATTTGATGTATTAAGTTCGTTATGTAGTTTTACATTTTAATATTTTATACAACTTATTTAAAATATGTTTTCGACCGTACAGTGTATGATTATATATGTCCCAAATGCATGAGCTATAGCATAAATCTCGAGAAATAAACCGAAAAAACTGTCCCAGTCTCAACTATATTTATTTTTATTGCAAATTTTCAACGTTCTTGTCTGTTGTGGCAGTCGACTGAAAAAGGTCTCCTTTTATATTTGTTATAAGGATGGATTTACCGTTTGGATGGATTTAAAAAGACTTAGAACACGGTGTAATAACTTTTTCACATATTTCCTTTAAACTTCTGTCCTATGCTAAGACTGGAGGTGGAATAGTCTGCGGCAGCATCACAAAATTTTGCTTTTTGAAAATTTACATTCCTTGCGGTGTATGACACAAACCTTTTAATAAAACATTAAATGTTTATGTTATACAAATTATGCTTGTTGTAATCCACTATATACGTAAACGTATCGCCTTGAACTGTGAGTTAACAGACTAAGTCACGGAATACTTTCATGCAAAAAAATATTTTTAAATACAATTAATTTAAATTTTACCTAGCCTGTAAAGCATCTATTACTATTTCTTGCATGGTCATAACGATTTATCGAGTTAATTTTATCAATAATTCCTTTTTTTAATACTCTTTTCGTTATGAAAAACCTTTCTTAAATTTTGTGTATATAGCCTACTTGCTGTCCTAATTAATCTAGGAAATATTTAACGCAATATGCTTTATAGTTTTTAGAATTTAGATTTTAATTGTTTACCTAAATTTCCGAATATTGTTTGTCATAACATTTACCTTCGTTTGTTTTGTTTTCAAAGGTTGGTTCACCTGTCACTAACATATTTTATAGTTACAATGTATTTCAAATTTAACATTATATCAATTAATATAGGTTGTGGATTACTCTGGAATAATATTTTGTATTAGAAAAACGATTAAGTACTAAATAAAAAGCAGTATACAAAGGAAATTAATCAAGGGATTAAATATAGTTTCAGCGTATTCATTTTTATTATAGCTTTTGTTAGCTTATGTTAGTTTGAACATACCTAGTTATCCACATATATTCATATCGTGGCCTAAAACTTTATTATTGAAATAGGATTTAAAACTTTTACTAATCTAGTAAAAGTAGTTTATTGAAAAATAAATCGTTTACAAAATTGATGTATAGCATGTTGCATTGGATTTTTAACATTGAGGCACACTACTTAATACAGGTAACAACATAACAAACACAAAATACAAGCAAACTTTATTGATATAAACATTGTAATGTTAGTCTCAGGATATATGGTTAGGCCAAACTAGATGCAACGACATTGCTAAATTTGTCAAAAAATTTAAAATATAGTTAGAAAAAATATAGTTATGCCATTTTGTTGCATTATTCATGTATTATACAAAAATAAACATATTTTAATGCAAACTTATATTTAATAGTAACAAAAAGCATACAGAAAATCTGTTTGATAAATTGGATTGTATCTTACCATATATTTACAACATAACTAAAACCGTACTTATAACATTAACTATAGAACATTACATATAACTAAATAATCATAAAATGTACTTGTGAAATACATTATTAAATTTACAAATGAAATAAAAATAACTAGGAGACACACCGTAAGACAAGTGTAACATTTTCTTACAACAATGTAAAAAAAATTAAAATAATGCAGACTACCAACTATAAATAAGAAGACCTTAAAGCGTTGATATCAATAATACATAATTATAAATCACAGTATTATCAAGAGTTGAGGTATACAATCCGATGAGAGCCAGATAAAACCCGAGCTATAATAATAAATCCAAAGTTTATAGAGAGGGGTGGTATTGCTATAGAGCAATCTCTAACCAAGAAGTGCTGGTATTACAACTTCAGTTGTTGCTAGCAATAAATTTCAACTCCCTACATGATTTTTAAATTAAAAATATTGTGTTGCGTGTTTCGATTTTTAAATATGGCTGCATTCGTAAAGTTTGATATTTTTTGCTGTTCCTTCTTAGACGTATTTATAATATAAAATAGTAAGTAAACAGTTGAAAAATAATCTATCCACCTTGTTTGATGTATATCAAAACGTATAAAAATGGAAAACACTTATTGCTTCAATAAACAGAAGTCTCAGATCACGATTGTAAAGGTAATTAAATTGTCTATACAAGATTCTAAAACACGTTCCTTGAAAAGACATTTCCAACTTTATTATCATGGAAACATGTTTACTTATATAAATTTTACCGATTCTTTGTTTGGTATGCAAAGAAATATTTAATCTTAGTGTTCTCTGATATGTAGCAAGTGTCTAAGGCAAAGATAAATCATACGATGCTAAGTCAAAAAGGTCTACATAGTTATAATTTTAATCTGATAGTAACAATATTTAACGATTTTTAGTATTACTAATGCGAATATATTAGAACAAAATTTTGATGGAATCTGGAAAAATACTTTTTTTCTTGGTACTTAAATCAATGTACTTCTGATTTCAAACAGCTCGATACATGCCTGAGATTATTAAATAATATGTGTATGCTATATAAATTAACCCACTTAACGTACATATCATGATTAAATAGAAATATACCAAAGTAAATTTATATTCTTGTAAAAAATATTAATGTTAAAAATGTCTTTATTAGTTGTTAAAAATATACACATGTTTATACATACCTCTGTAATATATGTACATAATAATGTGATTGTAACGGTCATATGTTACTTTACAGATGAATTTATTAATATCAGTCGTTATTGCTCCCAATAATAATACCTACATAAAGTCATTCAACTACACCTACAGTGTTGCTAAAACCTGTATAGGCGTTAAAAACTAAATTTTATAAATAAGAATGAATAAAAAAGTGTAACATACCGCTCATTTTTAGAATAGCTTGTCCAATTAAATTACTTCTTTTTGTAGAATATTCATAAAAATTTAAAAAATGCTTAAACGAATCAAACATTTTGAAACGTAACCTGGAATATTTTGGAATTGTGAAAGAAATTTGGTACTAACATTAGACAAATCATAAGCAAATTTATAACCATGTTGCAATAAATTCCTATTAACACTCAGCTAAATTTAGGAAAACTTGATGATATATTTTTAGTTTAAATGTTAGAAATATTTACAATAAATGTGACATAAAATTATAAGAAATATGTTTTCATTGATTGTCTTGTATATACAGTTTTTGTTGAGTAGGCTAGTCTGTAAGCTTATACATCACCATGTCTGGAACAGTATACCAAATTATATTAAAGATGTGTTCAATGTATTCACCATTATAATAATTTATCTCTTGCTTTCGTGAAAAATATAAGTTACTTATCATATGTTGTAATTAAACTTTGAGTTGTATATAGAGTGTTATAAAATCCATATAAAGTTATATAGGATAGTTTTATAATGAATGGGAATGTAACGACCCGAACCCAATATTAACAATAATTCAAGAAATTATGCTTTATTTGGTTATATAAAAATTTCATCCATTTGGTAAAATTTAACTTAAGACATAATAATAATTGTAAAGTGTACAGCACTGTTGAAGAGGTCAGCAGTAAGACTGCTGACAATGCAGAGTCAGCACCTGCGTGTGCTGGGAAGCTAGTCTAGTTCAGGCCTCAGACTCGTAGACATGTAACTCTCTGTCGCCCTATTTTAAAACTTTTCTAAATTCTTTCAATAATGTAATTTAATACTTTATATCATTCAGAAGTGCTCTCCCCTTTTTAACCAATGTAAATTGTGTGATTTCTATAAATTAATCTTTAATAAACAGTGTTTTAAAATTCAAACGTTGTTGCACAAACTTTATTTCTTTTTCCGGAATCATCCGGTGGTGGCAGCGGATACCAATTAATCCTCAAATCGGTCGCGTTACAGATTTGGTGGCAGCGCGGTGGGATGATCGCGTAACCTTGGGACAATTTAACTGTACAGTTGATTGATTTCCCGACGCCAAAGTGACCACGTGAACATCAAAATTATTTAAACAGTGTAATCCAGTGTCAAGTATAGTTTTAACAGTTAGGAAAAGTGTTTCCAAGTTGGATTTTTCAAAATGTTGGAGTAAAAAGTGCAACAGGAAGACGATGGAATTGGATAAAGGAATCTACACGTGAAGACGCCAAACCGAGAAAGGACGCCGAGAAAGGACGCCATCTTGCCATCTTCATCACGTCGCCAGCCTAGGAGACGGAAGCGGAGCAACCAACCAACATCGTGGGTGACGCTGTCAACAACCAACATCATCTGTCCACAGCCTTAGCAACCATGGCAGTCACAATGGCGGCGATATTTGGTGAGCCTTTGTTCACGTTCAGAAATTAAATAAATATAATAAAGAAACATTGGCTATACTTTTAAACTAATTCTTACCAAATATTCTACGTTAAATAATTATATAATAAAATAAGACATAGATATAAGAGAGAATAAAGGTGCTGTGGTGTAATAGTGAATGCAGCATTGAATGATAGCACAATTTCTTATTAATTTTGTGATCAATTATTAAGTAACAAGTAAAGTAAATTAAATTGCTCTAACATGGAGTAACAATGTGCACTTCAATGTCAGGTCGTCACTTCCAGGGCACCTATTTCTCATTTTAAAATTAAGATAAGAATAATTATTAAATAATATTCAGGAATTGCCAATGTTTCTAGATAAAAAAATTAATTATTAAATCTTTGTAATGTAAAAGCACTCTTTAAAACAAGTGTCATAGTTTTGATAAAATTAATATTTTGAGTTTAGATAATTGTTATTGAGAAATATTGATGTTTTAAAATTAATTTGAATTTGAAGTTAGACGCTATTCCAGTGCGTTATTCAAAATCTATACGTCACATTAGTATACTTGTACTGTGTAAATCGATATTGTTAATTGATTAGGCATTGCTAATCTACTAATTAGTTTTATATGATGTATATGGATTATTATCACTAACATCAATTGATGATGATTGATTGATAGGATTGGGTATATATAGGCTATCAATCATTGATTGGTTATCAGAAAATTTATTTTGATAGAAAACTTTTGGGATTTTGAAGAAAAAATAGTATTATTAGTCATAAATTCAGTCGTATATTTTAAATCGAACTTCGTAAAATTTTGTAGAGTTTCCTAAATTAAATGTTAGATTATTAAGATCATTATAACAAATCAACAATCATGAGTTCTACAGTAACGTTTGAAGGAAAAACCATTGAATTTCAAGAGGCTTTTGATGCAATTTCAACCAAAGTCAGGTCTCTTCAAGACTGCATAGACGAAACCATCGCGGGAAATTCTGTGCTGAACAGAACAGAAATGTCACCATCCGCTATGGATATGACAATCGGAGCAGCAAGCAGGCCATCATTTGAGCTAGTGTCTAGCATTACTCCCTTCGACGGAGAGAGAGCCGATCTACTCATGCCATTCTTCGACAGCATTCAAGGCATAGGAGAACTGAGCAATTGGAACGAAACACAAACATTACAAGTATTGAAATTAAAGTTAATTGGTAGTGCACTACAGTTTTCAAAATCAGATGAAAAATGCAAAAACGCCACAACACTTAAAGAAATTAAGTCTGCTCTAACAGAAAGGTTTGGAGATAGCCTACCAGATCACTATTATTTTGAACAATTAGCTAACATCAGACAAAATAAAGGAGAGACTATCGAACAATTTTCTGACAGAGTCAAGAGGGTCAGTGACAAAACACTAAGAACCACCAATAACGAAGAAGTAAATAGAGTATTAAGAGAAGAAGCTGACCGAAGAACAATGGAAGCCTTTGTCAGAGCACTTTACGGAGAAATTGGCAGACAAACAAGGATTAAGTTTCCAAAGAATTTTAGAGAAGCAGTGACTACCGCAATAGCAATAAATAACTTAGAAAAAAGGCCAAATCCATTTGAAGAAAAACCAAGGAAAGTTTTTGGAAACAATTTAACAGGTAAATGCTACAATTGTGGAAAGATAGGACACGTAGCAAAAGACTGTAGATGTAGAAGCTCTACAGACAGGCAGATGAAGGAATGTGGATATTGCCGTAGAAAAGGGCACAGAGAATCAGAATGTAAATCAAAGGCAAACTCCACACGTCCTCACTGCAGCTTCTGCAAGAAGCAAGGTCATACAGCTGATAATTGCTGGGCCAGAACAAAGAACACGGGTAACGAAAGAGGTCAACCTTCAGGAAGCGGTTATAGTTCAAGAAACGCTCTACCGTTAAACTACAGCGGGGAACCCAGAAGCGCCGCTGGCAACCCCGTGAGGAAGTAAATCTGAACCTACACAAGATAAGGTTTGGACAGGCGAAGAAAGAACCTAAAATTGCATACATCACTGAGCAGGAAAACAACTATGAACTACTAGCTCATGGAACCATTGGGAGTGTCAATGGGCCAGTAATAATTGATACTGGGGCACAAATCTCGATGATAGAGAAAACGGTCACCCAAGGACCTATCTCACCGACTGATGTTCGTGTACATGGCATCACAGGAGCCATAATGCACACCTACGGTCAAGTAAAACAGACTATAAAGCTAGGAGACACAGAAATGACGTGTACGTTCATAGTAGCAGACTTGCCTGACGATTATATTGCAGTTATAGGGTATGATGTGCTTAGGTGGAAAAGAGCTGTCATTGATTTAGAACGATATGTCTTAAGTATTGAAGGTTGTGACGCAGTCAACCTATACGAACGAGACAAAGAAACTACAAATAATTGTGTGAGTGGACTCGGTATAGCCACCAAGCGAACTCAAACCTTCCAAGTAGAACCCGATCGCTCAATCAACACGCAAGTGAAGCCTAACGAAAACGAAAACTTGCCTGAATATCTTCCAGCATACTGCAGAACTAACCTCAACATACCTGCCCGTTCAGAAATGTTAGTACAACTAAAATTGGGGAAAAATGTGAGACAACGAAAGCAAGAAATTGAGAACAAAGTTGTAATTACAGAACCAGCACTCGTAAAAATTCATGGAATTTATGTAGCCAGAAGTCTAACTAAAGTAAGAAATGGAACTTGTTGGACGAAAGTAGTTAATACAAGCCCAGAAGATTTAACAATGTACAAGAACACTCTGATCTGTAAATTAGAAGAACCTCATTTAAAACCAAAGAATTCGCCAGAACCAAAAAGGGTCAACACAGTATTTAAAAAAAAGCGACGAATTCAGAAGAAAAGTAGAAGAAAAGATAGAGCATTTGAGACCAGAAGAAAAAGCAAAGATTAGAAATGTACTTCATCGGTTTGGAAATTTGTTTAGCCTTGGAGGAATTGAAAATTTAGGATGTACAGCAAAAGTAAGCCACAAAATTAACACAGGAGACCACCCTCCCATTAACAAAAGGCCATACAGAGTGCCGCATGCACAGAAACAAGTGATACAAGAGCTGATAGAGGAACAACTGGATAAAGGAATCATAATACCGAGTGTATCACCATGGTCAGCACCAGTGGTCATAGTTCCGAAGAAACCTGGTCCAGATGGTGTTGTAACTCACAGAATGTGCATCGACTACAGAGATCTGAACTCATGCACAGTACCAGAAGTTTATCCTTTACCAGATATCCACGAAACACTTGACAAGCTTGGTGGAAGTAAATTCTTTACTGCACTAGATATGAATTCGGGATTCTTCCAAATTAAAATGCACCCTGACAGCCAAGAAAAAACAGCTTTCAGTACTCCAACAGGACATTATGAATATACCAGAATGCCCATGGGTCTTATAAACTCCCCTGCAGTTTTCCAGAGGTTGATTGATACCACTTTATCAGGACTGAAAGGAAAGTCTTGTCTACCATACATGGATGACATCTTAGTCTACAGCCCGACAATAGAACAGCATGCACAAGATTTGAGTGACGTGCTAGAGAGGTTTAAGGAGGTAAACTTAAGTGTGCAGCTAAAGAAATGCCAAATTGCAAAACCCGAAATTAATTTCTTAGGACATATAATCACGAATCAAGGAGTAAAGCCTTGTCCGAAAAAGATTGAAGCTGTAAAGGAGTTCCCTCAGCCAAAGAATGAGAAAGAAATCAGAGGATTCATTGGATTATGCAGTTACTACAGAAGGCATGTTCCAAACTTTGCGGACATAGCCAAACCATTAACTAAATTGATCAAAAAGAATGAAAAATTTAATTGGACACCAGATTGTAAGTCAGCTTTCAAAAAACTAAAAGAAAAACTAACCACTGAACCCTTGTTGATCTACCCAGACTTTTCAAAATCTTTCATTCTTAGCACAGATGCCAGCAACGTAGCGATTGGTGCAGTACTAGGACAGGAAATAAACGGTGTAGAACATCCTATAGCATATGCATCAAGACAGTTGAATTCCGCAGAACAGAACTACAGTGTAACCGAAAGAGAGTTATTAGCTGTAGTTTGGGCAGTCAAGTACTTCAGATGTTACCTTTATGGAAGATCTTTTTCTCTTTACACGGATCACAGTGCAATCAAATGGTTACTATCATTAAAAGATCCTTCAAGTAGATTAACAAGATGGGCTTTGAAATTAGCTGAGTATGACTACAAAGTTTACCACAAACCCGGTGTGAAAAACAAAAATGCAGATTGTCTAAGTAGAGTAGTATATAAAAACGAGTGTGAAAAGTTACCTTTATTAGATATAGACGCGATTAAAGCAGCTCAAAAGAAAGATAAAGAATGTCAAAAACTGAAAATGCATGAACATTTCAAAACAAGTCCCCAAGGAGTAGTGTACTTCAAGAAAGAAGATGAAAAATTAATTGTAATACCAAGAGAATTGAGAGAGAAAGTAATACGACTACATCATGATTTACCAACGAGTGGACATGGAGGAATAAAGAAGACCATATTAAGAATTCAAGACAAATTCTACTGGCCAAAAATGAGAGCAGATGTAACAGCATTCGTACGATCATGTGACTCATGCAACAGACGAACAGACTATGGAAAATCAAAAGCACCATTAGGGAAGTTTCAAGAAGTGAGTGAATTTGGTTATAGATTAGCATGCGACATAGTAGGTCCCTTACCGTTAACTAGATCAAATAACAAGTACATATTAACTGTTATCGACCATTTCACAAGATTCGGAATATTTATAGCATTACCAGATCAAACAGCTGAAACCATAGCACGAGCATTTGTTCAGAAAGTTGTAACGTCAATCGGAGTACCAAAAGAATTAATTACAGACCAAGGGAAAAATTTCACATCAGAACTGATTCAGAGTGTTTGCAAACTACTGAAAATAAAAAAATTACAGACGACTGCTTACCACCCTATGAGTAACGGACGGACAGAGAGAGTACACCGAACCATCCCTAAAATGCTGAGCCACTTTGTTAACAAAAACCAGTCAGACTGGGACGAACTGTTACCCATGATCAACATGGCATACAACAGCCAAGAACACGAGTGTACAGGGTACACACCTTTTGAAATGGTGTACGGAAAGAAGATGGAAACACCCTTAGAAGCAGATCTCACTATAACTGAGGACACAGATGTCTACTCAGATTACGTAGAAGATCTACGAACCAGATTAAAAGAGATTCAAGAAATATCGAAACACTGCCAGGAAAAGGCAAGGAAAGCTCAAAAGAAGCATTACGACAAGAAGTCGAAAGAAAGTGAGTATTATGTCGGACAGTTAGTGTACCTGCATGTACCACACATAAAAAAGGGAAGAGTTAAAAAACTCTCACAGTTATGGAAAGGTCCATACAAAATAGTAGAAATCGTATCTGAGTTAAATGTAATTTTAAGAATAAGAGGGAAAAACGTCAAAGTGCACGTGAATAGAATCAAGCCAGTAGTTGAACTGAAAAACAAAGAAGAAGAAAGCGAAGATAGCGTAGAAGAATTCCATGGGAATAAAAATGAAGAAGCACTAGGAATTCCTAGGAAGGAAGCAAGAAGAGGAATAAGCCTCGAAGAAGCAAGTGATGCAGAAGAGGAGGTTGAAGATCCAACAGTACCAAGCCAAGCAGCAGAGCAAGCTGGACCGAGTGGATTACAACCTGCCCAAGAAAGAAGCAATGAAAGACCAGTCAGGGAAAAGAGGAAGCCATCCAGACTGGAAGACTATGAAGTTGAGTTGTAAATAGAAGCATACAAGTTGTACTATAATAATGTAGAAGTAAAGTGTTATATCATGAGAGAAGTAAGAAAAAGCCGAAGTTGTTGTGTATTCTCGAAATTTCATCTTGTAGGATTACAACTCAGTAGCGAATGAAGTGAAAATGATCAGTTTGACAGAAGTGAAAATGTGAAACGAATGTTGCTGAATGAGTTTGAATGTTGTGTGAGAGAAAACAAAAAAAAGGGATCCCTAAAGACTAAAAATTGTCTGAGTACATCCACACAAGCACATGAGATTACTGAGAGTACTAATACAGAAGGCCGGAAGAAAAAAAGTTGCAAGAAGTGAAAGGACAAATCGAGTTATTTTAAGAAGATCAATTGTGTTATATTACAATAAGGAGAAGTTAGTTAAACAACATTGAATATGCATAACATAAATGATAAGTTAGATTATAGATGTCAAGTATAACTTTGTTACAGGACTAATGACTATTACGTTGGTCAAAGCAGCTGAAATGAGCCAAGGAGTTGTGTTTAGGAAGCTAGAAGACTCTGTGATATCCGGAGATGAATGGAGAATCGTTTTAGACTTTGATCTAGTGGAAATCCTTGACGAACTGATACCATTAAAAGAAAGATGTGTAGAATTAGAACAGTTTAAAAATATCAGTGTGAACGTCTGGGATGAAGACTTCGAGTTTGAATATATAAGAGTGAAGGAAGGAATTGAACAATATGAGAGTGATATAACTGACTTATTAAAACTTTTGCCACCTGTAGGACATTCTAGAAATAAGCGTGGACTTATAAATGCAGGAGGTTATGCATTAAAGTGGTTATTTGGTGTACCGACTAGTGAAGATTTAGAACATGTAAATACCAAGGTAGACGAACTAAAGTTAATAAGTGGTACAGTTGTTAGTTCGCGTCATACACAAATAACTTTGATGAAAGATATTAATTCTAGAATTGTAAGTAACACTAAAGCTATTCATGAGATAATGATTAAGTTATCTACAGCCAACGACAGGTTAATAACATCATTAACAAACTTCAATGGACAGAATATAATGATGCATCAGTCCTTAGCAAAACATATGGCAATTACAACAATGTTAAGACATTTAGGTCAAACTGTTGATGAAGCTAAGTTAAGAGTAGTAGAGTTTAGGCAAGCATTAGAACTTATATATTCTGGTAAGATAAGCAGTAAATTACTAAATCCACATGATTTTACAAAAGTTTTGAATAAAATTGAAAAGAGTATACCATCTCATTTGAAACTAATTGTTCCTGTAAATAATGAAGATATATTTTTGTATTATGATCTTTGTACAGCACAAGCATTAGCTAATCCAGCTAGCATAAGATTGATTGTTACATTACCATTAAGCTCAATTGATAGACAATTTGAAACCTATAAAATAGAAGTGATACCACTTTATCAACCTAGGTTAAGACATTGGTTAGTTTGGAAAATTGAACACGATTACTTGTTGATATCTAAAGATAGGCAGTACTATGTACCTCTCACCTCAGATGAATATGTTCAATGTAGGCACAGTTATGTTAAAATTTGTCCAAATTCAATAAGTGTATTACACCATACAGTCGATGGTTGCATCTATTCACTGTTTATGGGATTAAGTTCTGTAACTCAACAGTGTAACAGAGTTCTAACTGAGAATGTAAATTCACCGTTTTAGTTACAAAATGGTAATGATTGGATTTATAGTGTTGCAAAACCCTACAAAGTAATATTAAATTGTTTTAGAAATATTGAAGATGATACATCTGTAATTAAAACAGACATTGTAAAAGATTATTTAGAAGTTGTTGTTAACACCTCAGGTATCATTAAACAGATATCAAGGTGTGATATTTTTGGAAAAAGTGGTAAAATATTTTCGAGAATCAGAGGGAATATAGTTTATAAAAGAAATATTACGCACCTTCATATACCGAAAATAAACATATTGCAGCCGAATGAAACCGCTCTTATCTTATTAAACAATAACTTAACTTTTGAAACACTACAAGATATAAAAAAGAATCTAATTGATGATCATGTAGAGATAGGCCTAAATTCATTATTGCAAGGATCTAATGTAAACCAACCTGTCGTCATTAATGTAAATAAGAATTATAATTTTATTGTCATGTATGTAGTTGTAAGTTTAAATTGTGTACTGCTCGTAGTTTTTATATTTCATAGGAGAATAAGACGCCTTTGCACGACCAGTCGGCGGCAAAGACAAACTCAGAGCACAAGCGGCCCAGACCAGAGCCAACTGACGGTGAGGGTGGAGGAAGGAACTCCATTAGCAGAGATCATCCACGAAGCCTCCTTTGTTCGGATGACCCCCCCTCATGATTAAATAGTGAAAAAAAATGTGAAAATTTTTAAAATCTTTAAAGTGACAAATCAAAAGACTCTGACCGGCTTGTGACTCTAAAAAGAAATATTGTATATTAGTAATAATCCTAAATCTTAATAGTATCATGATTATGTAAACTTAGATTAGAAATATGTATTAATAATTTGGGGAACACTTCAAAGAAAAAAAAACATTTAAAGTTACAAATAAGTCATTAATATACGAATGTAATAGATTCAAGATGTGCCATCACTTTAATCCTATGACACATCTTTTCCAGAGGAGAGGGTGATGTAACGACCCGAACCCAATATTAACAATAATTCAAGAAATTATGCTTTATTTGGTTATATAAAAATTTCATCCATTTGGTAAAATTTAACTTAAGACATAATAATAATTGTAAAGTGTACAGCACTGTTGAAGAGGTCAGCAGTAAGACTGCTGACAATGCAGAGTCAGCACCTGCGTGTGCTGGGAAGCTAGTCTAGTTCAGGCCTCAGACTCGTAGACATGTAACTCTCTGTCGCCCTATTTTAAAACTTTTCTAAATTCTTTCAATAATGTAATTTAATACTTTATATCATTCAGAAGTGCTCTCCCCTTTTTAACCAATGTAAATTGTGTGATTTCTATAAATTAATCTTTAATAAACAGTGTTTTAAAATTCAAACGTTGTTGCACAAACTTTATTTCTTTTTCCGGAATCATCCGGTGGTGGCAGCGGATACCAATTAATCCCCAAATCGGTCGCGTTACAGGAAGAGTAATACCATATAAGTAATAAAATTCAGATTGCATAACATCTCTGAAACTTTTTGATACCTGCGGGTTATTTTATGAAAGGAAATACAAATTTATTTACATGACGTGCAAAGTCGGATATACATTCGTTTTCATAAAACGAATCAGAATTTAACATAAAAATAAAGAAAATACATTTTTATAAAATATCTTAGTAGTGTTTGTGAATTTACAAAAACATAACGTATCTCAACACTATGTTTTACATTGCCTATCTTTATTATCCACAAAGAGACACCTCAGTTAATGACACGCTCTAAATCACTTAAGTACATATCAGTCTTGATCATCCAATTTATGTACATATTCTTCAATACAACCACAAAGCATTAGCGGTTATTATATTACGTAATAATGCTGTAATCTTGATGAAATGTGTGTTTTTCGTAAACATGTGCGGAATACTATCAATTTTGGTATTTTTTATTGTCTTCTAAAATGTTCTTTTCACTTAAGCTATTGATATTTATATCCCTCTCGGCTATTGTTATATATCCATTACAGTCTAAAACATGAAAATGAGCATGGATCTGTAAATGTAGAGCTTAAAACTAGAATTGGCATTAAGTAGGGACAGTAATCATGTCGATTATAAACAAGAGAAACTCTAGTGGCAGAGAATGGAGCATTGTAGCAATCCACACGTGAAAATATCGCAACGAAATTTTATACTGTAGAATAGAACGCACACATTTCAGTGTAATTAAGAACATGTTATTTAACACAGGCCAATTATACTAGGATTGTTTGAGTTCTTTGCCAAAATATAACAATATCAATAAGCAAGATAAAAGGATCATGTGGAGTGAAACATCGCTTAGATACCTTTCGAACACGCTATCAAAAGAGGAAATCACAAAAAGTATAAATTATGAATTTATAGAAATAGACTGTACGCGGATACTCACTCACACAGGAATGTAACAATATCTTGTATAGCTGATTTACTTAGAGATGTGTTAAATTCATTAAGTTTATGATACTGAAAAACTGAAACAGAGCCTGAATAAAGAGCACATCGTATCTAGAAGTTCCAAATTATATATTAACAATATAAAACTTATTTAAATGAAACATTAACAACATGCAAAATAAAGTGGCAGTTTATTTAGGAAATAATCTGTATTTTCTGATAGCTGTACTAATTAAAAACTAACATTAACTCTTTTAAGAGAATTTTAAATAAATTTGTTTTTGAACTCAGAATTAGTATTTACACTGAAGCAGCGTTAAGAAGTAATATATTTTAATTTCGCTTGAATAGTGACTTTGAAATATATAACTTCAGAGGAGACTAAATGATCTTGTGACCTAATATCTTAGTTTTATTTTACAAGGCTACCACTTTATTAGAGCTGGGAATTGTAATTAAATGTAGTTATTCATTGAAGCATCATGGTTTGGTTTTTCTTGTTTTACTTTCTTTTGGTACCAATTATCAATATATAACCAACATTTCCAATGAAGTGGTAATATAACAGTTAAGTTTGATAATTAATTTTTTATTAGATTTGGTTTTCTTTTAAGTTTATGCCTAATTACTTAAGCATTAAGTTTTAAAATGCATCACGTTATACTTCCTAAAAATTCTATAAAGAAACAAAAATTGCATATTTATAGTATGGAATTTTTTGTAAATGTATTTTAGGGTTAAAATAATTTTTGTTATAAAATACATGGTTTAACTGAATTGATGAATGCAAATAATAAGTTAGGCTCTATTTCACCTCACGCTTAGTGCAGCGTCTGAAATACGACTCTGGTTGATTGACTCCTAGAATGTTTATTCCTCAGCTATCTACAGTTTATAGTTGGTAATAGTTGAATTTAGTAATTCAATCCCTAATTTATAAAGCAAAATTATTCAAAATGTGTATAGACTTTATAACAGCTGTTCGGGTACTAAAAACTGTTTATTATGAATGTTTTGTATTAATAGATAATTATTCCTCTCCAGGAGTGCTTTTTATCTATTATTAACACATAATATAAGGCTATACCTCCTGGCTTACTAATTTTTAATTTTAATTTATACGAGTATTTTTAAGTTTAAAACAGCTAATTACTAGAAACCATGAGTTGCTCATACATTTATTGACAATACACTAGCCAGCTCAGGCCAAGGTAATCGTGTATAAAATTCCCTAAACACGTAATCATCTCATTTATTTATGATGGTATACACTCACATTTCTTAAATAAATATTTCATTACACGGAAATATTTACGCCTTAAATTTAATTTTGATTCAACAACATATAACACGGTGTGTAGAATAAATACTTTTCGCAAGAAAGTTTAACCTGATAAAAGCTGATCTTAGTTTGTAACAATATGAGAGGTTACAATGGAAGCTGCTGAGTGGTTACATAGATGAGGCGGATCTATAAAACTAGGACGTCGTAATGGTTTGGCCATGGCCAATTCCAATGTAGTGAAAGCCTCAAATTATTTTGATATGAAACTATATAGCATATCATCGACTCCGGTTTTGAACCAAAAATACCAATACCATGTATGGGTGGCAAATAATTAATATTCATTAGACGAAAATATATTGTGCTATGATCAATAATAAACTGAAGTATTTATGCTGAACAGTGAATGTGTATAATATATATATATATATATATATATATATATATATATATATATATATATATTATTCGTGGACCTTCCATTTATCGAAACTTCGAAAGGCATTGAAAGTAAGTTACAGTCTCACCTGTCATGTTGTCGGGTATTACAGTTATATTTATTTTAATCCGAATGCAGTATCTCCGGTTACTTATAAATTCTGGGTTTTTCTCATATTCTTAATTATTTATATTATTAATACATTTTGTTAAAATTCGACATTTAGTTTTGTGTACATTACATATATCCATGGACATTTAAACTAAAGAAACATACGTAGAAGCGAGTCGACATTGTTAGTTAATGGGTAAATTTGCACAATAGCTGTTATATATATATATATATATATATATATATATATATATATATAGATATATATATATATATATATATATAGATATATATATATATATATATATATATATATATATATTTGTTTTTAAACGTACTGTTTTAAACTACTTTTTGGTTGAGGGAGAGGCGGTAAAATGCTTTTACGCACACAGGTGGCCAGCCTGTAGTATGGGACTCCTAGTTACGTACAATACCCACCAAAAACCTCCTCTATTCTTAGGATTCTAGCCTGGAATCTACTTATAGTAGTTTTTAAACTACTATAAGTAAGAGGAGGGTAAGTAATTTATTACAATTATATTCTTACAGGAAGTTCGGAACAGGTACTTTTTGTAGTCATTGTTACAAACAAAAAATGTCACAGTTACTATCTGAATTTTATTTTACAAAACAATATTAATATGTAATTAGTTTATTTACATTACAATTTTAACAAGTCTGAATCAGATGTTATATATTTTATCTCCTTCCTCATTATACTAATGAGGAAAATATCTTTTTTAACCAATTGACACTTTTCTGTGATGTTTAAAATTATATCTAGAATGTAGCATTGATTACCGCTTTATAAAAATAATATCTTAGCACTATTGCTTCATTCTTAGTGTTGTTCGACATAATATTCTTTAGTTTAAAGTTTTACTATTATGAACGACATAGCAATACGTGTGTCGTGTGATTCCATTGCTCGTGTGACCTTCCATTAATCATACCCGTAGTGGTTCTGTTTAATCAGTCAGCTGTTATCAATATGTTATCTGTGACATGACGTTTCAATCTGTGTGTGGGATTTGTAATCAAGACTGTCATTAGTATGCATACAATTTACCTATATTTCTTAATTGATTTTAGGAAAACCATAAAAGCTCCGTTATGTTTTATAATCAAACAATTTGTGATTCCATTAACCTAGATATCAATAAACAAAATGTAACCTGAATTTAATTTTCTGTTGATGCTTTAGTCAGAAACCTGCATTAAAATCGAAATAGATAGAAATTATTTTCAATATTCATTATATGTAGGTTAATATGTAATAATATAATAACGGTTTGTTGTGATATTAATGAAATTATTGCTTTTAGTAGCGTAAATTTGATTGACCTGGTTCAGCTTCGTTTAAATATGTTAATGCTTAGATTATTCACTTGTATGGGACTGAACGGACTACCTTTGTCCCACCCCAAGACCACAGGTACACTCCTATTTAAGAATCAAATCAACTTAAGAAATGCATTCCCATGTTATAGATCAGACAAATTTGTTGGTAATACTAGCATAAGACAACTTGGTCTGAAAATAAACTCCAAACTTAGCATTCTATTACTATACAGCAAACTTTGGATAGAAACATCATAGGTATAAACAGTTTATGGCCAATTCTGTGGGTGTATAGGTCCATGTTACAGAAAACGCTATCTATGTGTGTCTAGAATTATTTAGTTATTCAACTGAGACATGAGTCTTTAAGAGCAGTCCAACCAAATGCTGTTGTAACTAAAAGAAGTTAAGAAAAGTCCAGGAGATTGAAGCGTTTCCGTTTCTTTATAAAATCATAAGACAATTTTATTTTGTACTTCTGACGTGTTTTCTTTAATCCTAATTTAACCCCAATACATAGAAGGATCAAACATTTATAAATGTAGTTTTTTTATCTGTATTATATTTGTATAGTTGCACAAATACATTTTTAAATCTGAGTGGGATTATTAAATTCCATACAGTTTATAATGAGATACCCTGCCGTAATATTCAGTGGCTCATTCTGCAAAACCATGATTAAGATGTAAACGCATTTCTTTTACCTAAAATTTCCTTTTGTTTAAATTTTTACACTATTAATTGTTTATTTTATTTATTTATCTTATGTCATTTTAAAACAATAATTCGTCTAGAAATACTATTATAATACTTTGTATTTCATATTTATAATAATATTATCGCTACATTAATATTTTATCCAAACAACATAATTTTTAATGATAAAATCACATTGTATTATAATGTTGCTGTATTGTTTAAAACAATAAGATTAATTTAGAAATGTAATTAATTATACATATATATTTATAATTTTTTTCTAAATCGTGTATTTTATATTTATAGTAGCTTCTGTCAGTTATAGATTCAAAATTATCGAGTAACTTTACAAAAACCAGTAGATATAAATTTAACGGCAAAACTGTACTACTATAAAATATACACGCCATAAAATAGAGATAATCCTAATTCAGAGACCTCCCAGGTAGAGCTTTCAATTACACTTTGCGGTGAAAATGTTTTATTATTATTATTATAGCTTATGAAATAATTTGGTAATGTCTATATGTAGTATTTGGCGTCTCTATAGTTCTCATCCTTGACCTCCAGAGCAAACTAGATTAGATATCCCTCTGATAACATAGATTGCAGAATTTAATAGTGCGAATAAAACAGAGACCACGCCCTCTCCCACTCAGAATGGCACTCAAAGATCTGCACAGCTTGATGAGTGTTACCACGGTAATAAATGTGCTGTCCAGTTTCACTCCCAAAAGGAATTTCATTTACATGAGGTTGCATCAGTAACTCAACGGGTTTTAATAAAACTCATCTATGACTTTATCTCCTGTAACCTGGTATATGTGAATGCATCGCGTGACAAGATACCATAAACATAATATATTAATCTCTATACTTTAAACTTTACATGCAACCTTCCTGCAGAGAAAAATCATGAGTTACATTTTGTTACAGTCCAAACACAGCTCAATGAAATCTATTCCAAGTATCTCTTATATCTGAAAGGGAATGTGAAAATTGTCTTTTTGTTGTCTGAATGTTTACCTCTCGTGCATATCAAGGTTTAAATATATACTTGACATATTGTATGGAATTTCAAGGAAAACTATGACGCCCCCCTTATGTGCCTCAATCTTACCTTGTAGTTAACATATGTAGTTGTCTTAGATTACTCCTGTATGACATTTTCTTTGATAGAAATCTAAGATGTTATTGTATCTCAGAATTACATACAGTATAATCTTTTGGTGTTTAGAGATTTAGCTTGGAAGATGTTATTAAAATTTTAGTTGTACTGTAAATACACTTCAAATAAAGGTTAGTTTTATTAATATATAAAATTTATGTAACTACTTTTAATGAATCTTTTACTATGGTGCTATTAACCAGTTTTATACCAATATTTTACACTTTTATGTTTTAAGTGAAAAATTTAACTATTACTGTGGGTGTTGTACGAGAAGTGTTGATTTAAGGGAAAGGTTTCTAAACTTATGCGGAAGTTATTTGGAAGTAAAACATCGGGGCGAAGGTAAACACATTACCCCACGTGCTTTGACTATGTTTTGTTTGATCTTTGACCACTTCGTTTTACAGGGTCAGAGCCTTTGTTATTGAGTTACTGTTTGGTAGCTTGGAAGCAAATAGAGAGTGTAGAGGTATAAAAATTTAACAACGTTTTAAATAGGGTTTATTATCCAACTTCCATTATTTATAATAATTTTAATAATTATTTTTATATTAATATTTATTCATATTGCTGTATACATATGTTTCTAAAACTGATACAGTTATTACAGGAAAACAGTGAAAATGTACAAATTTTCAAGATGTAAGTAAATAGTAGTAATGGTAGTTAGGTTACAGCAACTAAAGAAATATCTTTATTGGGATATTAATTCAAAATATTTCCATTCATATCATTACTTATGTTACATTACATATGTAAAACCGTTTTATTATTGGTAGGAGTGCCATTTATTGGCTCAGCGTCAGCGACGCCTAACAACAACGGGGTAAAAATTTTTATTTTTCTATTTAGGTACGCCTATATGTTTGTCTATTTATCTGTCTCTATCCGCAGGGTATCTAAAAAACTAACTTACCTACGGAATTGAATTTCTGCAAGAACTTTTATTTTTATCTAGGCGACACTTATTGCAGACAATCTATGGAGTTTGGCTGAGTAGTTGGCAAAGATGTTTACATTTATTTTATGGATTACCATAAAAAAGAGAAAATATAATAAATTAATTTGTAAACTATCATAGTGTATTCATGTTTCATTTTAACATGCGACATATAACTAAATGTAGGTAATTCATCCGTTTTCATGATTTATTGTGTAAACCTTTCTTATTTGTTTATTCTTATTAAACCCATAACTTTGAAAAAACATTATTATATGACAAGCTATCTCGAAACTTTTCATAAGCAAACTATAATTTTCACAGCTAAAAATCCTTTCCTTAAAAATATTCAAGTAATATTTGAGAACCTATTTATTCTGTTTTATGATAAAACCCTTACGGTAAACTATAAATATATTTAACAACAAATAAAATACACATCCCTTCTTGATATACAGGTGACGAAGTATTTAATATCCTTTTAACATCTAATGATTTTTTCTTGAACACATATATGTCCTTGCTCCTTCAGTAGCTTTTTGGATATATGTTTATAAATGTGTTGTATTCAATATCAATGCTTATCTTCACTCTTGTATTCTTGAAGAAAAGTAACTAGAACTTTTATAATAAATTCATAACATTATTGACATTTGCATTTCTATTTTGATTGGTGGTAGGTTTCTTTTTTCGGTATCCCTGTCATCTCTTGGATACTATTGAAGGAGCTTCAATTTATTTTTAGGATCAAAAGCAACATTTTGACTATTCATTTAAATCTAATAGATAAAACAACTATGAACAGGCAATTGTACAGTACGTCCGAACAAATGTGATTATATAAAATGAGGCAGAACTGAAATTTGTAGTGTATTTAATTTAGTGAAAGATCCCTTGGTTAAGGAAATATCGTAATAGAACTAAATGGCACAGTTAAAGTGTCCAGTATAATGCCTAGTACATGACGTCATGGATACCGACCAGCAGTACCTCACACAGCACGGCTTTTTGTAGGCGATGTGGCATTTCAGATGTCTCGATGTTGTGTTTAGTATTACTGTGTGGCATTTTAATGATAATACTGATCTAAACTATACTCTACGTATTTCAATATGATTTTTTGTGCGGCTATTGGATGTAAAAATTCAATTTCTACTCAATTGTTCCTCAAAACAATAAAACAACTCAACAAACAATGCCTGCAATTTTTTCAAATTTACTGTTATGTTCTAATTTAACTGAAATTGTGCGTATACTTTCACGAGACAATAGTTTAGCATGCAAATTTATTTGCAGGTAAGAAAATAATTTTAACTTCCATCTAAACGATTAAACATACTGTAGAATAAAAAAAATCTAAATTTGTATTTTAGTACAATTTTCCATATAGAGCAAATGTGTTGAAATCTCGTATTTAAATACAACTATTAGAAGGTAACGTTCCGTTCAATAAATAAACTTTAAATATGGAACACGATGGTCATTTTTTAAACACTAACACTTTTACATAATACATATGAAATATATATGCATTACTTTACTATTTAAATTACATTTACTTATGAGTAAATATATAAAATCATTGAATGTTTGCTGCAAAGAATGCACTCAAGTCCCCTCATTATAACCATGTGTAGAGGTGACAATCAGTACTACGTGAGTAACAAAGGCCTACTGAGGAAGTGATTATCATCCTTGTCACGTTCTCTGGCGACAATCGCGGTAAATTTGTGTACATACCAAGTTATTTACATGTTCAAGGGTTTCTATTAACCAGCACTAAAATATTTCTTTTATTCTTGTAGCATTATCATGTGCAATTATTTAATTTTTATGCTAAATCTTTTGCGCTGTATAACATTTAACAATAGTGGTAATTGAATTTGATAAGTTTATTTTGTAAGGGACATTACGGGAACCACAAAGATTTGTTTACTTATTAAAACTTACTAATATTATTTACTTTACAGTTTTGAAAATGAAGTAGCTCAATATATAAACAACTTCTTCACAATGCTTATCATTTATTTTACAATGCCTTATTTAAAAGACTTTCCGCAAGATAATCCGTAACTAATATTAGGTTTTAATATTTTTGGTATTTTTATTCTACTCCAAAGAGACTTATTGAATTTGAATATTTAATTTTACTTTTTTGCTGTCATTCATAAAATGCATACGGGTTACTATTATATTATTAAAACATTATTGAACATTTAAAATACAGATATATTGTATGTAAACTAATAATTCCACTCATTGATTAGTGGTAAAATAAAACATACGTAATAAAATGTGAAATAGAGGTTTAAAAATATTTTATTCAAACTTTTCTACCTTGTATTGCTTACACATATTCTACATGCAAGATAAGTGTACTCCATATTAGAATAGGTCTATATTAAATAACATATTACCTCGAGGTTGCATGAAAAGTTCAAATCTATATCTAACTTTATTAGGCTAAGCTTGTTACTATACAAAGAATGCTAAAATCATATATGAGGTAAATCAATCTATTTACAAGTATATTTGTTCTGCAATTATTTATTGAGGATAGAAAGTTTCACATAATCGCAAACGTGCAGTCAAAGCCAAAAATGACATACAACTTCGTCAAAACTCATATTCCGATGAAGATTTATAAAATCATATTTTTATTTCCTAAAATCAAATCTTGAGATATCCTGTAAACAATCAGACCCACAAAACCAAAAATTCCCCGCCTCTTCAGTTATAATGCTTGCTAGCGCTCAGTTAAAGAATATACATTTTATACAAAAAAAGCAGTGAAAGGAATTATTTTAAGGCTGTAATTAGGCTTGAAAATATTGATAATTTCAAGGAATTCTTAAGATAGAAATTAGTAGACCATGAGAATGAAGTCAGAAGCAGAAATTGGAATTATTTTTTTTAATGGTTGTGGACAAAAGCCGTAACGTTAAAAACTGTCAGGTCCTCTCTCTGTACCAACTGGCTGACTCTCTCTTGCTTGTCTTACAGATTACAAATTGCGTTGAAGTTATTTTACGTTTTCTTTCCTTTTATACTTAGACAAGGATAAGTTCAGAATGATGACTGCTTTTACTCTTACATGAATGACAGTTGTGGTATCGTATCGGTCTGCCTGTGCAATTTTTTCAAAATTATGTATTACGTTAACAATTCAAATTAAATGCAATTTATTTAATTTAATTTAAATTAGTTACCTTGTACCTGCTCTATTAAAATAATATATTTGAATAAACATTTAGATTATTTTTCACTTGGAAAATCAATAAGAGCTTTTACATTTGGTAACATTGTAAAGGTTGTTTTTAAGAATACTGCTCCATTCAGTGTAATCTTGAAAAAATACATTATTTCAATGGAAGGTCACTCCTTTAATTTTTAAAGTTTATTTCTCTTTCAATTTCTTCATAAAATGTGTTAATATTTGTTACATATTCTTTATTATTAAAAACATTCTTATGTACCTTGAACAAGTTAAAGCTCAGGTGTATATACATGCACAACACAGTCAATACTAAGTAGGTGAACATTTGTTCTCAACTGAAGGCATTTGTAATTTGTTTTCCACATTATGGAGATTCTGGTATTTAGATTAGAATATAAACTCTTAGGCATCATTAAGTAACTGTAGAAAAATAAAAAAAATCTAACCGATATTATTTAACTACTTTCAGTTTATCCTGTAACATCATTTTCTGTGAAATAAATTTTCTACATTCGAAACCTAAATATTTTATTTGCTTCTCAATAAATTCGATACACTTACAAGGCCTAACTTATTATAATTGAAGATTTATTATTGAACAAAACGAAATATAAACATTTGTAAATTGAACTATTTAATTGTTATAGGTTAATTTCGTCAAGAAACACTGATTGAACCTACTTGATTACTTTTTTATTAAGATATAGTATGATTACTTGAGTTAAATTAGTAAATTGTGTAACTTTTATTTTCATATTACTAGAATCAATTTCCGAAATTAATTGATAGGGTAACCTCAAGTTCTCAATAACATAGCCTATACACAACATTAAATATTCAAACTTGGCAAGGCCTCAGCGAGGGGCACAGGTTTTCTGCGACAGTCGCTACAAAACGTGACTAGAACGGCAAAATGGAATATTAGGTTATTCGTTCGTTTAGCACGTTTACTTTCATGCTGCGGGAAAACTTGACACAGTATTATTATCTTAATAGGGTGCCTTTGTAAACATAGGGTTTTTCAGGGATATTCTAATACATTTGTACATATTTCATGAGTAGAAAATAACCAGGAAACATGGGACTTCACATGTTTGTTCAAACCTCTTTTTAATTGATGCTGTATAGTTTGAAATGAGTATGGTACTTACACCGCATATGATACATGATAGAGAATACACTCAAACGAAAAGTGTAATAATAGTTATTATATACTTTGTTACATAAATTTATGAATATAGAGGGATTAATGTTTCCTTTGATAAATGTTGCGAGTCCATCGTAAATAAAAATCTAAAAGAAAGGTTAGAAATAATTATGATGATACTAAAACAAAATGTGATGTACTCCAAAACTATGTACCTAACTTGTGTACCGTGTTATTTACATGATACCTGATACAGAGTGAATCAGATACCTTGTATTTAATTAATAGCATCCTTTTTGGTTTTTGGAGATCTATAGTTTTTGTCAGATCTATAGTTCATTTTAGAGTTTGAATAACCATCAAACTTAAAATGAAACTTCGTAGCTATTTTAAATTAATTGAAAATGGATAAATTTAAATTTAATTTCCGATCTCCGAGATCATTTTTTCGCCCCGTATTTTTTTGTTTAAAATTGTACTCAATAAGTGTAATTCCATATAAATGATTACTTGGTTTATTATTATTTGTTTTGCAGACTTTAGCTACAATTTTAATTTGCATGTATAGTCTATATTAAATAAAATTAAAAAAAACCAATATCTGAAAATTGTGTTAGTATTTCATTTTATCTTTGTTGTGAGAGAGTCCTATTATTACGAAATGCATGCACAATGGGGCTCCCATCTCACTTGACAACCTGCCTCGCACGCTACAGAAGAGGCTTTGAGTATCTCAAAGTATTTCAGATGCCATATCAGACTCAGCGTTTCGCAAGCTCTCATAATGAGCATTACATTAGACGTTTCCACACAAATCTCAATAATATAACTTTTGACATGATTCACTTTGGTAAGTGCGAGAATAATTTAAACTATATAGTTTTTATCGGTGTATTTTGTGTGACAGTATTTATTTCTTTGAAATCAGCTATGGAGTAATAAGTTCTATTTATAGAAGTTCTAAAATTTATTCGTATTTTAAGAATAGATTATATAATACCCAATATCTTATTACTGTTTTAAGTTATACATGTTATTACATGTAACATATGAAAGTGCTCACATTCTCTTCAAGATGGACGTTCGAATTCGTACGAAATTAGTATTCCTAAGATAAAAAGTAACTGAAATAACCGCCTCTAAATATAAGTAACTTTTCCTTGTTTGGTTTTTCGTTTCATTAAATAATTTTTCTCTCATTACTACCATGTGGAAGTAAAATTACGAGATTTTAATTTAATTTTTAGAACAATTTAATTCCTCAAGAATTTTTATTATTGCGGATATAACGACGAACTATAACAGCTCAGCATTGTTCGTTATATAAAGCTTTTCTGTTAGAATCACGGATGTGAGTAAATCTTACTGAAAGACGCATTCTTCTTATACCAGAGTTTTGTAAATATTTCAGTTCCCTATCCACTGCCGACTTGTTGGGTTGGCTGAAAGATACATTTGGATTTTGTATCCCGTTTACGCTTCATATGAGTAATTTATTATCCCAGTGGAACTGGCAAAAACCTTAAACGTCCTTCAAATTAGCTCCTCTCTTAAAACATATACCCTAATTTAGGTTAACATAAAACTTTTATATTATGTAACGAGTGTTCTCCTAAGTTTAAAAATGTGGTAAAAATAATACAGTTGTAAAGTACAATAAATATAACTTGAATTTATAGTCATAGATACAATTATACACGTATCTATCTGATATTTAATATAGATTTTATCCTTACTTATAAATTTTTTGTAACATTTCATTTAGAAGAATATTGTCCAAATGGGTTAATATATATGCTTACGATTTCGCTTGCAATTGTTTTGGATATTAAAGTGTAGGAACACATCTGGTACGTGGGAATAATATAACCGACGCTAAAGTCGTTATATTCGTTAAAATGTTTATATATATATAATTTATATATAACATTAAACACACTATGCCTACTGTACACATTACACTAGTACACTTGTAAACTATGCAATGTACATACACAGGGCTGAGATCACTACTTCTTCTGTCAAAAGACAATAAGGATTGACATAACATTTATAGTTATAGTAAGATAATAACTTCCTCTTTAATATCTGAATAACAGAACTGGGTAAGTAATGCATACTTACATTTACAGCTATAATTTTCAGTTTAATGCATGTTTTTACAAAAACATTTAATTTTCTTATCTAAATATTTTTTGCTATGTGCCCAACTGTGGTTGCAGAAAAGTTTTACATAAGAAGTGTTGTCACAATCTAGCTAAAATGATTGCTGTTTTATAAATTTAGATTCTGTACCGTAGCGCCGATAAGTTTGTAGGCACATAATTAAAGTATATATTGGACCAAAAATCGCAAAATGACGAATCCGAGGTATAATTCCTAAAAAATCCTTTACGCTAATTTTTTATTTCACCGCTCAGTATTTGTATGGTTAAAGGATTATTCGAGATGACTTAATACTAATAATTGCCCATGAATGAATTAAAATTTCAGAATTTTATTGTGAAAGTAAAAAAATACATTTTGTTTCATACTTTTCGATCTCTTATAATCAGAGAGCGCGTAAACCCTATTCCAGCCAATGTTATATTAAGCAAACTTAGGTGAGTTCTTTATAAAAAAGTGGGAAGTGCTCTAAATATTTGAAAATTAAAGCAACATTTTATACATCTAGTAACACAAACTAACACAATCCATTTTATTAACTGTTTAAAACTAGTTTTACTTGTATTAAACTTTAAAAACTTCTGTATGGAATTTACAAATTTTGAGTTTCGACTATGTTAGAATATGGCTTTGATTTTACATATGTTTGCATGAAATAATATGGAGTATACAAGAATAACTTTCAACTTGTAGCCTTATCAGTTTCAGAGAATTATGTATCTGCGTCAATACAAGTTTAAAGGTAAGTACATTTAATATTAAATCTTATAATAGGATGAAAAGTATTGATAAAACATCTACGCATATGCTAATAGTCTGAATTGTCCTCTGCCTATATTCATTTTCCTAGAGTTTTACATGTTGCATTGAAAATGCTGGCTACTCGGGTCAAGTTTCCGGATGATTTTTTCGGATTTTTCATTCGTAATATATTAAAAGTGCAATGCGTGTTTAAAATTGTAGTACTTCAACGTAGGAATAGAAGTTTATACATTTTCGACATAATTTATAATCAATGCAGAATGATATACACCAAATATTAAAATGTCAAGTCTCATAAAAATGTTTCTGGATATTTTTGTCTAATACTCGTTGTTAAAACTCGTGTTTTGGCATTGTGTTCTTTGGTGCAGACACGTGTTAAAGAGACGGGTTAGCTGGGTCCAAACAGATCTTTACAAATTAAAACAATTATATATTAAGGCAATTTACTTTAACTGTGTTCTTATTCGAGGAGGTAATATATCGCTCTATGGCAACCACGCTAAGGGTCTGAGACCTGAGCGGGAGATCATAAGTTGTGCTATGTGTTCCGTCGTTAATTGTCTTATATTTGAAGGAAATATGTGTTACACATATTGATTTTCATCTTCTCCAAATCAAAGCCTGGCCTTTTTATTACCAAATAGTAATAATCTTGTAATTTTTAAATTTATTTATTGACACTCGATTTTGATTACTTAGATTACGTAGACGATTTGCCGTCTTAAATCTCTACATTACAATAATTTTTGATTAATTGTGAGTTTTGTAATTACTCTTGTTTAACGTGATTGACAGATTCAAGTTTCTCAATGTAATTTTTAAACAGTTACTAATGCCATAATAAATATATTTAACATAAAAAACTTCGGATAGTAAAGTTAAAAAAATAAACTTAAACTGCTGCTGTTACATTCACATTACCATTGGCATTGGTAAAGTTCTTTGTACGTCTGGGCAAAAAAACCATGGTGACCAGTTTTAATTTAACCTTTGCTGTTCTTTACTGTAACTACTAGATGATTAATTTCTTGGAATATGTTTATCTTATAGCTTCATCATATGATATTATAAATGCGTTTACTAAAAGTTTTTTATTCCTCTACATTGGCCTAAGAAACATCAAGTTTTCAAACCCATTAGAATCATTTTGTAAAATATTATGGAATTTTGAAAGGAAATTCGATTGATTGCATTGCTCATTATAAAAACGTTGCACTCATAATAATTATAAACAAACAATTTCGTCAAACTTAGCACATCCAACAATACTTAAATGGTTTTTAAAATAGAATAATAATTCTACACGTTTTTTACATACAAATTTAATTGTATTACATATAAGTTAGTATCAGGCAGTAAAGAATATTGTATATATCATCTAAAATCTGTAATTTTAAAACTGTTTGGGCTAATTTGATGCAGAGTATAAAAAAAATATAAAGTCATTTATAGTTTTCATAAGCCGAAGTTTTGGGCTTTCCTTCACTCTTTAAGCTGATGGTTCAGATACTGCATATTACATCACGTTAGTACTGCCATGATAAAATTGTAAAGGAATTAAGACTTTGACATAATTAGCACAAACGGTACAGATTTACACGTTATATCCGCAAATAGACCTTTTAAGTCTACCGCTGTCTAAGCCAGCAATGTCTGCAAAACATAACAAGTATTCTTAATTATATTTAGAATATTATAATATGTTATTATATTGTAAATATTGTTTAGAATTTTTCAATTTAAAATGTAAACTTTACCTTTCTTTAACCCCGGTTGACATTCAACTATACAACCGGAAGATTAATGGTTGGGACCAGCGATAAAAAGGAGATTGATGTCCGGCCAGTCTGGGCTCAGAAAAAATGACAAAAGCATGTTGCTTTTGCTTTAGTATAGAAGGAAAAAAATAGTTTTTTACTGTTATAATATTTATGATGATTTTTTGAAAGCTCACATATCTGTATAAATATATATTTTACAGAAAGATGTATTACACTTTTGAAGAATCATTACATAGTATAATTATATATGTAATTAAGTCTGTACTGCTCATGTTATTATTCTAGTTTATGCGTTATAATTAACTTAAAATCAATAAATATTATCCAATAAACTATTACATTTTCAAATTTCCCTGTCTATCGTGTTATTATTGATAAAACCTTCATTGCAGTTCGTTGATAATATAGTTAAAGAGGTAAAATATATATTTAATACAAATTAATAATGATAAAAAAGTATTCTAAAAAGAATAAATTACTAAATATAGAAAAATCTGCATATAAAATTAAAATTTAGAAATTAAAAAGAAATAAGTCTTGTTGTATCGAGTTGTTACATTTGTAATGGAACAGTGACAATGTCAAAAGTAGTATGATTTTCTTCGAGAAATCATAGTTTTTAATAAATCATAATTTAAAAAGATTAACTACTATCAAATAATTTACTTACTATCCACAAATACTACAAAAACAACGCCATTATTTAAATTACCAACCCACTTACCAAACTAACCAATATTTATCTCTAATAATTTTTTCTAGCTGTATACAAAACATACTGGATGTTATGATTCTTTTACACAGCCTCTAAATATTAAATTATATTACATAATGTATAACACAAATCTATAAATATATTATAATATTAAATTATATTGTTTTATTAAAATAACAATGTTTTCATTTTAATGACATAACCTAAACATTCTTAGAGTCAATTGTAATGGGCGTGAATCTATGCTGTATGTTAAGGACTGTAACACAATAGTGAATTTCATATTGTGTTTTTTTGTACTGATAATGCACAAAATGAAAACATTTAGATACTTATAGCATCAGAACCTCACTCCAAATATGTCCAGTAATATAATTGTTTTTAGAATTCATTATTATTTGTGGTAGTTACTATCTAAGCCTTATTTACATTCCACGTTGAAAAAGCATATTTTATTACTTCACCTATCTAGGTTAAAATATTACCGTTTATATTCTTTTGTAATCTATATACAAAATTTGAAACATTTCCTTTAAATATTACAAAATCCTCTATTACTATGATTGAGGATGTGGCGTTCATAAAGGGTTTAGTATGGGAACGTTTTGAACACTTACTTTGATCACAGGTACTTAAAAATTGGTGTTTACTTGTAATACATAATAATTTTACATTGTTCAATTGTTTTAAAATTCAAATAGCTATAACTACTGAATGAATCCACCGTTTGAAGTCCGGTTTGCGGCATTGTACTCTGGTAAGTAAGACCTTTAACTTGATACCAAACTTGACCTATGATGCTATTTAAGAATTTTATCTGACTCCTTGTGGACCGTCTCCCAAAGGGAGTATCTCGTCGGTAATTGGGCAGATGTGTACGATACTATCCCCAGTAAGCACGTGTGAACTTTGGTACTTCTTTCTATTGTGGTTCAAAAATTAAAAAAGAGGTTCCAGACTTAATTGTCACCCTGTATACCAACTTTCAAGAGTCTATGACCTTTCCATCATAAGATTACATTGGCGGAGAGAGAGATTGTCTGACTGATATTTAACTTCATTACTTATAGAAACCAAGAGTACGCTACATACAAATGTTCAAGTATACCTGTATTTTACTGAGGAATTTATACTTCAGAATGTCTTGTAAGGTCCCTTATAGTAACGAGAGCGTTTTGCTTGTTTGGCTTTTACCACTTATGCTAATTAGCGTTGTATATATTGTGTCAAACATACGTTTATTTCTACGACCAATCTTTTCGAGAAGCTTCACTCATATTGAACTAAGACACTATATTATGTACGATTGTTTAAATTTATTATTACATACGTCTTTTAACGAATTCTTTATACGGTATCAATAAATTGGCTTTCCAGATCGGAGCACATGTTTCGTTATTTACGAGTTCATTGGTGCAAAGGTGGAGATACGCCGGAAGTTGTTATCGCACATCTGTTTGTTTGGCATAAACACCGGAAATACACCGAAGTAATATCCGGTTCCAAGGGGATGCAACGTTCAGTTATTGTGTATTTCACTGATGTTCCCACATCACACGTTGGTGACCATTCATTCATCAGTGACATATTAGATCAATATAAATCTGTGTTAACTGAAAGTTTTTTATCATTTATATTTAACAATCAATAAGATTTTATTAACTATCTGGAAATTGCACTATATTGGGATGATTGGGGTTCTTTCATTCAAGCATTAGAATATTTACTCCGCTTTGTGAATTATGTTGTCGGATATAACTTCAAGACATTAATTTGTGAATATGTGTAAAAAGTTTATATTAGTAGTTTCAGTAGTTACTGTACTTTGGTGTAAAACGTCGTATTAATAAAACATTCCTTAATTTAATCATTAGAGTTAGTGAGGTGTTACGATGTGGTATACTATAACACATGTAGATTATGCATAAACGAAAAAAAACAGAAGATCAAGTTAAAAATTATGAGAAAATATTGGTTTTAAACGCGCTTTAGCGTTGTAGTACTATTATTTTCTCCCAGAAACTTAATTGTAGTGTTAAACCCCTTCTATGAAATCTAACTTAATGAACTTTAGATTTTTAATGCATAATTTAAAAAGATTTCACGGGAAGGACCATATGAGATTCTCAGTTTTGCACAAACTTGCTTAGAAATGGACAACAAGGAGTGCTATGACGGGGCATGTCCAAAGGCGATCACTATGTAGGCTGACACAGTTTTGCTTTTGTCTGCCGAGTGTATGTAAAAATCTATTGATAGTCTATGTAAAAGTCCGTCTATGTATCTGCAAGACACATCAAGCTTGAAATGAGCCGTAAACATCAAATTTAGCGTTGTTAGCAAAACTTTTTACGCTGATGTACTCCTAACTTTCTGAATGTTTTAAAACGTTTATTTTAAGAATTACTTATCTAGTAATATGTTTTCATGTAATATTTTTTGACACTTTAACATAGAAAAGTCATTAAATTTGGACATATTTGGGTGTATTTTTTAGTTTCGATCATCTTTTCTGTGATCGGCCTGATAGTAAATAAGACTTTATTTCTAAATTCTTTTCTAAATTAAATTAAATGTAATCCATAATTAATTTAGTTAAATTTTTTGTATAAACGCGTTTAAATTTTAATGCTTAGACATGAGTGTATAAAACCATTCACTTCTATTATCAGTTATATTATCAAATTTTTTTTTAATCCCCTGATTGATAACTAATTGTTTATATTGCATAATAAGTTATATTTGATAGATTAATATATGGCTTTATAAGTTTAAGATGACATTTTTTATTAAATTACGTAGTATGTAATCTTTTAAAGAATTAATAAAGAAGGTTACTAAATATATTTAATTTTAAAATAATTTAATTATTAAATAGTTAAACGGCAACAAATATTTTAAAGGTTAATTACTTTTTAACTTCAATTGAAAACGTCAAAGCTCCATAAGGATTGTAAGTTATAAGATGTAGGCGATGAAACTGTCAGACCTCTCTCAATCAGTCTCTCCCTGACTGTTTTACTTTGTAACCGATTGAAAATCCAGTTTACTTCTCTGTAAAGTCTAACTTATTCCGATCACAGTGATAAATGTACTTTGAATTGTGATTACTTTTCGTCTTTCTTATCTAGTACTACATTTTGATATTTAAAAATAAAATTTTTATAACGGATAAAGCGCATTAAAACACAAAAATCAAACTATGGTATTAATTTTTAAAAACTAGTTTTAAGCTATGTTGTACTCACGTTATACGTTTGTATTTAGTATAAAATATTTATTTAATCTTGGGACGTAATTTTATGTCTCAAACTAAGGCGCTCGTGACCAAGTGAATTTTGTTCAGAAATTGTCAAACAAATACATAAATATAATTATATTGTGATCTTTACTAACGATTATCGTTAAATTCTTGTACGTAACCCTAACTGTTATTTA